>NC_080766.1:11845269-12152814 GCF_020826845.1 Diceros bicornis minor
CAAGGGAACGATTACAATGACTGACTACAACATTCAAGTTTGTTAAGGAGAGGAGAGAGGGCATTGAAGGGAAGGGGGATGATTAAAAAATTAGAGATCTTAGTGGAGTGAAAAGATTGTTGGAACCAAGCGCAAAAGAGTTGACTTGAAAGATGGGAACTGGTGGTCACTGAGATACATGGAATTAACATTTTGAAGGAGCTGATTATTGGTAATGAAAAGTTCTAAGGTATAACCATGGGGATGAGTAGCTGAGGAGAAGTAAAGAATACAGTAATTGAAGAAGCAAATTTTAAGGAGTTGAGAAGTTAAGGTACGAAAATGGTCTTCTATGTGTTTATTTAAATCACCAAGAAATAAGATAGAGTGCCAGGAACTAAAATATTTGAGAAATAGGAATAGGTTCACAGATGTTAGCAACTATGTGGGGAAATTGATGATATAAGATTGGAGCTGAGGGTTTTGAGAGAGAAGGAAGGGGGAATGAATGAAAAGCTAGTAGAACAGTAGTACAGAGGCTGAGGGAGAAAAAACCACCAATACTCAAGAGGAGAGCAGAGAGAGCAGTGTCCTCAGAGAAAATCAGGTTTATGTTGCAGCAAGAAGGTGAAGGAAGAGTAGGAAGGAACTTAGACCAAATGCACTGGATCCACCTACACAACCAAGAGAAAAGCTTTGTAAAAAGTATTTAGATAATCAAGAATTTCTTCTCAAATCCTTATAAAGAGAAATTTAAAATAAATGTAAGATTCTTGAACTATTGTAGACACACATAATCATTTGAAATCAATTTTGCTGTAGAATGTTATCATAAATCCATAAAGTCTTAATTGTTGATTCAATTTACCTTTGTTTTTCCATGAATATTGAATTAAGAAGGCAATTTATGAAATATTGTTCCAATATTTGAGACCATGTTTTAAGATGAAATTTGACAAACAAGGGCACTTCAGAGTCAAAGAGGCTAGTTTGGTTAGTTATAATTTGTATAATATATATATGAATGGTCAAACAAGTCTAATTTTTTTAAAGGGGTAAAGAAAAGAGAAATATATTATAATTGTCTTAAGATATTTAAAGAATAACCGCATAGAGATAGAACTAACTTATCCTATGTTTTTCAAGAAGGCAGAAATGGGATCAATAATTGTAAATTACAAGGAGAGAATAATTATCTCATAATATTAGAAAAGACATTAGAAAAGATTTTACAACAATTACAACCATTCAGCAAGGTGGGGCTGCTTTCAGAGATAGTAAATGAAATCTTTATCACTTAAAGACTTTATTCAAAGTTTATTTGTAAGTGAAGTAAGAGCAGGAATTGCTGCATTTTGCAAGCGTTGGAATACATGATTCCTAAGATGGTTTTCAGATATTCAGATGATCGGTGTCACTCATCCATTATACCTATATATTTAAATGATTTTTTCCAGCTTCTTCTGGAATTTTATTACTTAGCATATAGGTTTACAGATTATTCTTGAAGTAGTGCAACATTTTTATACTTGTTGTCATCATTCAAAGGCATTTTTGGGGCAAATATATTGAAATCTAGCATTTATTTTTCCCTAGAGAGATTTACCTTTGGTAGTTCTCTTGATAGCTCTGGTTTCTTTATTCCTGTACATCAATTTTCTATGACGAAAAAATCAAGTTGAAAGATATTGTCAACATTTGTACCTGAGGCTACAGATTGACTTTCTATCTGCGTTCATTCGTTGAATTTGCTAAAGATATTAACTCCTACATTGAGAGTTGCTTGTGTTAGGAACTTTATTCTGTGTCAAATCAGAGAAGCAAATCTATTCTCAGCCAGAACTCAATCATTAAAGAGCACCAGATAAAGTTCTAAGCCAAAATGGAGGCAAAAATGAGAAAATATACTATAAAAGACATTTGGAATTTTGCTATAAACCACCGAAATTAAAATTCTTTTGAGACATTAATTTTGTTAAAGAAAAAAACAAATATTCATCCTATGCTATCATGACTGCTCTGAGAGATAACCAGTCTTTGCAGGGCACCAGAAGTGCTGAAGCAGCAAGGAGAGAGGCTCTCAGTGGAGAGAGAAACTTATGGATCAAGGAGACGATGAGATTAAGTCAGGACTTGAAGGGAAAGCAGTTGGCAATATGCTCCCGAATTGAAAGGCTTTTTAAAGTACAGATTTCCCTGCTAAGTCTGAAAACCCAAAAGTAGCTTTGCTTCCTCCAGTTGCAGAGGTAATAACAGGATGAAACATAAGCCATTTCAGGCTAACGGCATTCACTTTGAGAAAGGCACACATCTATGTTCTGTGAATGTTGTGGCCGGACTGTTGGAGGAACGCCCGCTGGACACATAGAAGCATAGGAATAAATGATGCAGTGGTACAGTGAATTCAGGCATTTTAATACCCTGGGCAACTACAGTCCCCAGATCAGTGTCATTTTATAAAAAAAAAGCTCAGACTTTAAGGGGGGGGTGCTCAGGTTTATGTCTTTCATGACGCTTAATAATTTGTTTCATGTCAAAAAAGCTAAATGTAATCTATTACCACACCCAGAAACAACACTAGAAATTTCTCCTCTTTACAACTTAGGTATTTTCAATTTTTTAATGATTAATTTACAACTTTTGCAGTCAGAGAAAAAATATCAGTGGCCACAACCCAAATACCAAATGATAGTATTTGTCTGATATTGGCAAGGGGTGTAGGGATGCAGAGCGAGACTTTTCTAACTCGATATATTGAAAATTGCCTTTGAAAAAAGGAAATGACTGTAAGAAGCACATTTATTTCTAGAGGAGTTTTCAGGGAACTGTTAGTTGGTTTTATAGTCTTTTCAGATATTACATATAAGAAGACTCAATGTAAAATGCTGAAAGGTAAATATAGACTTGATCTCTATTTCATCATTTATAAATGTGTTCTCTCATAAGTGTGACTTGTCCCTTGTTGATGGCTATAGAAATGGTTAAATATATAAGAAACTTTTATTGTAATATGAAATTCAGATGCAATGAGAAGTATCCTTGGCATGCAAACAACACCAAAATCACTGTACCACTAACAAGGAGAAACTCTCTCTCCTGTGGTTGATCTTTCACAATTTTTGCAGTTTGGTAATTATTTTCATCCAATGCCTGTGTTTGATATTCCCATAGTTGTCTGCTCTTTTCATTTTATCCCTTCACTTTTATCTTTTTTTTTTTTATTGGCATGGCATTTCATTTGGTTTCCATAAACTATTTTCTTTCTGCTATAACAGTTCGTTAACACATATTTTATCATGTTGCTTCCATATGATTCAGATAGTTTTATATTTCATGAGTGAAGTGGACATTTGCTTGAGTAAATTACATCTCACATATCTGTAATGTGTCCCTTTTGACCTATTGCTTATTAATATCGATCAGTCTTTACAGATGAACAGGTGAGGTTCACATGATTTGCTAGATATTTGCATGTTTCTTGTGTAATTTAGCCCTATGAAAATCATACCCGGCTGAAACTTCATGAAACATATGAAATCATATGTATTTTGAATTCAGAGATAAATCTATTCACTCCAATATTGCCTTAAAGTATATTCTTTACCATTAGATTAATCTTCTCTGAAAAAAAATATGACCAGATTACTGAATCCTCACGTAAATATCCATAGCTACCTCAGGCCCACCACAGATGTCTTGAGAGTATTTGTTTAAAAAATTTACAACCTTTATTATTAGTTATGATTTTATGTTCAAAATGTATTTTGTTTCCAACTCATTAACTGTGCTGTATCTCAAGAACCTAGTATAATGACTCACATATGGTAGGGATTCAATAATTAAAAAAAAAAAAAAATGAAGGAAAACGTGAATGACCATAGTTGAATTGTTAATGTGATTTCAATAGATGGATTAGCGGAAACTCTAACTGCTCTGTGTTCCACTCAGCTTTGATTAGATATCCTAAGGGCTGGGTTGCTTCTTCTCAAGGGGATTATTTCATCACATCAGCTATACGGGGGAAACTATTCTAAAGAATCTAAGTGGATTATTCCATTTAAAAGCTCTTCCATTAAAAGAGCTGTAGCCAGAACCAACAGTGAGACTCAATTATAGAAACCAGTGGTAACTGCATTTTCTGGAGGATAGACTGAATTGGACGTGGACTTGAGCTCAACAAGAGATTAGAATGTATTGCTACAACCATGATAACATTTTAATTGGCCTCTCTAGGTCACAGAAAATGTTTTCTTCTTTTATTTACCCTTAGGGCCAAGCACAGTTGCAAGAAGAGCTTATGGGACATCACAGAAACTCAATAGATGTTAAATGTTCTGCAACAGTAATAATCCTGTATGTCACCCATTTTAAGATGGAAAATGCTTCACAATTTATCATCTTCAAAACTGAATTGTAACTTACAATCAATAGCACTGTATATTTGCTATTGGCAGATGGCAGGACCTAGTTGTCATTGTCTATGCAGGCATCAGTTTGGTCATAACAGTTCATATTGTAACCGCTTCTGTTGTTTTATATGCATTGTTGATGTTTCGCATGTTGAGTGTAATTTCCATTTAAAAGTTATTCAAAAAACTATTTAAAAAATGAAAAAAGACTATTCATTGATTTGGCATTGAAACAAAATAAATTATTGAGAATACAGTCATGGAATAGAATAATAGGGCATACATTCTCTGAATGGAACAAGTCAAATACAAAGTGGTTTATGAAACCTAAAACAGGAAGATACAAGTAGTTGAAACTGTGTATATTTCATTATTGGAATGAAATTGAAGGGATAAGAAATTTCAAATCTCAGTAGAGAGAGAAACCATTTCAAATCAAGAAGAAGCTAATGAGGGCCGGCCGTGGCTTAGCAGTTAAGTGCGCGCGCTCTGCTACTGGCGGCCCAGGTTCGGATCCCAGGCGCGCACCGACGCACCGCTTCTCCGGCCATGCTGAGGCCGCGTCCCACATACAGCAACTAGAAGGATGTGCAACTATGACATACAACTATCTACTGGGGCTTTGGGGAAAGAAAAAAAGGAGGAGGATTGGCAATAGATGTTAGCTCAGAGCAGGTCTTCCTCAGCAAAAAGAGGAGGATTAGCACGGATGTTAGCTCAGAGCTGATCTTCCTCACAAAAAAAAAAAAAAGAAGAAGAAGGTAATGAGACCAAAACATATGCCATATTGGATTATTTTTAAATCTTAGTGTCACTGTTTATTTGCCCTTTTTAATGGGACATAATGTTGTGTCTTAGAAATTGATAGCTTAGATTCAGTGAAATCTAATTTAAAATTTAGTTAAAATTTATTGAGCATCTAATCTGTGCTAAGCAACTTATGACATTATTTATTTGCTCAGGAAAGTTTTAAAGCAATTGTAAGCATTATAGCTAATCTTTATGCCATAACTTAAAATAGGTCTTATCCTACCTATTTTATATTTATGTAGAAAAGGATCCCATGAACAAAGTTATATAAAAAGTATATACTAGAACCAGAGATCAAATCTAGGCCTTTTTGGCTCAGAGGCTCATGTTATTGCTACCATATTCCACTACCTCCTTGAGAAAAGCATGCAGTACATTTATTTCAATTTAACTTAATGCCAATATATTATACACTCTTCTAGTAATTTAAATACAATATTAAATTTAACCAAAGAAATCTTTTAAGATATACAAATACACAAATACAGTTACACAGACATATTCACACAGTGCCATATACACATAAGCTTTCAACATTTTCTAAAATAAAACATAGTTTACTATTTGGCATATCATTTTTTGGGTTTTTGCATTTCTTCAGTGATTTGGTTATGCAGGAACCAACTATTGCCAATTTCACTAATCAATTTAGTAAATTTTAATAATTTCAAAATTCCCAAAAGACAGGTCCATGACTACATGGTTGCTAAAAATCTCCAAAATGATGATTTCCTTTAATTATGTCACTGGATTCTGGAAAAGTCAGAGTAACTTCTGAGGACACTAAATTGGGCTTGACTTAGGTTTAGAAATGAAGTACTCACGTTAGAGTAAATGAGCGCCACTCAGATAACTAGCAGGTTTTGCAGATTCAGCCTTCCTATGAAAGAAAACTGATTTTCATACATTTTCACTTCTGATTAGAGCCCATTAGAAATCCCTGAGGCTTCCATCTGAAGTGTGCACACAAATTCCATGAAAGCCCTATGCTTACAAAACTTCCAATGCAATTATATTTCTTGTGTACAACCCACTTCTCTTTATTGAGAGTGATGGTATCATTTTCTCTAAGTGCGTGGTGGAAAAGCTCACTTAAGGCCAAGGAATACTGACTGGTTTATAGTTTAGTCTGGTCCCTCAATTTGGAGTTTCTAGTATTAAAATTAAATCATTTTGATCCTCAAGTAAATGTCATCAAGAATTTTGTTGCATTCTAATTTTATGATTCCTTGGTTCCCAAATATACAGGTTTTATTTTGCATACTAGTTCAGGATTCCAGATTAATTAAACTTTGTGGAAGAAAGAACTGATTTCTTAAGCCATAGACATGAAAGAACTGATTAGGTCTGTGCAGACTGCAATTTGTTCTAATGGTTTATCTTTGTTTCTAACAATTTTTGCTTGTGTATATTTCCACCTGTTAAATTACTCTATAATTTACTGTTTCCTGCTATTTGACAAGAAAACATTATAATCACAATAAAAAGTAATTTAAGGCTATTAGCAATCAATGAAATATGTCCCAGTCTAAAATGAGATTGAAATAATTTATGGGAAGTTTACAGTCAAATTAGAATGGAGATTATTCCACAGGGGGGAATCAACTTCTGCAAAACTGCAAGCATCATATACTTCCTAATAAGTTCTCACAGCTGAAACAGTGTCATTATTGGAAGGCAGCACAGGAAATTCAAAGCAATCAGAAGAATCTTACAAATTAATGCTGGCCAAAAAAAGGGTATTTGTGGACCCATAACACAGTAATGGATTTGAAGTTAATGTAAAAGGAGTTAATGCAACATTAAACCTAGGCGGCAATCGAATTTAGTACTGGTGGGCAGCTCACCAGGAATATTGTCTGTTGATTGACTTATTATACCCTTAACCCTAGGAAAACTTTCCTAATAGTAGTTAGCAATTTAGCAATGGTGCCACCTCTCCCCACTGCCCACCAGCACACAAAACTGAAATGTCCTAGAAAGGAAGCATTTTATTTCACTGTTGAAAAGCAATTACATTCAGTTCTCTTTTCCTGGCAAATAAAACCTCTGAGTTTGAAGGCTTTATGACCAAGGACAAGATTTGAATGTTTTTGCTCACTATTTTATGCTGAGAGTTCATGCATTGAATTTTACTTATTTATAAATAAACTCACATTCATCAAAAGAAAAAGTGACAATATTTAGAAAAGACAGAAATTTCAAGAAAATAAATACTTAGGAACTATTGAGTCCAGTACACATGATTGGAAAATGAACAAATCTGTTATACTGTACTTTTGTTTTTCTAATAAAAAAAATAATATACTTGTGTATTCTCTACTCGCCTTCTTCTTTCCCTCTCCCCCTGCTCTCGCCTCCCAACCTTTCTGTGCCTGATGTTTTGTCAATCACCCTAGTGAGAATCAAGAGTTGAATTCTCCAAACAGTTTAGACAAATGGAAACCAAACCGTTGTGGGTGTGAGAACAAGGTTGTTAACTAATCTTTCCCTCGATGTGGATTGACTAAATTCACTAAATTATTCAACTGCAAACTAGACACTCCCTACTTTCTATGAGGCCTGTTAAAACCAAGAAATGAACCTGAGAGAAGTAGTACACCAAGGTGGGAACAGTTACTAACTACGGACAGAAGGAGTCATAGAGCTTCTCGTGAGAATACACTTCGTATCAAGTGTGAAATTACGTTAAGCAATTATTTTTAAACTAATCTTAACTCCCTTGAGGAAATATTGTGACTCAATTAGTTCTTTTTAAGTTTTTAAGAAATTAAATTATTTCTGCCAAAAAAATTAGAATTAGAGTTAAATCCAAAGGTATATGAGGCATGTTGCTTTATATTCCTATAAGTTATCCAGGATGCTTATCTCATTTAAAATTTTATAAATTTCCAATAATCCCCAGGGAAAAGTGCACATTAATTTATTCATTCTTTTTTTTCTTAAAGATTTTATTTTGAGGAAGATGGGCCCTGCACTAACATCTGTTGCCAATCTTCCTCTTTTTCCTTTTTCTCCCCAAAGCCCCAGTACACAGTTGTGTATCATAGTCCTAGAGTTGTAGCTCTTGTGTGTGGGACACCACCTCAGCGTGGCGTGATGAGTGATGAGTAGGTCCGTGCCCAGGATCCAAACCGGTGAACCCTGGGCCACTGAAGCAGAACGTGCAAACTTAACTGCTATGCCACAGGGCAGCCCCAAATTTATTCATTATTTAAGTGAGAAGACATTTATTGTGCTGCTAAAGAGTAGAAGACACAAACTAATAAAGTGTGGTCTCAGCCTTCAAGGAAATGACTAATGATAAGAATACAATGATACAGCAAGCAGAAGAATGTAAAAGATCTCTGACGTGTTTTCTCATGGAGTGATGTGGACTCTCACTTGCTTGACTTTTGAACAAACCCAAGCATGGCAGACTATACCTTTGTATCTGCTAATTTGTACCTTAGCAGCTAAACCGTTGAGTGAAGCCTTCGAACAGTCACACGAGCACAGCCTGTTAGAAAAGATTAGACTTGCCACCAGCTTTGTTTTTTTTTAAGCTCAGCAGCGTTATTTGTGCAATTATTAGAAGATGAGAATTGCCTGCGAGAATGTAGCTCAAAGCCACGGAATCTGCCACAGGATCGCAAAAAGACCCCCACCTAAATGACTCCAAAGTGCTCCCTTACACATTGATTGTGAAGAAAATGAATGAAGCTCACAGATTCGGAACTGTTGAGGGAGACAAAATTTGCTACAGGCTCTGCGACCATAAATGAAGGCTGCCATCCTCCTTTCTTACAGTACAAACATCAAGCAAGTTGGTTCCTTCAAAGTAAACACTGCAGTCTCAAGAGTGGCAATTTTCATTACCTGTAAAGACTATTTTAATGTCTATACTTGATTTTTGCTTGTAATGTTTGTAAGTAATAACAATAATAATATATTCTCTTTATTCTTTATTATTTGCCAAAAACTTACATCTATTTTTCCTTTAATTCTCACAGGAACACTAACAACCACATATTAGTGTTATTCTCAATTTATACATGAGAAAAATGAGATACAGAATTAAGAAAATTGTCCATGCTCATATATTTAATAAATGGATGAATTAGGGTTTAGCTACAGGTCAGTTACAGACTGAATTCATATGTTGAACTCCTAATCCCCAGTGTGATGGTATTGGGAGTCAGGGCCTTTAGGAGATAATTAGATCATGACAGTGGAGCCCTAATGAATGGAATTAGCTTCCTTATAAGAAGAGACATGAGAGAGATGATTTCTCTCTTTGCCATATGAAGATACTGGTACAACTAGAAGACAGCCATCTGTAAGAGTGTTCCCATCAGATACCATATCGGTCTATGCCTTGATCTTGGACTTCCCAGTCTCCAGAGCCACGAGAAATAAATGTTGTTTAAGCCATCCAGTCTATGATATTCTGTTACAGCAGCCCAAGCTGACTAGGACAAGGTCTGGGCTCTAAAAACAATGTTGCATGCTGCCTCATTTTAAAGTTGATTATCTCATGTGTATAGTAGATAACACTTAAGTAGAGTAAGATGCAAATTGTTTTACTTTAGAGTTTTATAATATTTTCCAGCTCCTTGAAAGCTTGGTTTTTATACTATTTTTTCAAGTACTTTCTCAGGAATGCACTACTTGTGCAAGAAAGAAGGAACGATTCTATAAAGACCCTATAGGCTGTACACAAAAGTTATCCTATTCAATATTTTCTAACTGGGTTTTGTTTACCTTCTGATATAGAAAACAGATGAATAACACAAGATCAACCAAACACTTACTAGATCAAATTGCACATTTCCCTGGATAGAGAAGGCATTCAATAAATTCTTCTAGGTTGAACTGTATGTTTTATACTTTTCAATGGAATCATAAATATCTACGAAATGTAAGAGAGAATGTAATTCGATTCCTTGTTTTAAAGAAGGTAGAAGTATAATATGCTCAAGTAAAAGTGTTGTTTGTGATTGAAGGAAAATCCAAATCCTCTCTTCCCAATCCGCTGTGGTTCACTGCTTGAGTCTGTAGATTCAGTCTGCCAGTTACCACTGTCACCTTGGGCGAGTAACATTTCTCTGCTTAAATTTTCTCACCCATTAAATGAGAAAAATAATATCATATATCTCACAGCGATATTCTAGTAATTAAACATCTAATATATTTAAAGTATGTAGGACAGTGTCACATAAAAAACACTCAATAAGTACTCACTGCAATAATTTACACATCTATTACTACTAGTAGTGCTACTTACTATCTGCAGCACACCTTTATTGATTAATCTTATTTTCTCTTTTTCACAATAGCCATGTAAAGTTGAAAATGATTATTGAAATATTTGAGAAATTTAAACAGTATTAAATAGTCCCAGATCCATTAATTTTTCATTGAATGTATAATATGTCTTTAATATCTTGCAATCTTTTTCTTCATGTATGTATTATACATATATTCTGATTTGACAAAATATGATTTTTTTAAAAAATATATGTATATTATTTTTCCAAGTTTTATTGAGAAACAATTGATATATACCACTATGTAAGTTTAAGACATACAGCATGATGGTTTGATTTACATATATTGTGAAACGATTATTGTAATAGGTTCAGCCAACATCCATTATCTCATATGGATACAATACAAAGAAATAAAGAAGAAAAGAAAAAAGAAAAACTTTCTCTTTGTGATGAGAACTTTTAGAGTTTACTCTCTTAAAAACTTTCCTACATATCATACTACAGTGTTAATTATAGTCATCATGTTGTACATTACATCCCTAGTACTTATTTATCTTATAACTGGAAATTTGTACCTTGTGACCATCTTCCTCTAATTCTCCCTCCCCCCACCACCTGCCTCTGGTAACCACATATCCGATCTCTTTTTCTATAAGTTTTTTTCTTTTTTTTAAGAGTCCACACATAGGTGAGATCATACAGTATTTACCTTTCTCTGTGTGACTTATTTCACTTATCATAATGCCTTGTTGTCACAAATGGTAGGATTTCTTCAATTTTTATGGCTGAATAATATTCTATTGTGTGTGTATATATATATATATATATATATATATCACATTCTTTATCCATTCACCTGTTGATGGGCATTTAGGTTGTTTCCATGTCTTGGCTATAGTAAATAATGCTGCTATGAACACAGGGGTGCAGATACCTTTTTGTGTTAGTGTTTTCATTTCCTTTGGATATATTCTCAGAAATAGAATTGCTGGATCATATGGTAGTTCTATTGTTAATTTTTGAGGGTCCTCCATACTGTTTTCCATAGAGGCTGTACCAACAAAATATGATTTTGAGAAGATATTTGAATAAAAAGAAGAGAATAATATATAGGTAACATTTTTATTTTTTAATTTCTTTTTGTTGTTTAATATTCACTATTTTTAATTTATTTATATGCATAGTTGGCACTCCTGATTATGTTGAGGTATTTATGTCTCACCACACAAAATTCTTTACTTGAGGTTAAGAGAAGTCGTATATACTCACTAACATTTTCCTAAATTTCGTAATTATTCTAAATTATACTGTTCCACTCATTGATTTTTTAATAGAGTCATTTTCCATTATAAAGTTTTAGCATTAGCAATTTTAATTTTAGTGTAATATAAAAACTTAATGAGCACATCATCATTTCTTCTACCAAACTTAATGATAGAAATATTGAATAGTCTTATTATATCTGAAGTAGTTCCAACTACCCGCATTGTTTGTTCAAGGATAACTACTTTGTAGATTAGACAATACTTAAAACCAAGAACATGCATTTCCAGTTTATTAAGGAAGTTATATTTTAAAACAAAAACCTTCACATAACCAATACCAACTGCATCTTTTATATACATATATTTCATAATATTGTATGTTATAAAACACACAAAGTAGTGTGAATTAGCCTTCTATTATATGATTATGTTGGTAGATTTAAATTCTAAAGATGTGCTTAACCTAAAATTGAACTATTGTTGTTGTTACAGTAATATCCTAGTAATGAACATTTATAGTCCTAATTCTGGGATTTGTTTTTAAATTTAACTTTTAATACAGTTATAATGAAATATCATGTTTAAAAATTGTGTTTTTAGAACTTCAAATTATCTTACTATCCACATATTACCCCTATTTATGATCAAAATTTCAAGTCACATGATATTTTTCATTTATTCTGTTTTTTTATTGGTTTGCTTTTAGTAGAACAAATTATAATAGACTTTAAAGACATAACAAAAGAAGGAAAAAACAGTCTTATTTTTACCATTTTTGGCACTCTCCAATCCTTTCTGTAAATATAGATTTCTATTCAAGATTATTTCATTTCAGCCTAAAAAACTTACTTTAGTGTTTCTTAGTGCATTCTTTTCTTCTGGCAAAATTTTCTCTCAGCTTTGGTTTAACTGAAATTTTTAAAAATCATTTTGGAAAGATATTTTTGCTAGGTATAGAGTTGTAGGTTGACAGTTCCATTTTCTTCTGGCCTCAATGGGAAATTAACTGTTATTCTTATCATTATTTCTTGGTATGTAATGTGCCTTTTATTATTTGTCATTTTTAAGATTTTCTCTTTATAACTGATTTTTAACAGTACAACTATGACATACCTTGGTCTGGTTTTTGTTATATTCATTCTGCTTAGAGATTCTTGGATCTGTTTGATATTTTTAATTCATTTTGGAAAAATTTCAGCCAGTAGCTCTTTGAATTTTTTCAGCCCCATTTTATCTCTTCTCTCCTTTCTGGCTTTCCAATTACATATGTGTTGGCCCAGTTGACACCCGCAAATCACTGACGATTTGTTCATTGTTTTCCATCGATTTATGTTTGGATAGTTTATATTGACTTATCTCCACTTTCACTAATCCCTTCTTTTGTTGTTGCCAATACTGTTAATTCCATTCAATTAATGTTTAATTCCAGATATTGTAGTTTTTAGTTTTTGGATTTTCGTTGGCTCATTTTAAGAGAGTTTATCTCTCTCTGAAATTTCCCAAAGTCCTCTCCCAATTTTTTACATTTTTCCTACAAGTTTTATAGTATGTTTACTATAATTATGTCTGCTAATAATTGTGTCTGCTAATTCTACCATTTGGATAATCTGTTTGTTTCTATTGACTTTTTTTCTCTATTTACTACAGAATATTTTTCCTATTTTTTTTTATTTATAACAACATTTTGTTGTATATTGGACATTGCAGATGATATGTGTGGAGAATCTGGATTCTATTAACTTTCTCTGTAGAATGTTGCGTTGCATTAAATTACTTGCAGCTACCCTCAACCTTGTGGAAGCTGGGTTTTAAGTTTTGTTAGGGAGGGTGGATTTCAATTTTGCCCGTATTCTTAGGGTGAAAACCTCAGGCTTAGGATATGGTTCTTATTCCTAAGTTGTGGCCATATCCAGGGTTTCAATGGAATGATTAAGGCAAACACTTATCTCTGACTTCTCAAGAACTGAACTCTAAAATCTAGATTCCCAATGTTAAGTAGCTGCTTAAATCATTGTTCAGCTTTTAAAACCATTTACCTGTTCTTTTTCTGGAGTGAATCTCTACCCCCTACTCTTACGCAGTTCAAACTGAGGAGAGTGTGCACACAGACTTGGAAGGTCCCACAATTTGGTTCCCTCCTTGATTGAATACTCCCTCCTCTTTATTTTCCAACTGTTCTGGCAGCCTGAAATTCTGACTTCTGATCCTGCAAGTCAGTAAGACTGCTTCTTTGTTATTAAACTCTATTTTCTTATACCTCAGGCTAAGTAGTTCCCTTAAGGTGAAAACGAAATAAATGTATTAACATTATCCAACGTGGTTCCTTTCTTTCACAGGTTGAAGTTTCCCAGTTTCTGACTACTTTTGGTTTCTCCCAAGTCCCTTCAATATTGACTCCTTCATATTCCTTCTCTTTCCTCCACTTCTGGAACTATACGTTAGCTGTTCTGAATTTCCCATTTATTTATCATTCAATATTAAAATCTGGATGACTTCGTCAGATATATCTTTCAGTTCAGTAAATCTCACTTTGGTTTATCTAAAAATTTGTCTGTTTATCTTTAAAGTTTCTTGCCTTCTACTAACAGTTTTATCCTTATTTTATTTTTAAGTCTTTTATACATAATTATTATATATTCTGAGTCTAGTAATTCAGATATCTAAGATGTTTCCATGTCTTGTTCTGTTCTCATTTAATTTTTATGGCTTTCACCTAAGGTCTATTGTATATGCTTTTTGATTTTCAATTATGAGCTCATGATTCATGAAATAATTTCTGTGGAAATATTCTAAGGCCATGGTTGAAGAAAGGTTTTGCATTTATTTGTAGCTTGGAGTGCTTAAGAACAGCCAGATAGTGTGAATTTATGTTTATAAATTGCCACTGAAGTTTTTTTCTGCTTAATCTAATGCCAAGTTTCAAGGCAAATACTTTGGAATGTCTGATAAATGTGTTTGGCTTCCAAATATTCCTAACTTTTTACTGGATCATAGATACATTTGTTTTCTTTTTATGTAGGATATTTAGTTGTTTTTATCTGTAGGGTCTGTTGGTATACAGAGTCAGCAACTGAAGGATTGGTAGAAGTTTGGAAGTCAGGTCTACAGCAAAAAAATTAAAAGTTTCAGAAAGGGCAAAAATATGAAAAATATGAATTTTTCTCTATTTTTAAAAAACAATTGCCTATCTAATGCTTAAATAATAACATGTATTCTGTTGTTTGTGATATGTGTAAAAGTAAAATATATGATAACAATAGGTCTAAGGACTAGAAGTTGTTAAATATATACTGTTGTAGAGTTCTTCAAACCTGAAATTTTATAGTATTACTTGAAGGTACATTGAAAAAGTTAAAAATGTATACTATAATGCATAGAGCAAGCACCAAATACATAAAACAAAGAGTTAGAGAAAAAAATATGATAGATAAAACAAAATGAAATACTAAAAAATGCTTAATTAATCCAGAATAGTAAGGAAAGATGGAATAAGAGAACAAAAAATAGATGGAATAGATATAACAAATAGCAAGATGGTTGACTTAGATAAAAAAGCAAAGCCAATCTATGTGCTTATTACAAGAGAAAGGATTTAAATATAAAGGTACAGGTGGAATAAAATGAAAAGGATGGAAAATATTTCATGCAATTACTATTCATAAGATTGCTTCTATGTAAATATCACATCAAGTAGATTTCAAGACAAGGAGTGTTACCAGGGCAAAAAAATGACATTTCACAATGATGAGAAGGTCAATTCATCAAGAAAAGATAATAATCCTTAATGTTTATCCACTAATAACAGACCTTCAATGTACATAAAGAAAAAGTTGATGGAATTAACCTAACAAGAACACAAGTAAAATTTAAGATTTAAACACTCCTCTCTCAGTAATTTGAATAAGCAGACAAAATTCAGTAAAAATGTAAAAGTTCTGACAATATTATCAGCCCCCTTGACCTAATTGACCACGCTGTATACAACTATCACCACTACACTCAACTTACGGAGATTGTACTTTGTTTTCCTAATACACATGGAAAACTAAATAAGATAGACAATATGAAAGACCCTAAAACAAGTCTAAATATATTTTAAAAATTTAAATCATACGAAATATAATCTGTGACCATAACTGAATTAAATTAGAAAACAATACAAAAAGATATCTAGAATATCCCCAACAGGTGGGAATAAAGTTAAACAATTCTAAATAATCCATTGATCCAATAAGAATCAACAAGGTAAATTAGAAAACAATTCAAACTGGACAATAATGAAAACACAACACAGCAAAACTTGTGGGATATTTATCATGTATCTATCCATGTATTTATCCATCTATGTATCTATCTATCTATCTAAAACAGTATTTAGAAAAAAAATGTATATTTTAGCTTTAAGTTTTACAAGTTAAAATGCTTATACTAGAAAATGAAAGTCTAAGATTCCAACTTAAGAAACTAGAAAAGGAAGAGTAATTTAAACTCAAAATAAGTACAAAGGAGGAAATAATAGAATATGAGTGGGAATCAATAAATTGTGCAAATCACTTGCCAGAATCATAAAACCAAAATTTGGTTCTTTGAAAGATTAATAAAATCATTCAACCTCCAGCAAGGTTGACTAGGAAGAAAGGCCAGAGTGATAAAATTAGAAGGAACTCACAATGACCCCATTTCCTAGGGCAGGTTGCCTAGCTATTGCAGACCTCAGCTTGCTAAGGGGAGAATCTTCACTTTAACTTCATGAACGAATTAATTTCTGGGGCTGGTTTTTGTTTTTTTTGGTGAGGAAGATTGGCCCTGAGCTAACATCTGTGGTAATCTTCCTCTATTTTGTATGTGGGACACTGCCACAGCATGGCGTAATGATCAGTATGTAGGTCCATTCCCTGGATCCGAACCTGCAAACCCCAGGCTGCCAAAGTGGAGTGCGCAAACTTAACCACTATGCCACTGGGCCGTCCCTTGGGGCTGGTTTTTTAATTATTAAGGCTATGTTTGTGATCTAAGTTGATACTAGAACTTTGAGTTACCAAAAAACTACTAAAGAAATCATGGAATTTTCCCACGTTCTCATCTAGGGTACAGGGTAAGTACTCCATGAGCAGGTTGAATGAGACAGTGAGGAACTCAGCTAAAGTTGATTATTATACGTTGTGTCCCATGAGTATGCAAATCGTAGCCTTAGGGCTTAGTTTCATGCAATAGCATTTTTCAGAAGGAAGGTCATGTACATCAGCAATTTTGATTCTTCCATACAGAAAATTTTTTGATTACAAACAGAGCTCTAACATAGTATAGTTAAGTCTTGGGTTGAAAAAATGCTTTGGGATCAGTAAAAAAATGAATTTAATATTTTACTTTAACTAGTAATTAATTATTTTCAACATAGTGTTAGATAAATTTTAATTTTAATCCAAACTTGGATTCAGATGTCTTTTGTAATTTACTTGTTTTTCTTAGGTAAGATGTCTAGAACAATTTGTACAGAATTCTTATAGCTTCCCTTGTTTCAAAGGCTACTGATGTGAAATTGCTTATCTGCAAATAGCTTACTTAATTTGATATTTTTTTATTCCATAACCACTTCCAATCACTGGAAGTTGAGATTTCCTTTGTCTTTCATACTCCTCAGTAGTTCTTTTAGCTTATCTCTTCCCTAAAGCTAAAATTCTTGCTTGAGTCTAAGTTTTCTCATGCATTCAGACTTTTCTAGAGAGAGAAATGCAGAACTTCTGTGGAAAATACTATTTCAGTTAAGAAAAATTGCTTGCAAATATTTGGTTCAAAGACCAGCATAAGAGAGGAGGCTTGATTCTTGGTGGGAATTAAGTTAGTTATCCAGAGCTTCCTTCTGCTGATCCGCCATAGGTTTCTGCTTCAGTCTTTAAGGCCTGTAGTTAACAAACAGTTGAGTAAAAGCTCTAACATCTCCTTGGGACATTGAGAGCACAAAGCTGTCATGGTGTTGGTGCCAGCAGCCTCTGCAGCAATAGAAGGCACTGCCAGCTGCTTTGGCAGCAACATGAAACAATGACTCAAGGCAGACATCGGCACCCTCCATGTTAAGCATTGTCAGCCTCAGAGTTTGGCAGGTGCTCGAAGACTGCCCAGAAGAGAAGATTAGCAGAGTGTGCTAGGGATATATGGGGTGGGAGTGAGGTTGTTAGCGTGGTAACTGGAAACCAATAGGAGTCCTCCAATGAGCACAGGTGAACTGCCTCTTGAGAAGTCCTAGAATTCTCTGGGAGGCATTTGAGATCAGGCTAAAGTTATAATTTGGCTGGAAGGCTTGAGTCAAATTTCTTGTTAATGTTATTGAAGTTTGCTTTTACTCTCTTAATGCTTGTATTTTTACTTTCTTGATGTTGTGGCTCAGAAACTATGAAGTATTCCAGTCCTCTATTCAATGACTACAGCCACAGAATCTTTCTAGTCCCAAGGACATAATTGCTCAGTCATCACTGAGGAATTCTCCTTTTCCCACCAGTAGTCTAGCTGCATGCTAATTACTGGCTTATGGTTAATGAAAAATACTTTTCTAAGAAATGAGTGTTTCCCTAGTTTCATTCTTTTTTTTTTTTTTTTGCTGAGGAAGATTCATCCTGATCTAACATCTGTTGCCAATCTTCCTCTATTTTGTATGCACATTGCCACCACAGCATGGCCACCAATGAGTGCTGTATGTCCACACCTGGGAACCGAACCTGGGCCACCAAAGTGGAGCACGCAGATCTTAACCACCAGGCCACAGGGCCGGCCCTTCATTCTTTTTAGATAGCAGTTAATGCACACTTACTATAAGTCTAGGATTGTTAACATAAACAATTCTAACAAACTCATATGATATTTTTTTCTAAGTTTATTTTTCAATCAAAGCAAAATTAAAAAAAGATGATCCAAAATATTTGAAAAGAAGACTCAGGAATTTTTGCAATAGTTTCATGGCAGCTAGAAAATTTATTCATACTAAATCAGAATCTGGGTAACTTTGCCCTGAGGACTTGTGTTTAATACACGAGGAAAACCAGGGTATGGATGCAGGGGTATGATGACCTAATGCAGACCCTAAGGCAGCCCACCATGCTTACTCATAGGTTGCCAAAACTTTGTACTATGTTTTCCATTTAGACCAGTATGCACGTATTGGATATGATTATTAGTTTAATGAAATTTAACATATATTTTAATGATTTCAATGATTTTCTATATCCAACTTTTCAGATTGGCCATTTAACCAAGGAAGCAGGGTGCATGCAAATGTACTTGAAATATTTTCACTAAAGGGAGGGTTCTCCAACTAGTTTATGACATATTCCTATGAAAGACAATTTTAATATCTGTTTCCAACACCTTAGATTTAAAAGAAGTTAATAGAGTGTCTTTGAATTTTAAAATTGTTTCTGATGTTTCAAAGTCACGTAATACAAGTTATGCAGAAATTAAGCAGCACATTTGTTTCAAACTTTAGGACCCTCTAAGAATATGGGAGTGAGGTACAGGGTTAACATGCATGGACATAAATAATCCATAATCAACCTATAAATAAAAATTGGAGTGAGTTTATTATAAGCCAGTTCTGAGGACTATAGCCTCAGGGCCTTCCTTCTCCAAGGAAGGAAGCACGTCAAAGAAGTAGAGTGTACAGAGTAGTTATACACCATCTGGGAACAAAGAGCATACATCACATATGGCAAGAATGACCCTTTTACAATAGTCTGAAGGGGAGAAAGACTATCCTCTACCCACTCTGGGTCCCTCCTGGCTGGGCTACAAATTAAATTGACATGAGACTGAACAGCAGGAGAAAATCAAACAAAGCTTTATAACATGTATATATGGAAGAAACCAGGAATACCAAGTTTCTCGACAAATGGTGGAGGTTTTCACCTTAAATAACATATTCAGGTAGACAAAAGAGGATGTTGGGGGTGGAGAAGTCAGCTATGGGAGATGACCAGGAAGCACAGTAATCAAGAGTATGCAGATTTAAGTCATTGCCTTCAGCACTGATAAGAGTTTCTAGAGATAAGGTCATCCCCCGTTCTTCCCAGTAAAGAGAAGGAGATACATTTACAAATGGAGATTTCCCTTACAAATGTAAATGTTTGGTCTTAGCAAGGAACCTCCCAGTCTATCCCTTTTAGGCAGCTTGGGGGAAGGTCAAATGTCCTTCAGAGAAAATACTCAAGGTAAAGAGACATAGTTTGAGGTGGCCAATTCTGATTTCCCACAAGTCACAGGATATTTTTGCTGACACAGCAGGTCAGTGGTCACAAGGTGAGCAGACCAGGTTGGTAATTAATCCTTAGCTTCTAGGAAGAGATGCTTATCCTTAAGGAAACATCGATATGGGGAGAAGATACATCCCTATCTTTAAGGACATCATTCTTATCTTTGGGACATTGTAAATGTTTAAAGCAGGTGTACAATGCATGCTCAACAGGCCACATCAGGCCCTTTTGGAAAAACAAGGTCAGGCTGAAATTGTTTTAAAGCAAATGTCTTCCTCATATACTCCAATATATCCTATTGCTTGTCATTTATTCATCACATGTTTCCCAAGGCAACAAATGAACAATCTTCAGCAGTTATGGAAGAAAAGGATAATGTGTCCACATTAAGCTCAAAGATCATTATTTCTGGATTTCATATTATCTTTCAATCATATCACAGTTCTGAAATAAGTCTCTCCTTGAAAACTAAAAATAAAGAGAGTTGGATGGAATGCATAAGGCTGAAAGAAACGCTTTGCTCAGTGTGCCTTCTGATTACTTTTCAGTGGACACATTCTTCACTTTCCCATTTTTGAATCTTATGCAAAATATGTGTTTGGAGTATTTCCCTAATCTTATGAATCATTTCTATGGCACTCCAAGGCAAATGCTCCTGCATGTCCCATTGTCTTCAGTAGGATTTCTTTCCTTTGTAAATGATTCTTACTTGATTCCTGAGATTTGTCACTCCTTCATGACTACTGGTGTGATCCAGCATAGCCCAGATATTTCTGCTTCCCTTGAGGCTAACTTCACTACAGAGGTCCAGATTCTTCTTACTCCTCTGATCTCAGCACTGATTCCTGAACAGCAGCTTTTATTAATATTTATATCTTATCCAGAAAGACACCTTGTTGTAGTGAATAATCAATATCCACCTGAGCAATAACTTACGTTCCTTGTCTCTGAAGTTTGAGAAAAGTCTTGAAGTTTGCCCACAGATGCAATGTTAGCCTGAGGGAGTATATTGACTTTAATCATCCTATCAGCTCCTGTGTAAAACTGAAGCTATCCCTCTCAAGTAAATCCTATTTAAACAGCTGAAAAGTAATTACATTAGATTTACTAGTTTCGATTTGAGGGAACTATTCAGGGGATAAGTTTTGTTCATAATTCAAGAACTTACAAGTATGCTGTACATTGCATATTTTTTCCTAATAGTAAATTGTAGCTGTTTTCATCTATCAATTATTCCTGTAAATTTTACATTTTTTCAAAAACAAGCCATTATTTTGCTAGTACTTGAACATCCTAATCAATTAGTCACTATGGTCTTGTAGATGAAAGATGCTTAATTGAAAGCCAAGGCATCTGGGTTCTAATCCTTGCTCTCCCAGTAATTAGACATCTGTCTTTGGATGGGTCGTTTCACCTCCCTGATCTTTGTTTCTCTCATCTATAAATTGAACTTTAATGTTGAATGCTATCTATTGTTTCTTCCCATCTAAAAAATCTTTTTTTTTGAGACAAAATAGGTAACCAGAGCAACAGATTCACTAAGAGAAGTTGTCTTTTCTCTCAATGCTACATGTGACCTGTGCATCTATGTGAATGTATGAGTGCTGATCTAAGGCCTTACCTAAATAATTATGAATACATATTTAATAATACATACATATATGAATACAAATGTGAAAGCTTAGGATTTTATAAATGGTCTTAGAATCGTCTCTCCCACTGTGTTTTGTTCATCCTATCTTAATAACCTCTTCTTTCAGATAGTCCAGCCGCACTGGCCTGCTGGTCATTATTCCATCACACTGAGCCTGCTTCAGCCCCAGGAATTTTGAACTTGAGTGTCCCACTTCCTGAAATGTTCTTGTCCTAGGTATCCATATTCCTTGTTCCCTCTTTTCTTTGAGGTCTCTGCTATAGTCTCACATCCAAAAGGCATCTTTATTTATCCTGTATAAAAATACATCCACCTCACCCATACATATATATGAATACATATATAAAGAGAAAAAATAGGTTAAGTGACTTGCAAAATGCTATTTGAATATCCAGAGGTGATGTATATAGAATTGAAGATGGGCTTTCTCTTCTGTGTTTTAACTACACAGCCATTGTGCCAACTAAGCATATTGCATTTTGGTGGAAAGAGCATTTATGTGAAACTTCATTACTGTGATGAGTTCAACTCTACAAATTCATTATTTTTTAATTTCTCCATCTGCTAAACCATGGAGTGGTAGAAAATATGTAAGTGGCAGCTGCAGAGAAGGGCTAGAAGAAATCACCAGGGAGAGCTCGGGATGGCCGGAGTCTCTGGGAGGTTTTAGAAGGCAGGGATTTGGAGCTCTCAGGAGAAGAAAACTAGAGCTGGGGTGCAAGAGCTCACCATGGGCTCCCTGAGGTGAATGGAGGTTCCCATCCCTGGCGCCCAGGCTCTTATTTGTAGGGATGTCACTTCAAATATCAATTTAAAATACTAATAGAAAGCCAGTGTTAGGGCTATAAATGTTAACATCAAAGAAAAAAAGATTATTGAGGGAAGAAAGTTGATCTTTTTAACAAATACGTTTTTCAATAAACTTTATTGTAGATGTTGAAGACAATGTGTCTATGTGGAAATGAATCACATCTCGGCTATGGCACCTCACACATCATGCTGATGTATCCAGGTCACAGGCTTTCTGAAGGCACATCAGTTGAAATCATGACATGAAAGCAATCTCTTCCAGAAGTCATGGTAAGGGGTCCTGTTTGTGAAACAGTAACTTGTAAGGTTTAAAAAGTCTCCTTCTTTTCCATATTTCTTTTTAAAGAAATATAAAAAGATGGACGATAAAAAAAAACAATAAAAGTACATACACATTAAATATAAACATAAAACAAATATTCTTGATTTAAAGCTGTGAGGGATTTTAAGGAATCTCTGAGACGTGAAAAAAAATATGCAGGTCACAAATCACATTTACCCAAATATTTCCATATAATGAAAAGATGGAAGGAAAATGAATCATGAATCTAATTAGGAGATATGTATTTTTTACATGTTCATATGTTTATGTATGTTTATGTATATGTGTACTTAATTCAAATTATAGGGTTACTAAATATACAGAGAAAAAATATATTTCTCTGATTAATGTCTTTGACATTTATAAGCAAGAAATTTGAGAGATAGTGACTTTTGAGCCCATCCTTCCCAATCTCCCTTCTAATCCAGTCAACCCCTTTGCAGATGTGTGCATGAGTGTGCATGAGTGTGTGTGTGCATAGATAGACCCAGAGCTGACCACTTCTCGTCACCACCTTTCCCTGAACTAACCTCATCTAAGCCGTGGTCATCTCGTACAGTAGCTTCCTACATAACATCCCTGGTATTAGTATTAGCCCACGGAGGACACTCTCCTCCCAGAGAGCTCCTTTTGTATTGTCAGGTCCTATGATTCCTCTTCTCAATTCTCTAATGGTTTCTCATTTCACTCAACAATACTTACGAGCTTAGAATATTATAAATGGTCCTGAAATCATCCCTCTCACTACATTTTAGACCTCGTATCTTAATACTCTCCTCCTCACTCAGATATTCCAGCCGCACTGGCCTCATGGTTGTTATTCCATCACACTGAGCCTGCTTTAGTCCTGGGAATCTTGAACTTGAATTTCATACTTCTTGAAATGTGCTTTCCGCAGATATCCATATTCCTTTTTTGCTATTTTCTTTTAGAAAATCTCTGCTCTAATCTCACCTTATCTGAGAAGCAATTCTTATTCATCTGTTAAAAAAGAAAAAAAAAAAGACCCATCTCTCTCAGACCATATCCTCATACTCTGCCTTACTTTTCTTTGTAACGCTAATCCCCACCTATCATATTCTATATTTTTTATTTATTTGTTCAATAACAAGGGCGAGTGCCATATCAGTTGCTATCTGCTGATGACACATCGGATAGTCAGCAGCTTCAGTACTAGATGAGCTTTGGTTAGAAGGAGCCCAAGCTGTTGAACCAACACACAGACTTTATCTCTTCTACAATTGATTCACTTTTAAAGGGCTCATCACACAAGCAATGGGAAGGATGGGAAGTAATGATCCTTTCTTTAAAGTAAAGGTCCTCTAGTCCACCTGGCTGGTTAAGTGCTTCTTGTGCAGTGAATGATCTCTGGTAGCCATTAACATGAGACAGAAAAATATACATGTTTCTTGCCCACTTCTGTAGGTCCATTTGTATTTCTCTTCTCTGATTTCCTTTTATCAGATCTTCCAATGCCCCTGACCAACCATTCAGGTCATCTGTGACTGCCAAGCCATAATGTGTATTTTTACCTCAGGCTGATCCTTCCTGTATATAAAATAAAACAACCAAATGTACCGCTCATAACACAGAATATCTCTGAATAGGGTTGTAGAGTAACAACCCATTTTCAGACCCAGCAGTGAACTGGAATGCCCTAGTCTACCCCAGACCATTGAGACAAGGACCTTTTTTAAACACTGCCATGCAGAACTTCTGGCTTTCACAGAGTTCCCTGAATTGACACTCGATTGAACTCAACTTGTCATTTCTCTTTACAGGTGACTTCTAAAAGAAGTTAACAAAGCAGTTAATAGTTAATAAAGTTATCAAAGTAGTTAGCAAGGCAAATACAAAATTCTTCAAGTGCATAATCTAAGGATATCCTTCCACCTGTACTTTATGCCAATGCACTACAGATGAGTATCTTAATGAATGTGCCAGGGGCCAGGTGTTATCATGATCTCACTCCCCATTAGCGGAGGGGCTTTCTTACTGTTTTATGAGTGAGTGAAACAATTCTAGAATTCTGAGGGTCTTCTTGCTAGGGTTGCTGCTATTAATAGTACCTTAGCTTGTGTTTCTCTGAATGCACAGCTTACAACAAGGTCTTGTGTGAAATTAACTCATTATCTTATCCCAGAGAATAGGAGTTGGGGAAAATAGAGAGTGAGATGGGGAAGGAGAAAAAGCCCATATAAGGGAGAGTTATTCACGTCATCACCACGAGGGGCTTGTTTCAGCTGCGACCTTCCGAGAAGCACACAGAATGCCTCCAAATGGTATTTGCCTTTCCATCGGCTCTTATTTTTCACTGGTTGAAGACTGTCCCTGAGTGATAACTTCCCCATGTCCTGAGGCATTCCTGCTGCTACAAGTGTCCACTGCATAGGAGGAGTCCCAGGGCAGAAAATGAAAGGATGGCATGCACACAAAGTGAGACCCTGTCAGCTTAGAGGGAATCTTGGCCCAGGGAGTCTGCATGGTACCGTTTACCCAAGCCTTAAATGGAATCAGAGATAAAGCCAAGTGGATGAGATCGAGGCAACCAATATTACTGTTACACTGGACCTCATAAATCAACTATGTAACAATTAGGTCACAATTTTTTTGAGTTATTGAATTCAGACATGTAAATGTAGTTTTCAGAATTCACTTCCACCCCTTCTTTAATAAAAAAAAAATATCCAGACAACACATCCTGTCTCCAAACATTTTGCAACTCAGTGATTTTACATGATCACAATAAAATTTTAACAGAGACTGTAGAAAAAACAAGGTAGAAGATTTGTCATAATCTTCAAATTAAAGAAAAGGAAGACTTTCCAGATGTTAGCTGAGACCTGGATAGCAATTTCCAGATCTTCAATTTCGTGGGTGGACTTTTCCAAAATTGACAGGGTTGAGAATCTATCTATTAGCCATTGATTTCCACCTCTCTTTTCACAGCTATCTTTCTCCCATTTTGCAGAAGGCAGGCATATTTCTCATCGGCATCTTACTGCGATGTGTTGTCCCGGGTAGGAGACCCTCCAGGGGAAATCGCAATGGTACTGTTGGGAATGCACTGCTCCTAAAGCGGAGACCCATAGAAGGGAAACAAGAGAGATTTACTAAGACATTCTGAGGAGGTTGGCATGGCTTTTTTCCTATTTTAAAATTAGAATTTATAAGAAGAAAGTTTTCACGGGGTACTTATTAACCTATTTATTAGAATTTAAAAATAAAGTTAGGTTGTTCTGAAATAAATTACTTCTAATTTGACTGATTGGTTTATTGATGTGGATGAGCTTTGTCAACTCACCTACATGGCAGATACTTTCCAGAAATGAAGTGAACTAGATCTCCAGGTTCAAGGTTTAATAAATATATATTTAATGAAGTGTTACCACATGCAATATGTTGGGATATAAGTTGTAAAGCTATTCAAATTTATGTTTAAATTCTATATTTCAATTTAACAGTGTGAGGAATAATTTTAACAACAGGAGATGAGTGAAAATTTTGAGTATAATTAAAGGTAGAAGAGGATTACTGATTATTATATTTGAATTTACTAGAAGATCATCAATCAATACCCCAGTAAGACTAGAGGAGATACTCACTCCCCAAGTTACCCAGCATAAGTAGGTTAGAGTGAAATGTACTGAAGTATGAGTGTGAGTTGAGGTTGAAGCCTGGCTTGATTCCTGCAGTAACTCAGGAAAACAGGCCACGGATCAAAGCAAACAACTTACTGACTGAGAAAATACCCTCTCCCCCACAAGGGAGCAGATGGTTAAGGCTAAGCATTCATCCTCATCAGTGGCTTTGTTGATAGCTTTATACGATCATGCGCAATTTTAATTGAATGCTTAGAAGTCCATCAGAGCCTGGCTTGGCTTTCTTTGATTTCTTGTATCTTGTCCATGGGGCACAACAGCAACAACCACAACTCACTGATTTTAACTTAAAACTTCTTTTCTTCTAAACTCTCTCATGGCTGTTGTGCTCTCAAGCTTTCCAGCTGATTTTACACTCATGTGTTTGAAAATAAAGCTGCTTTAAGATTTGCTATACAGATTTCTCTCTGTATCATGCTAGGATATAAAAGAAATAAAATTAGAGCCAGCCCTGATGGCCTAGTGGTTAAAGACCTGCGCACTCTGCTTCAGCGGCCCAGGTCCGGTTCCTGGGCGCAGAACCACACTACTCATCTGTCAGTAGCCGGGCTGCAGCAGTGACTCACAAGGAAGAACTAGAAGGACTTACAAATAGGATATACAACTATGTACCAAGAAAAAGAGATGAAGATGGCAAGAGATGTTAGCTCAGGGTGAATCTTTCCCAGCAAAAAAAATAAAATAAAATCATCATGCATAAGAGAATTAAAAAGTATTGATCCAGTTTTTGAGTAAAATAAAATTAATTTCTTATTTTGGGTGTTGTAAAAGAACCCTGTCAAATAGCAACCCTAAAGGCAATCAGGCCATAAAGCCTTTTGAAGCTAGACACAGACCTTAAAACAGAATGAAACAAACAAAAGAAAAATGAGATTACCAAGAAACAAAAGTTAAAAATTGTTTCTGATTTTTTGTCATTCTCCTATAGATATTTGATATTGTAATCTACTGTGTATTTATGGGCATCTCTGAGTATATACTTCTGGTAAGTTTCTATATGCAAGTGAGAATTATCATTATGTTAAAATATGGTTTTATTGGTATATATAGGTAGGTAAATGAAACATTCATTTCAGAAAATGTAATACACAGTCCTTTGTACCCCTAAAATTTTAGAGGAGATGGTAGATGTTTATATCAATCAATGATATTAAG
Source organism: Diceros bicornis minor (assembly GCF_020826845.1). NCBI lineage: Eukaryota > Metazoa > Chordata > Mammalia > Perissodactyla > Rhinocerotidae > Diceros > Diceros bicornis. Next base: position 11,872,828 of record NC_080766.1, read on the forward strand.
AATGACTTCCTACCATGACTCCTACCATGTGCTAAATTCTGTGCTAACCACTCTGCATACCTGTGTGTGTGTGAGGAAGAGTGGCCCTGAGCTAACATCTGCACCCATCTTCCTCTATTTTGTATGTGGGACGCCGCCACAGCATGGCTTGATGAGTGGTGTAGGTCTGTGCCTGGGATCTGAACCCACGAACCCAGGCCGCCAAAGCAGAGCATGCCAAACTTAACAATTACCCCACCGGGCCGGCCCCTGCAAACATATTTTATTTATCCTATAATAACCTAATGAGGTGAGTTGTGTTAGAATTATTGTGCACTTGTAAATACTGAGGATATTAAATTAAATCATTTCTCATCTCTTACAATAAATGAGAGAAGCAGAATTTGAATGCTGCCCTGCTGGATTTCAAAGCTTGGGTTCTTAACCACTATGATTTGTAGTGTTTGTTTTGCTGTCTGTCACCTTCACTTGAGATCCATTCATAAAAATGGCCACTGTTACTACATTCCTTGTTCTTTGGAGATGATCTTCCTTCTTTAAAACTTTGGCCTGAGAAAGGACAAAAGTAATCTAAGTTTTTTTTCTTCTGAACTCTATTGAGTCTGGTTGCACTTTTCTAAATGAAGATTCTAGATAGAGAAGGTAAACACATCACACATACATACACACACACTAAAAAATAGGAAGCATAAATCTACCAAACTTACGTTGTGCAGATAGTTGGGTGTTTTTACTGACTAAAAACCTTTCTCTGCTCGGATAATCTACTTGAGTGGATGGCTGTAGTCTGGCTTCAAAGAGAGAATATATTTCACAAGCAAAATGAGTCAGTTTCCTTCCATCCCAGCTATGCATTGGATACCTATTCATTTCTTACCACCTGGAGACAATCTCTTAAAGCTTCTCTCAAATCCTGCAGCTGCACTAATGAGTCTAGTGTTCTAACCACTCTCTCGGATGCTCCCCTGAGTTCTCTTTCTGGTTCAAGAAGCATGAGGAGTCGACTATAGACGACCAGCCTGACACAATCAATAGCTACATGCTTAGGTGAGACCTCATGCGCTTTCTTAGGGTGAACGGGGGCGGTGAAAGGATTCCAGAGATTTCTTTATGTGAGTAAATATATGAGTACCTTAACAATAAAAAAAATAATAATAATAATTTTCATAAATGGGTTATTTGCATAAAAGAGAAAACTGAAGAAACTTATGTACAACAGAATAGCATTTCAATTGTGCACAGACTAGAAGGAGATTATGACTGGAAGGCGATGCCATATCCTCATACTGCATTCTCTTAGTATTGATGATCAAGGGAATACTACTATGAGTCTGCTGAGGCTGCAATTGTGGCAAGTTTATATATATTTATTTGCTACTTTTCTCTAAAGCTTGCTGGCTGGCCTTTTTACATTTCCAGATTTGATTCAGATTATTATCTCATTTATTCAGTCTCATTACATACATTTAGTTTGCCCTGTGTGTGTATGCGTGTGTGTGTGTGTTTGTGTGTGATAGGTACAGGTGCTTGGAGATACAGTGATACATCTGTTACTTTATTCATTTAACCAACACATATTTTATTGAGTGTATACTATGAGCCAGACACTGTTCAGGGTTCTGGGTATATTCCGGTGATGAAGACTGGCAAAGTCTGTCCTCTTGAAATATATATTCTGCTCAGAGATACAGTCAACAAAATAAAAAAGAAAATACAATGTAATTGAATGAAGTAACAAATGTAATAAAAATATAGCAAGGTAAAGGGATGGAATGTGATGGAATAGTTTGGGTAACCGTGATGGGATGGTTAATTTGATGTGTCAACTTGACTGGGTCACAAGGAGCTCAGGTATTTGGTTAAGCATTATACTGCGTTTGTCTATGAGGGTGTTTCCAGATGAGACTAGCATTTGAATCAGTAGACTGAGTAAAGCAGATGGCCCTCCGCAATGTGGGTGGGCATCACCTAGTCCACTGAGGGCCTGAATAGAACACAAAGGCAGAGGAAGGGAGAATTGACTGTCTCTCTGCTTGTTTGGTTGAGCTGGGACATCATCTTTCCTTTCCTTCCTGGGGCTCATGTAGGTGTTAAATCACTAGAATTTTGTTCTAAACATGTTGAAAAGTCAATAGATATACTTATCTTTTTAAAACATTGCTGTGGTGACTGTGTGATGAATGAATTCTGTAGAGGCATTAATGGCAGGATGGTGTTAAATGGCCCGAGTTATGATGATGGCCCAGACTTAAGAGCCCAGGAAAATGGAAGAGATTAGGAATATAAATTGAGGGTAGAATTGATAGGTGCGGGTTGAGGATTTTATTAGGTGTTTGAGGAAAAAAGGAATCAAGGATAACTTGTAAAATTGTTGTAGTCAACCTCCAAAACAGAAGGGACCACCCTCCCCAATTTGGTTTGGATGTCCAGACTGATGATGCCAAATCCACACTAGGAGAATTATTCCTTACACAATTGATGTCACTGGCGATGGTGGGACAGGCCTTTCAAGCAAGTCCGAAATGGCTTGAGAATGCCATGAAGGGAGATTGGCTCAGGGTTAGGCATGGGGCTGGGGTGAGACTTCCCATGCACGGTCTGAATCTCCTGCCTGTGCTAAAGGAGGGAGCACCCAGGGTTTCTTACCAGTTTGCCCAGAAATGAGGCACAATGCAAAAAGGGAATAGTGAGTCTAAAAGCTGTCAGTGGTCAAACATCAAGAATGGAGTCAGACTCCTTGATACAAAGATCTAGATTTGAACACTGAGGGAGTGGTAGTGCCATTGCGGGAGGAAAGGAAATCTGAGGGCAGAGCAGTGTTGGCAGGAGCGAAGAGACAAGTGTTCTGCTGTGTGCTTAGTATGTCTGAGATGTCTACTAGTTTTATTACTTACCCCTTCCCATCTCTCTGCTCTCAATCCTTGCCACTTTCCCACTCCATCTGTTATAATTAAAAATATTACCAGTTATAATGGAAGGTATCTGGTAGAAGTATGCTATACGCTTAAGGATCTCATGGTCCAGCGTGGTAGGCAGATAAGCACAGCAACAATCAAATCACAACACGTGTGAAAAGTGCCAGAGAAGCAACATTTATAGAATTCCAGAGGATCCTGGACAGTTGGCACCAAATGCTACTTGAACAAATGGGAGAAAGTTTTCCGGGGGAAATAACTCTTGGGCTGAATCCTGAAGGAGTCAGGTGCCTGGAGAAAGGTGGAAGGTGGGTAAAGCTTTTATGGGCAGAGCAAGCAGCACCTGCAAAGGCACGGGGTCATTATGAGGCACTAAGTATGGAGCACTGACTCTACCAATAATAACAAATAATTCTCGAGTTGTGACAAATGTAGTTTGCTTACTATTGAGGAGTACCATTTGATCTCTATTTATTTGTTCATAGGATATGAACATTTGTTCATAACAGATCTTTTTAATGTTGACCTAACATTAATTTGGATGATGAAAGAACACCAAATGTTTTTAAAATCTTAGGATCCAGGACAAGGGGAAACCTCTAGCATACTTGATACATGAAAATAGAAATATCTGAGCCTCTGTTATTTAAACCCCAGGATAATCTGGGGCATATTTGTGCAATCATTGCTGCCACACACAAGGCTTGGCATTAACAAAATTCTCTATTATCTTGGTAACTCTGTATTATTTAGTCCTTTTTTCTGGTCTGATAATCTCTGATAATACTTTACTATTGATTTAAGTCAGTTCTTTTTGTTTTTCCCTGTTTCTTGTTATCTGGAGAATGTTAGGACAATTAAATAGGTTTCAATTCATTTTGAACTATATTGAGCCACAAAAGTGGTTCAAGAATTCTGGGTTGAAATGCGTCCTAGTTTAATGGAAAAGAAGACTTTGGTCACCTAGTAGTGCCCGCTGTAGTTGGAAGACTAGGGTTTGCAGTGCTTCTTGTGTCCCGTATTCAGTATTCCTGATTTAAGTGACAGGGTAAAGTAAGTAAAATTCATCATTTCACTCTTTTCTCGTATTTCAATGTCTCTACTCTTCTAACTTATTCTCTTTGCCATGTCGAGTATATGTATTCTATGTCCAATACTGTCATAAACTGTCAAATAATTTTTAAGATCTCAAAAATTAAAAATGTTAGGGTACCACCACTGAGAGAGTGTTTGCCTTATAATAGAGGCCTAAAATTGTAGAAATAACTTTTTGCATTGTCTGAATAATGGGATTTTGAAAAGTCTACGTTGGTGTTTGTCACAGTGACCCCTTCATAATGCTTTCTACTCATCTGGTAGTGCCCACTGGTTTCCTAAGAAGCCTGTCTCTGACTCCTTGGACTTATTTTAGGATTCAAAGTTGTCTTATTTCTGACTTGGTTACTTGCAATTCTCTTAATTCCATTTTACTGACCCAGATTCTAGCATCTATAGATCTTTTCCAGCTTTCATAACTCTATCAACTATTATTCATATTAATACTATATAGTAACTAGTTCAGTCCCTGGACCAACATAGATGCCTAATCAATATTTGTTATTAAACCAGTGAGAGTTAATACTTTCAGAGTGTAAGAGTTCAAATAACTATGCAAATCTGACTGCCCAAATAGGATCATACCATTTGAAATCTTTTGCATAATAGTTGGTGTAATTAGTGTTCATTATAAAGCATCAAATATATTCCTTATCAGTAGTCACTAATAGATAGACATGGCTCTAAACCAGAGTGCAAGCTGTTTCTATAGCCACTATGGCAGTAACTTTCTTCGGCATCAAACCAAATATCAAAAACACAATCTTAGATAACAAGGGCATGATGCCATTATGCTAGTTTTTCATCCTTCACTTTATTTATTTATTTTTTTGCTTGAGGAAGACTGTCCATGAGCTAACATCTGTGCCAATCTTACTCTATTTTGTATGTGGGATGCTGCCACAGCATGGCTTGATGAGCAGTGTGTAGGTCTTCACTTGGGATCTGAACCCGCGAACCCTGGGCCGCCAACGTGGAGTGTGCAAACTTAACCACTTTGCCCCCAGGCTGGCCCTCTTCATTTCATTTCTAAGTAAAACTCAACCAAGTGGAATGAGCAAAAAGAGTATTTATTATGAACATAATTGGTTAAACTAAAATTTTTTCAAATATCAACTTTTGTTAAGGAAACCTATAGAAATATCCTAGCTAAGTAAAAGACTACCATTGTTATTGACTGAATGAAAGAAAAGAGGCAATAAAGCAGGACAGATTGAAAGTAGGTGAGAAAGAAGTAACATTAAATGAAAGATGGGATCAAAATCACAGACATAAACTCAGAATCTAACTTACTTTGAATTTATTCTGAAATTTATTTTTGTTACTCTTGGATTGATTTCTTTTTCTCCTAAAAGCAGATTAAAAATAGTTTTCTCCTATATTCTGACATTATTATAGACTAAAATTTTAATGTATTATTATTAAAATATGATGTTCAGAATAAATATGATTGTTGCCTAGCTTCACACAAACTTAGGCATTTTATTTCTATTGAATAACATTGAAGAACAAAGCAACTCTTTTTTAAGTTAAAAAGATTTTCCTTGAGCACATTTTTATATTAACTTTTGATTGTCCCCTCGGAACCTTTCCCAAGGTTACATTCTTACAGTTGCAAATTTGTGAAAATCTTGTTTCAAGAATCAACCAAGGATATATTGGTTTTATGATCTGGTAATGGAATGTCTAGTTTTACGTGCTCAATTTTAATGAAAATGTGGTGAATGTAAAAAGCCTTTCAAACTGTCACTGTGTGTGTCAGACACATGCAGTCATTGTTTGTATATTAAAATCCCTTCTGGCCTGACAGCATGACTACACATTTTTTTTTTATTAATTAGAGTATTCACGTCTCTTCACTCTTCTTTCTGCATCACAGAGGGACCAACACTCTCAGCTACTATGAGCTCTAACCAGTTCTGGACACTACTAGATCTTTTGAATTATCCAATTAAATCAAGATACTTTCATAGATATTTTCCTTGCTCTCTTTCGGACTCAGTTGCATGTTCTATAAAGAGGTAATAGGAAGGGCATTATCATCTACGGCCAAAATAATGCTGGAACAGTGAAGAAATAAATGGAAGCAGCTGCCACTTTCCTAATTGTGACTAGTGCAGAGAAAATACGGAGAAGAGTAGTGAGGGAGAGCTTTTAAGGTCCCATTTCTCACGTCAGGCACAGAGTATCTGGGCTGAGGTTACTTTGTAAGCAATGTGTGATTTCTAATGGCAACAGTAAGGCCCAAAAATTATATATTATCACCTGAGGAAGAAATTGCTGTATAAATTTTTCTGTTTTAGGGTTTAAGCAAATGAGCATCATTCAGTATGTTTTGGGAAGATATTACAATTGGCCATTATCTAAAGGCAATGACCTGTTTCTCAGTATCAATTTTATATTACTTGGTGGCTCCTTTAATTCTCAGGAGTAAGAAAATGATTCAAATTGTAGAAGTAATTATATTGGTGGATGGTGAAAGTTAGAACTATTACAGGAAAATGAGTGGATATCTTTTGGTTGCAAAGCACAGAAATCAATTCTGATTTGCTTAAGCCCAAAGGAAAATTTTTTTGATCTAATAAAATAAATTGATTTTTTACACAACAAAAATCTGAAAAGGATATTGACAGATTGGATTCATGTGCTTTTCCTCTGGAGCACTGTTGATGAGATTCCTGGAAGCCAAATTAGCATTTTAGTTGTAAAATTTAAAATTAAAAAAAAATAAACACAGAGTTTAAAGAGTATAGGAAATTGTTGAAGTATACCTTGAACATTAGATGAGTTAAATTCCAAACTTATTATGTCTAAATTACTAAGCCAAAGAAAAAAGTGATCTGGATGTTCTTCAGGAGGACAAGAGTAGAGAGGCTGAGGGAGAAGGTGAGCATAAGCAGAGCATGGATTTAAAATGGAATATGAGACACAGAATACGGCCACTGGAGGGTATGGGTTAGAATGAGCTGGGTCCATGTAATCCTGAAAGCACCTCTTCTTTCAGAGGTCACAAGTCTCTAGAATTCAGAGTAAGCCATAAAGTGAGGTATGAAGTGTGATCAGGTAGTTTTTGAAAACTGAATGGGGGCTACCTAATAGTTTGCCTAAAGCCATTGAATCACAATATACTTCAATTTGTCGGTGGTGAAATGTAGTTAACGGGAGAGAAAATGTGTTGTGCTGGAGAAGAGAAGGAAGTGAGAAAAGTTAGTATACATACAAGAATGGCTCTATCAGAGAGAGTATTCTAGCTCCACTGATAAAAGGGTAGACTAACAGGCTCCTAAAATCTAACAATAGGAAGGAGCTGTCAACCTACAAAAACAGAAACCAGTTTAAGAGGCAAAGCGTTTATTTGGGATCAAAGAATTGCAATTCAGGGAGCACAGATTCAGGTACAAACTCAAATAGCGTCCCGGTTACAGGAGAGGGGCTCAGGATTTTTATGGGAAAAAAGTGAGGAAGATGAGGAAAGTTGTATTGAAGAAGAGTTCCTTGGTGCTAGATGAGGTAAGACTAGGTTTGTACTTCATAGATTGGCTTGAGATTTGGCGATCAGGCAAAAGGCTAGACTCGTACTTCATTGATTGGTTAATGATCCGGTCATCGCAAATTCTAATTTCACTCATATCACCTTTTACAGGCATTGAAAGAGGAACGAGCCACCTCTCTCACTTGCAGCACATTCCAAGAGAGATTTTCATTAACACAACCACCCTGGGACCTCAAGGCTGTCACCAGGGAAAAGAACTTCATCCCTTGGTGCCAAAGCTTGAGAAAGTATCTCAGTTAAATTGAGTTTATACTGATAAATCAAAATTTTTATGTTTATTTTCATATATAAATGAAGCGCCTTTATTTATTTTTGGTTTATATATATTTTTTCAAGGTTGCAAATGCAAACAGTATGCCCCAGTAAACAACAACAAAAAAGCATACCAAGTAATTATGAATTGTGTGTACACTATTACATGACCAAGAGAAAGGCATTTTCTAGAAAAGTGTAACTATATGAAGTCACTCAATAGTCATAAAAAATCCTAATAAAGGCAAAGAGTTAATATTAGTATTAAAATACATTTATAAGAGTTTATAATCCTTAAATATTTTCCCTGTGATTTTTATTTCAGCACATCACAAAAATATTAGTTGACAGCTTTGAGTAAATACCATGTAGCAGATACTACAATAAACACTAAATTCAATCAACTTACTCAGTCTTCCCAACCCTTCAAGATGGAAATTATTAGCACATAATAATACTACATGTTTTACAGATGAGAATATTCAAGATTACAGGAGTAAGTCATTTATCCAAGAGTTATGGACATCTGTGTCTATGCCCACCCATTACATTCTACTTTCTTCTGGTTATAAATCCTAACTGTCCTTGAGAAAACATTCCTCTCCTACTCAGTCTGCATTGTGGACTGGACATATGATTCGGGACATAAAAATTAACTCAAGGGGCCGGCCTGGTGGCATAGTGGTTAAGTTCACGTACTCTGCTTTGGCGCCCCGGGCTTTGCAGGTTTGGATCCCGGGTGCAGACGATGCATCACCATCAAGCCATGCTGTGGCGGTGTCCCGTATACAAATTAAAGGCAGATGGGCACAGATGTTAGCTCAGGGCTAATCTTCCTCAGCAAAAAGAAGAGGATTGGCAAGGGATGTTAGCTCAGAGCCAGTCTTCCTCACACACACACACACACACACAAAATTAACTCAAAATTGATCATAGATCTAAATAAAAGTGCTAAAACTACAAAATTCTTAAAAGAAAACAGAAAGTAAATACTTGTGACTTTGGATTAGGCAATAGTTTCTTAGATATGACATGAATAGCACAAGCAACTACAGTATGTAGTTTTGTTGTGATGTCTTTGCCTGGTTCTGGTATATGTGCCTCATGGAATAAGTTGGAAAGTATTACCTCCTATTCTAAATTTTGGAAGCGTTTGTGGAGCATTAGTATTAATTCTTCCTTAAGTCTTTGGTAGAATTAATCAGTGAAGCCATCTGGGTTTGTGTTTTTCTTTGTGGGTAGCTTTTTGCTGCCTAATTCAATCTCTTTGCCTGTCACAGATCTCTGTTCAATGGTCAGTTTCTTCTTGAGTCAGTTTTGATAGTTTGTGTTTTTCTAGAAAATTGTACACTTCATCTAAGTTATTTAATTTATTAGCATATAGCTGTTCATTTTATTTCTTTGAAATCCTTTTTACTCCTGTAAGGTCAGTAGTGGCATCCCCATTCGATTCCTGAGACTGGTAATTTGAGTTTTCTCCTTTTTCTTGGTCAGATTAACTCAACGTTTGTCAATTCTGTTGATCTTTTTGAAGAACCAATTTTTGGTTTCATTGATTCTCTCTGTTGTTTTCCTACTATTCTATTTCCACATCAACCTTTATTATTTCCTTTTTTCTGCTTGGTTTAGTTAAATTTGCTCTTATTTTTCCAATGTCTTAACCTGAAGGTTAGATTACCGATTTGAAACCTTTCTTAATATGGGTGTTTATAGCTAGAAATTTCTCTTTGAGCACTGCCCTAGCCACTTCCTATAATTTTGGGGATTTGTATTTTCATACATCTCAAAGGCATTTTATAATTTATCTATCTTGTGACATCTTCCTGATCCATTAATTATTTAGGTATGCAGTTTAATTTCCACATATTTGAGAATATTTCAAATTACCTCTGTTGTTGGTTTCTAATTTAATTCCATTGTGATCAGAGAACACACTTTGCAATATTTCAATCCCTTTAAATATATTTAGGTTTTCTTTATATACTAGCATATGATCTATTCTGGAGAATGTTCCATGGGCATTTGAGAAGAATATGTGTTCTGCTATTGCTGGGTGGAGTATTCCATATGTACCTGTCAGGTCTGTTTGATTTTTAGTGTTGTTCAAGTGTTCTATTTTCTGGTTGATTCTTCTGCCTACTTGTTCTATTCATTATTGGAAGTGTGGCATTGACATCTTGAGCTATTATTGTTGAACTCTCTATTCCTCACTTTAATTCTGTCTGTTTTTGCTTCATGAAATTTACCATGTTTCAAAGAACCTCATCATTTAATAAATCCCATAACAGGAATACGTTCATTTTAATATAAAATTGTACTGTTACCTTAAGCCTGGCTTGGTCAACCAAGTATCCCCCAGGAAGGAAGAAAACAAAATCTGAGGAATGCACCTGGGCAGTGCAGGAAAGAAGCAACTATTAGACCAAAAGAGATCCAATTTTTTTATGGTCCACTTGCCAAAAACATTAGAAGACACAGGAGAGAATGTACCTTAATATTTCTCAAACTATTCAGGTGGAACAGAAAGTGACCTTGTTGTAATGCCATCAGGTAATTCTGTCACTAACTTTGAACAAAGCTGAAAGGATTAATTTAGCAAAAATACTTTTAGGAAAGCCCAAAAGTTGACTTTAAAGACAGTCTCTCTTAGGTATAAAAACCTTTTTTGATATGTCTTCTATCATTCTTATAAAACAGAGATAAAAATAAGAGTTCAAAATAAGAGAGTGAGTGTTTGGCAACATTGACAATTAACTGCCTAATGTTTCTGGTTTTAACAATAGCCAAGGAAATCAGAGAACTAAGATCTCTCTCTGATCACCAGTCATATTGGACACTATAATTTTCTATGATTATTGACTTATTCTCAGGAGAATTGAGCTTAATCTGGGCAAAATAGATATACTATTATGAGATAAACTTGTGGAAATGTCCCATTTATTAAGGAATTGAAAAAGAGAGAATCCAGTCATCATTTTGCTGACAGAAAAGTCAAGAGACCGTCAAATATACTGTAGAATATAAAACCTTATCCTCCCTTGCCTGTCTCTTTCGTGCCATTTCTCCACTCAGGAGCCACTATATGAAGGATAAAGTTGCAGTGCAGATTACAACCACTTTTTCTAAGAACTTGGTCCGTATTTACAACTACCACTTGACCTATTGTATCTGGGAAGAATTTCTGTAAAAGTGCTTAAGAAAGTGGTTATTTACCAAGATGAAGAAGAGACAGAATTGAAAACAATAATGGTGTTAAAGATAAAAGAAACATTTTCTTTCATATTGTTCAAATATGAATAACAAACATTCATCAAAAGATTATAATATTAAAAACATTTCGATTAGATCAGTGAGGGATATCTAAAGGAGTTAAGGTTGGTTTTTCATCTTTAACAACAGAACAGAAATAATCAAATGTTAATCAAGCACAGTGTATTTACATAACCTTCAACACAAAAATAGGTGTCAAAAATATGAATGGTATTGGATTACTGAAAAAGATCAGAAGAGATTAGTGAATTTCGAAGACATCATAGAAAATGTGAGATCTGAGAAAATGGGATTGTTGCAACAAACAGTGAGAAATAAAGAAATCATGATAGGAAGCAGAAGGGCACTAGCAAAATAAAAGTGGTTTGAGAGCAGTGAATATTTTGATTTGACCTAGTAAAATGCTTCTGCTCCCAGCTAGCATACAACAAGGTTAACTGTGTGATGGCTGGGCAGACCTCAGATAGTAAGCTACATAGACTTCCTGAAAGGTCGGGAAGACCCTCCCATAACTCAGCCAGTCAACGGAATCAGGTTTGTCCTGCAGCAGTTCACTGGTTAGATTAGGGCAGCTTGGAGACCAGACGAGAGGTGAATATTTTTTAGGGAAAAATACCAGTGACTTTCAAAGATATATTGCATAAGTAACCAAGGACTAATAAATAGATATTTTTTGGTAGTGAAAGTTATATATCTGAAGGAATGGAAGGAGCAAAAGAAAGGTACTAATATTTCAAATAAAATATATTTGGGCAATGGAATTAATCTTGATCATCAACTCAATTAAACCAATCCTAAGAAAGGGATAAAATTAATTCTAACAATCTAGAAAATGTAGTGTGTTCAGCATGCCTGGTTTTCAGATCTGACCATACCATTTCCTAGAGTTATGAACTTGGGTAAAGGAATTAGTCTCTCATTTTCTCATGACTAAAACAGCATAACAATAACAGTACCTACCTCAAAGTGTATTTGCAAAAATTGAATTAAAAAATTCACGTAAAGTGTACAGATTGGTGCCTTACACATAGCAAGCACACAAGAAATGCTAGCTTATATAATTTTGATTATTAACAAAATTCATTCCATGTAGAAATTAGGATTTGTTTTTGGAATTTTCGACTTCAGTATTTTTCAACAAAAGAAACAGAAGCATACTTAAGGTAGTCAATATACTTTGCTAAAGCAGTTTTAATTGTATTATGTGGGGGTGTGTGTGTGTGTGAGGAAGATCAGCCCTGAGCTAACATCCATGCCAATCTTTCTCTTTGTTGCTGATGAATACTGGCCCTGAGCTAACATCCGTGCTGATCTTCCTCCATTTTATGTGGGATGCTGCCACAGCATGGCCTGACAAGCAGTGCGTCAGTTCGCGCCTGGGATCCGAACCCAGGTGCCAGCAGCAGAGCGTGCACCTTAACTGCTACGCCAGGGGGCTGGCGCCTAACAGTATTTTTTAACCACATCCCATTGCACATTGTTAATATACTCTTTTTATTTTTTAAATGTAAAACAAGTAGAGGAGCTGTGGCTACAATTCAAAGTAAACCAGTTGGCAGGCTTGTTATATTTTGTTTATTTCATTTAATATCCTGTAGGACATATCCAAGTAGACTTTGTTTAAAGTTAATTAGGAAACTTAACACCCAATATTGATAATTTCAGTATGTTGGTCTTGGTGTTTCAATGAAATGTTGAAGTTCTTGAAGTAAGCCTTTCATGAAATTATGAATCACTTTTAGTTTCATTGTGCTAAAAGAGGTTTGTTATGTAAATATTCCTTTTTTTAAAGTGGAGGAAAAAAATAAATGCCTAAAGGAAAAACAATTAGGCAGCTATTTTTGGCAGAATAAAGACTCCTATCGGATTTTGCTTGCAGAGAGATGACTAAGGGGTGACAGGTGTGAGTCACCTAGAAGATAAACAGACGACTATGATTTGATGACTGTTTCAATATGGAGGGATTAGAGAGCCATGAATCTAAATGCCTCAGAGAGTGAAGTAGTGATGACGAAACACAAAGGAATTATTACTAGAAATGGCAACGTTAAGGAAGTGATCCACTTTGGCCAGGCATGGTAGAATATTTATCAAATGCTTTTTAATTCTCTAGTTCCTATGACTACTTTATTCTATTAGGAACAGTGATCTTCCTTTCAGATTTATAATCAACCCAAGAGACACAATAGGCTTCAAGTATCTCCAAATTTGCTTAGCTTTTAGAAAGGACCCTGGACAGAATACTATAGAGCATTCCCATCTAAAGCATAATGAAAGTCCTCTTCCGACTCCCAGGCATGTCCTTGAATGTCTCAGCCCTTTGGTGCTGCAGACTTTCATAGTCACACGAGAAGTGCTGAATATGTGTGTACGACCTCAGCTGAGGAAAGCCAGTTCAGGGTCTCTTTGGATTTATACACAGTTATCTATGTAGCCTCCCAAAGCAGTATATGATAGTGCCCATTCTTTTGTGCTTTTGCAGCTCAATATTGGTCCCCCATTGCTTTATAAATAATCTCAACAACAGATGCCGGAATTTAATCTACTACAGAGTTCTCAGCTGGACTCTCATGCATCTTGGAACTAGTATGAGTAATTTCCTAAAAATGTCTTGAGTTAATGTTACAAGGGGTATTTAATCAAGGCTTAAATTCTCAGGCTTCTTTAAGGTTAAAGGAAAGGCACATAATAAGCCATTTATTTCTTTCTTCTACTAGTTCACTTTCCATTTTTCAGGAGCTGAGCAATCAGTTTTTGAATTTTCTAGATCCTTGGCTTAAATACGCTAGTTCATCCTCTTGAAGCCTATATTTGGACCATACACACTTGTATGTAACCCCCTTTATATTATATGTCAGCTCATTGTACCACTTATTATATTTAGTTTAAACAAACAAGTTTGAGTTTAATGGCTATCATTATTTTGGATTATCTAGATTGCATTGTTTCAAAAGTTAGCTAGTACTCTTGACGTAAAATCAGTTTATTTTTTCTGAGGTGTGTGTGTACATAGAAAGAAAGAGAGAGAGAGAAACAAATTCTCCTGAGATATTACCTGTATGAAGACTCCCCTAGGAGATCAGGCCAAAGGAAACTTCTCAATTACTCCTGATATTTTGAAGATAGCTGGACATAAAATGTTTCTCATTTTGGGTTTGTCTGATATTTTTTCATAACTACTCCTGATATTTTGATTTATTCCATATATCTTTACATTGGTTTTAAATGTTTACATAGCAGGTTAATATTGATTTCAAAAACTAGTTTTGCTTATAGGACCAAAAAGCTGTACTCAAACTTCATTTTTGATACAGGGCTTGATCTGTCCATTAAAGAATGAGTAGAGAGATGAGGAGTGAGTGGCACAGGCAGGAACTAGGAGATTCTGTCAACATCCAAACATCTTTATTTTCTCCCTCTTCGCTGTTTCTTGGAGGTGACTAGGTGGGACCTTAAGAGTTGGGTATATTTTTCTCTTTTTCTCCCTTTTTACAGAATGTATAACTACCATTTACTGCTTTACTATATGCCTTTCTATAGTGGAAATTTGCAAATTCACTATAGGTGAGGAAATCACTATCCTCAAGGAAAAGAAGTAACTTGTCCGAGGTCAGATGCCTAGTAAGGGGCAGGGCTAGGAGTAAACTTAATATCTGGACTTTCCAGACCTTCAGCAGTCTCTACTGATTTTGAACCCAGAAGAAAAAAAAGTCAAAAATGTCTGCAGGAGGGGGCCCCACGGCCTAGTGGTTAAGTTCAGTGCACTCTGCTTTGGTGGCGGGGTGTGGTTCTCGGGAGTGGAACTACACCACTCATCAGTGGCCATGCTGTGGCGGCTACCCACATACACAATAGAGGAAGATTGACACAGATGTTAGTTCAGGGCAAATCTTCCTCCGCAACAACAACAGCAAAAAGTGTCTGCAGGAGAACAGAAAGAACTTATAAGTAAAGGTCAACAATAGAAGCTGCCAAAAAGAAAGGAAATCCCAACAAATATATCACAATTGCTAAGAATTGTTGGCTTTTTTTTCACTGAAAGGAAAAGTGTTTTGGTAGACTCATGATATTTATAAATTGCTGTTTTTTAGGGGGAGCAGCAAGTGGAGATAGGATAAAGAAAAAGGATAAAAGTTGCAGTGTGGACACAGCCAGAGTGGTGGCCACAAGAAGCATTATCTGTGAAAAGAGCAGAGGTTGGCAATCTGGGGACCAGGCCATGGAAAGTCAAGGAGGATCTGACCAAAAGGAAGAAGAAAGAAAGGTTCTGAGGCCTTGGAGGTGGGAAAGAGGGAGTGAACACCTAGACCCAAGAGGTCTCTGTGTGGAGAGGAGAGTATGAAGGACAGCAGTCTGTACCTCAAAAGACTAAGGGGCATGGAGACATTTCCACCAGTACATGGGGTAGCCTGGAGAGCATGGAGGGCACTTTGTGGGGACACTGGTATAGTGACTAGTCTCTAAATCCTTTATGCCACTCTTTTCTTCACATCCAGTGAGGATGGTGCAGGCACAGCTGCCATTTAACTGGTATATGTGGTTTAATTATAACAATTTTTTAAATGTTAGAAAAACTTTATGCTGGATGTAGTGCTTCCTTGAGTCTTATGAGCACCCATTGCCACTCTTGCCTCTTCCCCCAGGACTCTGTTCAGCACTACACACAGTGCCCATTCTGAGAGTTTAGTCCTGTAATATTTTGTTTTTTTCCTCCATCTTTATTGAGGTATAATTAACATAAAAATTATATATATTTAAGGTGTACACATGATGGTTTGATATATACGTGATATGAATTAATTGGATTATGGTAATCATTTCACAACGTATACAGTTGTCCCTCAGTATCTGTAGGGGATTGGTTCCAGGACCAAAATCTGCGGATGCTCAAGTCCCTTATACAAAATGGCATAGTATTTGCATGTAACCTACACACATCTTTAGATATAATATCTAAAACAATGTAAATGCTATGTAAATAGTTGTTATACTATATTGTTTAGGGAATATGAAAAGGAAAAAAAGTCTGTATATGTTCAGTACAAATGCAGCCATCATAGGCCTTTGGATCCACAGTTGTTTGAATCCAAGGACGCAGAACCCCACGGATATGGAGACCCTACTATATGTGTGTATGTACATATACATAGGACATAACATATATATATACTCATTGTGAAATGATTACTACAACTAAGTTGAGTTATGCATCCATTATCTCACATAGTTACATTTTTTTTTTAGTGTAGTCCCATCATATTCTGAGTATCACTCCTTTCAGGCCTAGTAGAATTTTATTCTTACAAGACATCTCATCCCCTTTCAAAGTCAACTTTTTAATTTAGCTCACCATACTTTTTTATCAGCCTCTCCTTATTGGTGCTAAGTTCCAGTGTCCCTCAGACTCTGGTCCTCATATTTCTGCTGACATTGTTCCCGGACTTTGCTCATTCCAAGCTCTGATTTTTCTGTATCTGCTACTAGTAAAATACTCAGATAGTCTAATGTTAAATTTGTGAAAATGCCAGACATAAAAACAATAAAAATTTGAGAAAGAACAATGCACTTATAAGGTATTAGTGTGACATTTCAAACTTATTAGCAATTTACCCATGTGTTCTCACTACAGCTCCAAAAATTAATGAACTAATATACAAGCATATAATTTTTTGAAATATCTGGTTATTTATGTAAATCAGGTTTGACTCAGGGGTAGAGGACATTGAATGTTTCCCTGAGATGTACCTTATGAATCTCAGGGGCTATAAACTCTGCTGTGAGTTAAAACACTTTGGTCTGGCTCTGGATGAGTCAAGCTAATTAAAAGTCCAAGTCAATTTGGTGTAGTCTCCGAAAACAGGAGCATTTACCACAGCACCCTGAATACCACTTGTTATCAACTGGGATCTTAGACTCTTCACAGTTTGGGCTGTCTCCAGAATGTTGCCATTTTCATGATCTTTTCTTAAGCTAAGTTGGATTTCTGGTTTTAAACTGGGCAGGGAAAAATTATTAGGTAGTGTTTCTTTAAATGTTGTTACAGCTTCTCAGTTGTGCCTGTAAGGTAGATCTGTTTTAGTCTATGCTCATCCCTGTAATACTGAAAGCTTTCATTGATGGTCCTAATGATAGTCTCTACATACTGGCTTAGGGGAAAGCCAAGAATACCAAATCAAATAGATGGGATGAGGGGGCCACCCCATGGCATAGCGGTTAAGTATGCACGCTCCGCTGCTGGTGGCCGGGAATTTGGATCCTGGGAGCGCACAGACGCACTGCTTGTCAGGCAATGCTGTGGTGGCGTCCCATATAAAGTAGAGGAAGATGGGCACAGATGATAGCCCAGGGCTAGTCTTCCTCAGCAAAAAGAGGAAGATTGGCATGGATGTTAGCTCAGAGCTGATCTTCCTCAACAACAACAACAAAAAATAGATGGGAGGACTATGGGTGGATAGTTGTATTTTTCAGTTGAATGGGACTTTCTTCAACCTGGCTTATTAAAAGGTAATCACTCCTTGAGGCATCTTCTTTCATCCATTAGAGACCAACTGCAAGAATCATGATTGTATAAAAACTTTCTTAAAGAAAACTGAAGAGCCAAGGATAATCTGGTCCTCAATATAATAGAGTCTGACCCTCTCTATTTATTACATTGTCACAGTCCCTTGTTAGCTGTGGGACAGCTGTTTTTAAAAGAGCAGCAGCAAGGCTTCCACTGAGATCAAAGTCTTCATTTGCTGAATTCACTAGCAACACAGCATGTAATTGTGTTAAGCCATCTTTCTAAACAACAAATAAGATTCCAGAGGCCAAGACTTACTGAGAAAAATACTTCTACCTCACATCATCTTCTTGTAGCTCAATAAGACAACTAAAGACCTAGTTGGCCTAATTTTTATAATATTGTGTTTTGTCTTGGATAAACCATCTGGCTCCTGACTTAATAAGGCTTGAATCTTTGAATACAGAGCGCATCCCAGCTTTGCTCGATGTTGTTGACTTCCTCCAGGATTCACTTTGGACCAAGTAATAAAATGTCACTTTGTTTATTCTCAATACGAAAAATCACCTTCATGCTTTTTCTTCTTAGCTTCAATTATATTTTCTTTTCATTAATTAAATAATTAATAACCAATGAAAGCTTTATATTAACTAATCTTTATATTTTTGTGTTTTAGTCTATGAATTAAAAAAATAAAATTTAGATTCACCTCTTTTTCTCAAGCAACCTGCAATCATAACCCTAACTGACATTTTTAAAGCTAACTCAATGATTTCTATAGTTTTTGAGAATTATATTTTATATACAAACTGTAAGTGAGCCCTTTCAATTTATTTTCTTTAAGAACTCCACTGTCCTAGTGCTAGTGTTCATATTTAAAGGCACTGAGCATTTGCTCTTTGGCTTCTAACAGGATTATAGGACAAAAATTGTCAGGAGGACAGTTGTATACACTAATTCAGAAGTAGCATGACTTTTTGTTGTGTTTTTTTTGTTTGCTTCAAAACTTGACATAGAGAATTCTTCACTCTACTTTCTGTACAAAAAGGAAAACCTTGGGAGAAACCTGACTACTTTTCTTGGCCATAGTATTTACCTTCTCTTGAATTTTGTTCTTTACTTTATACAAATCTGTAAATAATTAAATAAAGCAAGTCTACTAAGTGGCTACATCATACATAATCTCCAGCTCTGGGATCTCACTGTTAATTGCTATAGAAAACTACTACCACTGTGGCCCAAGAGAACACCTTTCTAGAGAAACAAGGTGCTTGATTTATCTTTTCAATTTTTTGGGTTTTGATTTTTATTAGTTTTACTAACCCTCAATTTTTCTTAATTTTGGAAATTTTCTCATTCTAGTCACCTCCTTAAGCTTATTCAACTCAATCAAAACCTTCTCCATCTTTTATACAGATTTTTATGGCAACTCACAGCAGGTGATCAACAGTAAATTAGGTAACTTGATATTTAGGCATGATGCAAGAAATTTCTGTGGAAGTATCTTTAATCCAAGACTTGATCACTTTTATCTTTCTTCTTCTTTGATGTTTTAAGTTGGTCTCAAGCCTGAGTATAACTTGTGGTTCTTTATCTTTGAGTTGGGAGCCACGTTAGTGCACGGTGAGAATATCTTATTCATTATTTGCCTCTTCAATAATATGACAGTTTCTGTAAAATCTCTATATGTGAGGATCAACTGGCATTAAAAATAGTTATAGATTCTTTATCAATGACTTGTTCTTTTCATGCAGTGCTGTGTTCAATGAGGTGTAGGAGAAAAATATAGTAATGGTTATTTTATTAAGGAAATGCTTCTTGCCCAACATAGTATCAAGGATTTAAAAAGGAAGATGAGAAAAAAGTAAGAGAAAGAGAGAGAGAGGAAGGAAGGAAGGAAGGAAGGAAGGAAGGAAGGAAGGAAGGAAGGAAGGAAGGAAGGAAGGTGAGAAGGAAAAAGGGAAGGGAGGGAGAGGTTATTTACCAAAACAAATCATCGTTAACTGTGATATATTTACAATGAAAAAATATTTTCAATACTGCAGTTTTTTTGCTTTTTGGTATTTGTAAAACTCTGATTGAATAGAGAATCATTCAAAAAATTTACTATTCCCATGATTCTGAATTTACTGATAAGTCATCACCATTTTCAGGACTTATATAAATTCAATCACAAGCATTTAATGCCAGATTAAAAAGGTGAAAGGGAACAAAAATTGGAATAGGTTATAACTGTTGAGAGCCTTGCTAATCCATAAACTAAATCTCTATATTTGGATACATGTGTGCCTGTGTATGTATAAATCCACACTCAGAACCACGGAGAGCGGGGAATCAACCACGCACACCATTGCATGTCAATGCACATTCTCAGCGTCCCAGGCTGATTCTCTCCTCTGGCTTATAGCCCACAGCTACCACATACTTCCTGTCCTCACAATCTAACAACACTGTCTAATTGATCAGTATGCACCTAGGAATAAAATAGACGATAATGAATTAAAATATTACTTCACAGATAACAGGGAAACTTTCAGGTCTAATGGGCAAAAGTTTTACCGATGTTGCCACACTGGCAAGTTACTGGTCTTCTTATCCATTTTTCAGGCCTAAGACAGTACAAATCCCCATGAATGGGGGCCAGGCCTCCTTGGGAAAGGATGCTACAATATTGACATGAGTGTGCATTGTAATTACTCTTCCAGTCCTTCCCCAAGGGGAAATATAGCCACTATCTAGGATATCTCTGCATGAGAAAAGAAAATACCCAATCATTTTACAGACTGCTAGACATTGGCTATAAATTAACCTTCGTTATCAGGGACCCCAAATGACGTTGGAGTCCACTAGTCAAAATGGGGGTTTCCTGTGGTCAAATCAAAAATAGCATTTTGGCCCAAATTCAAAGGTCAGTAAATGCATTGGGTTGGCAGGCACTGCATGGCTATTTGCCCCATTCCTGAATGGAAGACAGATAAAACAATCAACAAGTAGAGTTCATTGTTTCGAGAGCTATTATGGTAGGGACAATCAAATGAAAGGCCCTAAACTCCGCCTCCTTACTAAGATCGCAAATCAAACAAATAGCATAGGAGTGGTGATTCCCAGCACACGCCCAGTTAACTTGCTCTTGGGGCTCTGGAAAAGGCACACAGATCCTGAAGAATTACCGAGGATTACTAGAAACTTAATCAGAGATTACTTCAATTGCAGCTGATGTTTTAGATGGTGTATATTTACTGGAATACAACTATGCAGCTTCTGGCAACCAGGACAAAGTAATCCTATGACATGTACATTTTTCTCCAAACCAGGAAGTCTCAACCTCAACACTATTGACACTTTGCTCTGAATGATTCTTTTCTGTGTGGGGCTGTCCTGTGCATTTTGGAATGTTTAGCAGCTTTCTGGGCCTCTAGCACTACAAATGTTCTTTGACTCACAGTTTCTAAACTTTACAATGGTGTGAAAGCGATGAGCATTCAGTAGAAACTGTACTTTGAACTTTTAATTTTGATCTTTTCTCAGACTAGCAATATGCAGGTCAATAGTCTCTCGTGATGGTGGGCGGTGGCAGCGAGCTGCAGCTCATTCTGTACCCATCCAACAATTCTGTTTTTCACTTTCAGTATAGTATTCAATGTTACATGAGATATTCAACACTTTATTATAAAATAGGCTTTGTGTTAAGTGATTTTGCCCAACCGCAGGCAAATGTAAGTGTTCTGAGCACATTCAAGGTAGGCCAGGCTAAGCTATGATGTTTGGTAGGTTAGGTGTATTAGAATTTCAATTTAGGATATTTTCAACTTACAATGGGTTTATCGGGATGCAACCGCATTGTAAGTCGAGGAAGATCTGTAGACGCCAGTATTACCCCTCCCAGTTGTAACAACAAAAAAATTTCTCCAGATGTTGCCAAATGTCTCCCTGGAGAAAAAAATCACCTCCATTGAGAGTCAAGACTCCATATCACTTTGCAAGGATCACCAAAGCAGTGTACTTTATCTTACAGAAACCAGCGCAATGGTTCATTTTATGTGTTAACTTGACTGGTCCACAGAGTGCTCAGATATTTAGTCAAACATTATCCTTGGTGTGTGTGAGAGTATTTTTGGACAAGATTAACAATTGAATAGGGAGACTGAGTAAAGCAGATGGTTCTCCCTAATCTGGGTCTCATCCACTCAGTGGAAGGCCTACATAGAACAAAAAGGCTGACCCTCCCACAAATCAGAGGGAACTCCTCCTGCCTGACTGCTTTGAGCTGGAGCATCAGTCTTTTCAGGCCTTCATACTTGAAGTGAAACCTCGGCTGTCTTTGGTTCTCGAGCTTGCTGGCTTTCGGACTAGAATATACACAACTGGCTCTCCCGATTCTCAGGCTTCTGGATTGGGACTAGAATTTCACGTTGACTCTTCTGGATCTCCTCTTTGCCAACCGCAGATCTGCAAATCTTAGGACATCTCAGCCTCTACGACCATGTGAATTGTGTGAGCCAATTCCTTATTAAAAATCTCATATATCTATATTCTAAGTATCATGAATACTTTGTTCACCATCATTGATTCTGTAAAGGAAATTATCTCACAGTAAACAAAGTGGTGCAATGAGCACACGCTCAGGAAATTCAAAGGTATCACCATCTACCCCCAAAACTATAAGCAGCTCATTGTGAGGAAAAAGTGCAGTAGCCTTTTGAAGACTTAGTCACTTTTCCAATGGGGAGGGAATGCATTTAAATATAGTGGTCTATTTATTTTTTTTATTATTTTTTTTGTGTGTGAGGAAGATCAGCCCTGAGCTAACATCTGCCAATCCTCCTCTTTTTGCTGAGGAAGATTGGCCCTGGGCTAACATCCGTGCCCATCTTCCTCCACTTTATATGGGACGCCACCACAGCATGGCTTGACAAGTGGTGCGTCGGTGTGCGTTCGGGAGCCGAACTCCAGTCCGAGGCAGCGGAACGTGAGCACTTAACCGCTCCACCACCAGGCCGGCCCCTATAGTGGTCTATTTATTGCAGGCATGATTTACGCTTCCAGCCGGTGACCATTATTGCTCTTTCAGGAAAGGAAATGTAAAGAGGAAGGGACAATGGAATAAATGTGATAGAGCACGTAAACAATTATGGCTGTGCTGATAACAAGTATTGTCAGAAAAACGAGCTAATTATTGTTTTAAAAAGTGAAAAGTGGTACATGAAAGAAAATGTAATCATAGTAAACTACTTGGCTATACAGTGAACAATAGGTTTAGAAATTGTGAAAAATGTAAACATTGATTATTCTTTCATCAAAATAAATAAATTAACCAGTAGAATGGAGGAGAGTAGTGGGAAATAAAGGAAGCTAAATCCTTTGCAAAGAAGTCAATATAATATTTCTGAAACTAATAAGCCATAAAATAACAATATAAGCATATTATTTAGAAATGTAGAATTTCTAACGAAACACTTGGGAAAATGAATGGTGATGCCCTTTTGGAAGCAGGACTGAAGGGTAGAAAGAGAAAGGAAGGAAGTACTTTTTATTATGATTACTATTTGATTTGATTATAAAACTACGTGTGTTTGCTCTTTTGATAAAAAAATTATGAATTGCAGTAAGTTGTCTGTATGCTGTAGTTACCATGAGGAATTGGTCTTCTGCCTCTTCTCTCAGTTTCGCTTGCTGATATTTACTGCCAGCTGAGTTTATTGTAGACTCCTTATCTACCGCTACCACCAACGCACAACAGGTCAACAGGCTTGACACCAGTCTTCAGGGGCCAGAACTGGGCCAGGGTTGGGCACACAGTGGGGCTCTCACCTCCATTCTTATTCATTTGTACCTCAAAGAAGGTACATCTGAAATCACTAATGAACAAGTATTAGAAGATTCTGGTCATAAAATACTGTCCAATATTAGAGGATACTGAAATCATGCTACCCTCTCTGTTGTCATTGTCTTTCCTCTTGACTCAAGAGTCAACCACATTTCTTTATTCCTTTCAAAATACACATAAGTATCAGTGGCAGTGAACATACACGGGGGTTAGAGGGGCACACTGAGTTCAAATAGTCTAAAGGTCCCACTGTAATATAATCAATTCCTTTTTACTGTCTCTAGAAATTTCCCAGTGCTCTCTGATCTAGCTCGGTCTCTTGTCATTTCTTACCAGGATCACGGCATAACCACAAAACTGGCCTCAATGCCTCCGGTAAGTCTTCCATATTGCTTCCAGAGAGATCTTTTTTTTAGAGCAGATGATATTATACATAATCCTGGTTAAAAAAGCTGAAATCTTTCAGAGTGCTTTAAGGATATTGTCTAACTTATTACCTTGGAAAAAAAAATTCTGATCCATTTTATCCTTCTGCCTTATCTTCTACCATTTCCCCACCTACATCCAACACTACAGCTTGAATATTTCTTTTTCTTTCTTGTAGTTAATATTCAGGCTGAGGCATTTTGTTTGACAGACCCTCCGTTTAGTTGTTTAATGTTCTTTTGCTCTGAAGTCTCTGAGTTCGTTCCTGGTTCCTATTTCATAAGTTTTCCAGAGTCAAAAGTAGTTTGGATGCTTAAAATAAAAAAATTTTACACAACAAAACAACTTTGGGCATCCTTTGACTGTTTTCAACTCTTCACTTTACATCAAAATATGTAGTCTTGACTCTCTCTATGCCAGACGTCCCGCTTCCTGCGAGATCACGTGCTAACGACTTCTTTATATAGATCTCTGCAACTGAACATCTGCAGAAGCCTCTCCTCAGGTTAGCATCCTTGTTACTTCTCGCCTTGATCATTGTGTGGCCGAGGATTGATTCCTGATTCTTTTTGATTGCCTGCTCCATGCCTACCACTCCAGCTTCGCCTGTCTTCCACATTATTTTCCAGCTATAGTAAATTATTTGCCTTTGCATACACTATTCCTCTGCGTTTTCTTCACATTCCGCATGGTTAACAACTGCTCACCCTTTGGCACCTCCCTTCTCCCTGACTGCTTCTGATTCAGTTGGGGACATTTTCGATGTGTTTCAATATCAGCTTACGACCTCCACTGTAGCAATAGCATATTGTTTTCTAAGATTTGCCTTTGTCTCTGGCTCTTACTAGAATATAAGCTCCTGGAGGAAGGTGCTAAATGAATGTTTGATTTTAGATCAATAAATATGTTTATTAACTTATTCATCAATCTACAAATCCACACACCAGCCTCTTTTGCCTACTCCTGAAACCTCAGGGAGGTTTTCAGGGAACTAGGGTCTAAAAGAGCTGTAGATCCTCTTCTGAACTTGAAGTCAATTTTAAAGAAAAGCATCCTCTAAGAGCCCCTTAAACAAACACATTCTCTTGCAAGTTCAGCAGAGAGAAGGACAAAAAAGATATAAAATTACATTAGACCGTATCCCCTCTATTAAGATCTGAAGACAAAGCTCAGATGCAGTTTCTGTCTCATTCAAAGTTCTGCATCTCCTTGTCTGTTTTCAGTTACCTCTTCACTTTTTCTTTTTAGAGTCTCCTGCATCAGTAAAATAACAGAGGGTTCATGCATACTAGGGACCTGGCTCTCTCCTAAGCATCTAAAATACACTAGTTTATTTACCTCTCACAATGGTTCTGTGAGACAGGTCCTATAGTTATACTTGTTTTACAGATGGGAACACAGAGAGGTTCCTTACAGTTGCCTGAGATCAAGTGGTAGAGCCAGGATTTGGCCTCATTCAGTTGGCTCCAGAGCAATCTGCCTAATTATTGTTACACTTTCACCTGGTATTTGCAAAGCAAAACAGCCTTTTGGCTTACAGATATTTCCAGGAGTCCTATGACATAATTATTTATCAACTATGAATAAGAAAGAAAAAAGATTAAACTCATAAGGAGTTTTATCAGAGGAGGGATGACATTAAGAGTCAGATTGCTCTCTGAATGGCAGGCTCATAGACAAACGCCTCTTCCACCCAGATACACGCTCTCCTGCCCAGGCTGACTTGGGCCAGCCCATAGCTCTAGTTTGGGTTCATGAATAAATCAACTTTTGGGGCAGAGTAGTTTGACTTGGCATTTCCTACAAAATCCATTTACAAACTAGATCAACAGACCATTTTCAGGATAAAGGAGTGAATGGATGAAGAGCCACATTTTTATTTCCAATCTGCTTCAAAGTTTCTGTTAACATATACAGCTTCACCCCCTACAACTCTTGTGCTGTTCCCAAAACACGAGAAATGCCATATTGACTAGAAGACCATTGCTGAAAAAACATAATAAAGTTAAAAGGAGAAAAGCTATTGCATAGTTTTAGATAATAGTTAATTTAAAATGTTTTGCTGGGACATTTTCTCAAAGAACACGTTTCTTTTCAATTATTTATGACGGAATATTCCATTTTATTATTTTAGGAAAAAATGGTAGTAACTAATAAAGAAGTTTTATCATCCTAACTTTTAATTGGAACTATTACACTATTGTTCCAAATTGGAATAAAACTATAGATATATGAACATTTTTTATTTTTTTAAATCTGTTTTATCTCTTCACTTTGAAGGTCCTTCTCTCTTTATCTTGCCTCATTTAACATTACTTTGTCCCACAAATTATGGTGTTATTTAGCTAGATGCAGATTGTTTGACTTGAATAGTTTTGAAATGTGAGAGTTTCATCGCAGGAGTAAAATGGTATGCACTGTATTCTACCACTTTTTTAATTCTATGAAAAATGCCCTTTAATGAAGATGTAAGACTGCAACAGCAAAATTATTCTTGAGGTCAATGGAAATATTCTGTTACCATACAGCCCTTAGTTTAAATTATTTATAAAGCCATAAAAATTTATTTAGAGCAGAGGTAATTGATTTTATAGGGTGGCCTGTTAACAATCAAGTGTTATCATTTGTAAACCTCGGGCAACATTTCACATTAGCAATGTACCATGCCTTTAGGCTAACAACATTGCCTTTAATAGCACATATTAATACAACCAGGGTAGATGTAGGCTACCTTTTGTCAGGAAAATAGGTCCAGTACATGAAGTTCTGGTTATTAATTTTAGTAATGTCACTTTTGTATACCCAAATTATAAATGACCTTTCATTTAGGGATTAATTATCTTACACTTTGGCATTTTTATGTTTGTTTCTATTTTCCTCTCTACTACTAAATGATGATGGCTGCCTGCTTTGGTTCAATATTCTTGTAAGAATATGACAGAGAACAGCCTAGTATAAAGCTAAATGACATATTAGCATCCCAATGAGAATAAGCAGCATATTGGCTAAGAGCTGGCGAACAACAAGACTCTTTGTGATTTCTGCCATTTAGAATATATGAATTATAGTGAAACAGGGACATCTGGTGTAGGAAAAGGATGCAAAACTTAGAGCAGAAACAAGAAAGACTAAGGTGCCTTAAAATTATATTTAGATGCAATTGTTTTGTGCATATCACTGCATGTAAATTTTACTCCCCAAAAACATTAAACTCGATTTAATGTATGCATTCTGAAGTATTTGAGAATAAAGTATATGAAATACATCAAATATATGATGATTGAAGAATGAATAGACAGATACATCAGAAAGCAAGCATATCAAAATTTAACAGTTGCAGAAGAGGTGGTGGGTATATAGCATATTCACTGAGTGATTCTTTTACCTTTTCTGTATGTTTGGAGGTTTTTATAGTAAAACATTTGGGAAAAAATAAAATGTAAAAATTATACTTAGGAATAAAAGTAATTTTGTTGAGAATAAAATAGTCAAGAATACTAAAACTAGGTATAACTCATGTACATAGGAAATGCTTTTTAAAAAATTGTTTGCTACTTTTTCTTTTCAATATATATATAATATTTTTGTCTTATCTGTTGCTATATCTTCTGATATCCCTTAGTAACCTAAGGTTGTGTAATTAATTATGTGCTTTTCTGCCATTAATATCCCATGTGTTTTTCTGCATTGAGAGCTAGAATAAATATAAAGATAGATGGAAAAGTTGTTGTACTTTTTTGCCTCTAAGTGAAAAATATAAATTTGAGAATCCTTTGAGATTTTAGAATTTACAATAAACTCTTAAAATGACTTAAGTTGTCCTATATCATGTCAAAGTGTGGTTTCCGGAATTACAAATATCTGGAACGTCAAAGAATGGTTTAATAATGATTTTGTGGCTATAGGTAAGACCTGAAATATCTTTACTTCATAGCAAATCCATGCTGAAAAAACCCTAACACTTTATTAAATTTTAATGTAATCTTTAATGCTATTATTTTTTCCCCAAATTTCCATACTTCAGAATAGACATGAGCAAAAGACTCTGGGCTTTAGACAGCTGTCTCTGAGGGATTAAGAAAGTCAGCTTTGTGCTCAGCACACTTAAAATAATTTTATGTTTTATAATCTTTTAGTATCTTTAATATTCAGACCTCATCTAGGGAATCTAATATTCAATTACTAAATTAAATGCCTCCTTTGTACTACTATAATCATTGTGAGAGTAAACACAATAAAGGTTGCTCGAAAGAGATTCAGAAATTTCATTCTTTTTCTTTCTTAAGTGACATTCTGTTTAAGATCACCTGTATTGTTCCATAATGGAGAAGTCTGAAAATACATCTTTTGATCCTGGTTTTCAAACAGGAAAATGCATATATTAGTATGAACACTGCTTGAATATTGTATTTTTAAAATATATAAAAATTAACTAAATTGCTGTGCTTTAGTACCATATTCTACAAAATATAACACACAATACAACATGGAGTTCCTCTCATTTATCTAACAACTTAAGCATATAGCATATAAAGTTGGACAACTCGAAGTACTTGCTTCAGAACATTATATTTATGTGCCCATTGAACGTTATTGAACTTCTTGAATTCTCAGATTGCTCATTTAGATAATGAATTCAGTGTAATTATTTACTGTGTTAGGTTATTGTGACTATTCAATAACATGGAACTTATAATAAAAGACATAATTGCCTCATATTTAAGAGCATGGACTTCAAACCACACTCTGGATTTAAGTGATATTCACCCCTTCTAGGTGTGTGACCTGGACAATCCACTTAATCTCTTTTTCCTCAATTTTTATAAAGTGGAGATGATAATAATAGCACTTACTTCATTATTATTATAATGATTGAATTAATTAGCATACATAAATCTTCTAGCTTAGTGCCAGGGACGTGAGTATGCCATAATTTTGTTTGCTACTATATATAGCATATTTACATATTGTATAATTACGTAAAATATATATAAATTTTAAATCAATTGCTTGGCACATAATAATCCAGTCAGTATATTACTATGTTTTTCTTGAGATTATATTTTACAAACTTGAATATTTACCTCTTCCTGTCTTTTTTGAGAGCTTTTGTGGGTAAAAAAGAAAAAAAGTCAAATTAACCCTTGGAAATATATTAAACACTATCTCTACCCTACTTTGTCAAGAATGATGACCTTTGGGGTACCAAGTAGCCTGATAGCAATATCTGAATATATGATGCCTATTGAATATAAATAGGGACATTTTATATACTCAGTTTTAATGAAAAGGTATCCTTGAGAAAATAAGTTTTAAAATGAGGGGTATATGAAGAGTAGAAATTAGCTAGGCAAAGTATGCTGGGGCTCTTCCTAGTGGAGAGAACTGTACATGTAAAGGCTGTGCGAGTGGAGTAGGAAGTTAATGAGAACTTGACTGGCATTTGAAAACTCCATCAAAATTTGTAAAAGATCTAGGGCCAGCCCCAGTGGCCTAGTGGTTAAATTTAGCGCACTCTGCTTCAGTGGCCTGGGTTCAGTTCCTGGGCGCGAATTACACCACTCGTCAGCGGCCATTCTGTGGTGGCGACCCACATACAAAATAGAGGACGACTGACACAGATGTTAGCTCAGGATGAATCTTCCTCAGCAAAAAAAAAATTAAAAATAAAAAAAATAAAAGATCTAAATGCAATGAAAATGTTATAATATTGGTATGGAAGCTAATATTGTAGGGGTGCATATTTCTCCCAAATTATTATAAAACTCAATGCAATTCCACTCAATAAATAAGCAGAATTTTAAAAGGCTCCTGAAAAACTAATTCTAAAATGAATAGGCAATAATAAATGTGAGAATAAAATGTGCAATAATAATATGCAATAATAAAAGTCATGAATTGGTAAAACTATTTTGTAAAAGATATACCGTTGGGTGGGGGTGGAGAGTGAAGCCTGCTCCACCAGATACTTAAGAAACGTGACGAAGCTGTAGCAATTAAACTGCTCAGTGTTGATGCAGGGACAGTGAGCCTTTTGGAACATAATAAAGAGGCTGGGGAAAGATACATGTATTCTGGAATCTTGGTATCGGTGACACCAGGTCCGATACCATCCGATATTGGTACCATCAGGTCTCTGATGTCATATATCCATTGCAAAGAACTATGGAGAAAAATAAAACCAGCAGTCTATCTCCAACCATATAAAACAGACGCCCGTATTACTTTGACTATGAAAGTAAACAATAAAATCAATAGAAGAAAATCTATAGGAATACCTTGATCACAAGATCAAGACTCTTACACAAGAGTCTCAAAGCCCCAAATTAAATTATATATATGTGTATATAAATGTATATATGTAAATATAAATTGACTAAATCAAAATGATTTATCATCACTGAAATATACTGACAAAATTAATAGAAAGGTAAAACGTTGGGACAATTCATTGCAATACAAATTGAATACAAATTAAAGCCTCAATGAGCTACCACCTCATACCTAACAAATTGGCAAATGTTAGAGTATTGAATATCAATTTGTTGATGGTATAAATAATTAGGTAGCTATTTTGTGGAACAATATTAGTGAAACTAATTACGCTATTAAGTTTTTGCTGGGTAAAAATTAATCTAAAAAAATCTCACAGACACCCAAAGTGTTTATGTTTTTGTCCACATATCTGCAGCTCTACTGTTGTTTAGCTGATCTAGGCTGGGTTTGGCTGGGACCGCTTGGTCTCTAACTTCTAGTTGAGGTTGTGTTGTTACCAGCACATTGGGTTCTTGTTGTCCCCTAGGACAGAAATCAAGAGAGACAACAAACGGGAATAGGAAAGTCAAAGTTTATTAGCTTGTGCACAGGAGAGGCACAAAGGAGCTGGTGCAGAAAGGAAAGGGGCAGGGGACCGGCTAGTTGGGGAGCAGGATCATGGGGCTTTTTATTAGGCAAAGGCTGGGGAGGAGGGCCTTGTCACGGCAGTAGAGGTGGGGTTGTGCTTGCCCTTGCGCTGTTCGACACGCCACCACATGTGTTGCATGTATCATTAGCACGCTAGCTCTCCACCCCTCAGTGTGATTTTTACTATGCTAATAAGGCTATGGTGACCTTCCACGGACTCCTGGGTGCTAGGGCGCATGTGTAAGCCCGGGAAAGTCCTCAAGCTGTGGAATGTGAATCTTCGTGGTCTCTATCTGATTCTCTTAGCTTGCCAGTTGGTTAGGGGCCTTATCTTGTTAGGCCAAGGGCCTCTCAGACAACTCTGTCTCATTAGGCTAGTTCCTCTCTCAATGTCAACTGCACATGTTATCATTCTGGGGCTCAGGCTGAAGGAGCAGCTGCTATCTGAGGCATGCTCTTCTCAGAGTAATCTTAGGAGCACAAGAGGTCAAGAAAAATCATGCAAGCCCATTTAAGCCTCTGCTTCCTTCTTGGCCACAAAAATCCCGTTAGACTTGCTAGTTACATGCCCAATTCCAACATAAGTGACGGAAGGGAATATATTCTCCTACCGTAGTGGAAGGTACTGTAAGGTCACAGGGCCATGGGCATGAGTATAAAATTCTGTAACAGGGAGGAGTAAAGAATTGGGTACAATATTTCACATTCACTATATTCACACCTTATCATCCTCAATCCAATAAATTCACAGGGAATCATATATAGAAATGTCTGTCATAACATTGTATCTTCATTAGATGCCTCTCAAAGCCTGTGACAAGTACTTGAGTGAAACTGATTCATCTGGGAGGTGATCCAGGGACTCTGAGAAAATGAGTGGGAAGACTGTGACAGGGAAGGAAGAAAAAGCAGTCAAGTATGTTTGATGAAGCTGGTTACCTCTGTGGATGACTAGAGCTGAATTCCATTGGTGCCCAACTGAAGAAACATGGAGATTATACTTTACTTGCCTTCTGCAGGCTAAGTTGGGGTTACTTATTTAGTCCTCCACTCATTGAGGATGATTCCTGGGTGTTAACTCTCCACAGTTCTTGACTGAGCAAGCTTCCTCTGCATCCCTTAAAGAAAAAATAGAAAGAGCTTGTTTTTTTCTTGAAGCAGGATGCTTCCTATATGCATGAAAACTTTCAATGACAACCGTAGGTGAGATAACAGGTAGCCCATTGAATGTATCCTGCAGCACATAAAGCTTCGAGTATGCATTGCTTATGATAGTAATGTATTGAACATGTTGTAGTTTTCCATCAATAGTGCAATGTAAAAGCAAAACATGTTATATAGATACCATTCATTTTTCAGCAATTCTCAACCTACATTTGGGAAACTTG
This sequence comes from Diceros bicornis minor, assembly GCF_020826845.1. Lineage (NCBI taxonomy): Eukaryota > Metazoa > Chordata > Mammalia > Perissodactyla > Rhinocerotidae > Diceros > Diceros bicornis. The sequence continues at coordinate 11,904,959 of NC_080766.1, forward strand.
GTCTAAAACATATTGAACCAGAAATGACAAAAACTATAAAAATTTATATAAATAACTTCTAAATTTTACCTTATATATTTATGCATACACATATATCACTTAGACATAAATTCAATAACTATGAGAGTGAGTGTCAACGTCAGGAAGAAGAATACAATTGGAGCAAGAGATTAAGGAGAAAACATTAGAAGAACAATGAACAAGATGATGATGATAATGTCCAATGAATGGAGTATAAGCAACTCAATTCTATGCATCTGAGATTCCTGCATTTGCAATTCCTCTAGAAAGACAGATCAATAGATATAAATAGATGGATATAGGTGTACAGATAGATAGATATCAGTACTTAGCCTATATATTTATATTTCTATATCTCTGTCTCTATCTAATTATCTATCATCTATTTATCACCCATCTGTCTATTTGTCTATCATTTGCTTAGCAGTCCCAATTTCTACCACAGACTGTTTGCTTCTTCCTGAAACAGTAAGTTGATTTAGAATCAGATGAAAGTATATAGAGAATAAGCAGGAAATCCACCATTTAGAAAAATTCATTGTTTCCAAACTCTCTAAATTAGAACAAATAAAACCTGCTAAAGGGCTCAGAGAAAGCTCTATGGATCTACTCTATTTTCAGATTGAAGGCGATGGTTTCTGAGCTGAAATGAAATGATTTAAGAGTTTATATATAATACATGTGGATGGCAGTACTAACATCAGGAATAAAGCCAGAGTTGGAATAATTTAAACAACATTTTAAAGACAATTTATGTTTTTAGAATATTTGTCCAAAGGTTTTCAAATATTTAATACTCATGAGATCATTTCCATATTAGCAAAAACATGAAATCGTATTTTTTTATATTGAGACAAACTGGTGTTTGTCTAAAGACTTCAGATTCTATCTTTTTTTATATGTTTAAAGAAACAAAGCATATTATACAGGTAAAGATAGTATATTAACTTTGAAAATTTTATACATGGTATGTTTAATTCATGGATTTTAAATGACAAAATTGTGTACATTTTTACGTAATGAGTCCAATTAACACTGATTTTCAAAGATTTTGAAAGAAAATGACAACTGATAATTTCATTTTCAGCCCCTCCTCTAAATCCTAATTCTCTGAATGCTTAAAAAAATAGGAAAAAAGGTTATTATATAGGCTCAGTATATGTTAAATTAACTTTTCTACAAAACTTTTCTATAACGACTTACCATGATTCTGAGAATTAACCATGATGAATGAATAAAAGTTATGATGTACACCAAAATAATGTCCAGGTCCAGTTAAACTTATTGTGCCTTCACTCTTAAGGGAAATTAAAAAAAAAATCTGAGCTGGAGATACTTAATAAAATAATGAAAGAGAGTCACAAAGAAGTAAAAATATAAAAGTCAGTGAAATATTTTAGAATATATTTATTTGTTAAAATAAATATCCTTATAATTTCAATAATATCTAAGAAAACTAAGATTAAAAAATACATCATGCAATACATTTCAAATAAAGCAAACATTTAAAACCCATGTTTGGAAGAGAAAAAGTAATTATAGAAATCGATCTGCTATTAAAATATATTTCCTTTCCTTTGCATGACAGAATATCCACTTTAAATCTTTTTAATACTTCTTATATTTGCATAAAACATCTCTCAATGGATACACAAGAAATTGGAAACTATAGTTATCACTGAGGAGGAAATGTGGGAAAGCAGAGGAAGGGAGGGGAGGGAGACTTGCATTTATATCCCTACTTTTTAAATCTTTTGAAATATTCACTGCATTTCTTCATTACCTCCCCCAAAATAAACAATATAATTTCAACCAAAAATGTAAAACAAAGCAGACTTTTAAATATCCATAATTAGTACAAAGAGAATAATTATGTAAGCCTTTATGTCATTGAAATATAATACTCTTTCTTCGTATGAAGGAAATCTACTAACTATAAAAAATATTTCTTTTAAATCATTGTGTTCAAATCTCTGAGGCTGCCAAGACTAGAAGCATTAAAATAAATGTCACTCCAGTTAAAGTTACTCATTGTCAACAGAATAAATTTTTTTTTTTTTTAGCTGAGGGAGGTTTGCCCTGAGCTAACATCCATTGCCAATCTTCCTGTTTTTTTGCTTGAGGACGATTAGCTCTGAGCTAACATCTGTGTCAATCTTCCTCTACTTTTTTGTATGTAGGACACTGCCACATTGTGACTGGTGAGTGGAGTAGGTCTGCACCTGGGATCTGACCCTGCTAACCAGGGCCACTGAAGTGGAGTGCGTGGAACCTTAACCACTCGGACATGGGGCTGGATCCAACAAAATAAAATTTTTTTGTAGAAATTTGTTAATTATTTTTAAATGTAAAGGTAATATATCACCCATGAATACATACTGTATGTGCCTATGAATTTGACCTTATGTGCACACTATTACAGATGTATTTAAACAAAGAAATGGCCTCATAATAAAGTGAAAAATAAAAATTAAAAGCATATGGAATTGGAATCTTATAACTATTATTTAAAGAGGTTGAAGCCACTGTGTTTTTAAACAATGGGAGAGTACGGATATGAAAATTAACTCAGGTTAAGTTTTTTTTCCCCAAGTTAGAAAAAAAAACCCTAAGGAAAAACATATGTTGACAATTACATTAATGATTAATTTTCATAATAGTTTGATTGTGTAAATTAAAAGACAAATGAACTATGTAGAGTGAAGCAGTGGTTCTTGGAAGTGTGTTCATCAGAGCAGCAGCACTAGCACTACCCAGGAATTTATTAGAAATGCTAATTCTCAGGCCCAGTCTCATATTTACTGAATCTGAAATTGTGGGTGTGGGTCAGCAATTTGCTTTTCACCAGATGATTCAGATGCAACTCAAGTTTGAAAACCCTGGAGCAGAGGAAGGCAATGGAATTTTAACAAATGAGGTACTCTCGTGGGACATCTAATTCCCTAGGGAAATGAGAAAGGCAAGATGGTGTTTTTACGGCTTTGTTTCTCTGTCTGTCTCCATTTACGTAATCAAGGGATGTCCGTGTGCTTGCATACAGCTTAAAAGATGTTCGTTGGTCCCTGATGTAGTAGGACAAACGCTGTGAGAAATATAAACATCATCTCATCAACTCAAAGATTCAAAGTTTCCTGTTTTATTGCAAAGAATTCTGAGGCATATTTGAACTGCCATATTTATTCTAAATATCAAGTATAAATGACGTAAGTAGAACTCATTTTAATTCATTCTTTATAAATTTAATATTAATCCATATTTCTTCATGAATTATGAAATTAATGTTAATCTTTGTACTTTTATTAAGGGAAATAATAGCTTGAGGTGAAATTACTGGTATCATCTTTAGACTACCACAAGGAAACATGTATTAAAGAGTTTTGCGATTTGTAAAAATCTAGCCTTCAGATACTATGTCTTTAAAAAAATGAGACATGGCAAAGGGGAAAAGAACACTAGACTAGAAATTGGAAGCCTTGAGATACTGTTTGGACTTTGCATTAATTATTTAGTGACCTTAGGGAATTTACCTGACCTTCTAGGTTGTTCTTAGTTTATTTACAAAATAAGGATAGACTCTTAGGTCCTTTCCACGTGGAATTTTAGGGGATTAGAATGTTTCCATCAATGCAGGGGATCAGTATGGTATTGCCTGGAGATTTTATTAATCCAGCTGTTTTTATTCCTGGCATTTCCGTACCTTTCTGTACCTGATTCTGTTACATTCTCCTCCTATGTTGCCAGAACCCCATGTTCCTTACTAGGCAGCTCACATGGTTATTGCCTGTCTTCTGATTTAATGCAGCTATTTTAATTCACTTTTCTCAGTCTTCATGAAGACTTTGTTCAATTGTCGATTTTAAGAAAATAAGTCAAATGTGTCTATTTAATATCATTCTGAAAATAAATTCCTGAGATTTCTCTGAGGAATTTTCAAATGCCGCCTTCTACTCAGCGATTAAAATTACAAGTAAATTTTATTGCTTACAAAAGCTTCACTTAATTTATACAGTTATATTTCACTTCTGAATTAATTATATGGATACTATTGAATTTTAAACCCACTACATTTTTATACGTAAATCGAAATTCTGATCCTTATTTGGGTATCTCTTTATTTGCAACCGCCCCATCATATATGAACAAGAATTTGAAAGACTTTAAACACTTTTGCTTAGACTGTCTGTGTTGACTGAGTTATTCTTGGCAGCCCCATTTTCCTTCCAACATAACTACTGTCAATCTTCTCTTTGGGTTGAGATTCTTTTCTAAGAAAGAATCTTCTTATGTAGTTTTTATTATGACATTTTTAGTTGTACCCAAGGTTAGAGAGATGTCTTATATAATTTTTAAAAATGTCTATATTTATGACACTAAGAACAATGAGTTTTAATACTCTTACATATTTAAAATCAACATGGACAAGTTCGTCATACTTAAATAATAAAATTAAAGCTGACTTTTTTTCATATAGTGAAGATAGGCTCATATTAGAATAAACAATCCAGCTAAGTAATGAATTATTGAATTATGAGCTTTGCAACTATTAACAGTCCATTAAGCGTGACATTTTTGATTATTTAAGAGCAATATGGCTCAATCTGCTCGACTAAATTTATCACGCATTGGAAATAATATTATGCAGATAAAAAGCCTCAGAAATTTCAGAAGATGTAGAATTTTAGAGTGGAAGAACCCTCTGTAGGTCCCCTCTTAGAGTTATTTCTCTATTACATGAGGACACTGCAGCCTTGAATGGTTAAGTGATTCACCAATGGTCATACATCCTGCAAGCAGCAGAACCAACAGAATCAAGGTCTTCAGATTCTCATCTGGGAGTACTTTCTGCTAAGAATGTGGCAATAGCTTCTATGTTAGTTAGGATGTCCTTGCCTCTGCAACACTGTTCTAATGTGACTTTTCCATGGTTTTGCCTATTAAATAGGTATTTATTTTGTGCTTACTATACGCAAGGCCCTGTGCTGGGTACTGAAGATATACCACTTAATGAAATAGCGTGCCTGGAATTTACAAGCTGGCTTTAAGAGCAGCGCTGATTCTTGCCATAAGACACCAATTGTCATTTGTGTGAAACATTTGGGTTACTGCAGGATTGTGGCTTAGGTCTCCTAGGACCTAAAATTGAAACTTTATTTCAAAAATGTTTGAGAGTTTCGGTATTGATTAAGGCTATATTGAATAAATGAGACTAAAATCAAGAATTATATAAAAAGCAAACTGGTATTAGAGACTGTATTAACTTTGAGTCATGTCTGAAATATCTGTCTTAACAATGTGAAAGTTTAGTTTGTAATCAAGAACACAATTACAATAAAAAGCATAAAGCTTGTTTGTTATTTCTTAATAAACATTATTCTAACTGCCATATCGTGTGTAGGATATTGTTAAAATTGAATCAATACTAGTCAATATATTATACAAGTGAGAAAAAGTAAACTGGTATTTTAATGATTTTGACTTGCACAATACAAAGTAGATTTACTTCATCCATTCAAATTTAGGTTGATATCTACTAGCAAATGGAATTTAAATTTTGCAGTTGTGATTTTTTTTATGAAAGCTCTATACAGAACTCTAACCAATGGAAAGTGAAGAGCTCTGATAATGAAAATTGGAGATTTGAAACAGCTGCAAGATTTAGAGTTTAAAACAAATATATTTACAACAAAACATTACTTAGCTGCCATTTCTTTCTCTCAGTATAGACAACTTGGGACAAGGTAATGACAATTTATTGACAGAGTGCTCTGCTAGTGATGTTTATTACCTTTCCGTAAACACTATATTTTAATAAAGGTTTTTAAACCTTTATTATACTTGACTTAGTTATAAGTTATAAACCTGATTCAGTTAAAAGTACATTCCAGGCAGGTCATTCTATAAAGTGCCACGAGACAAGCTCATTGTCAATTATCTTTTAAATATTAAATAATTATATATTTGCAATCTTCATATGTATGAGACATTACGGAAATAAATAAAAATTAATTTATTTAGAATTATGAATATTTGAAATTCCAGTTGCCTGTGAAATGAAATTATCACAGAAAAGATACAGTGTAGATACATAAATCCTTTCTGAATCAAAATAAGGTGTGCAATACATTAATAACTTTATAGTCCATTTGGACGGTATGAATTCATATTTGGCACACAAGATCTAGAGTCCTTCTTACTCATTTAAAGTATTTAAAGGAATGAACTTCACTTTCAATGCCATAATAATGTAAAAATATATTAAATGCATTAAAGTAAATGCTTTCTCACAAATAAGATGAGTCTTATCTGAATGATTTAGAACCTGAGAATACATGTACCAATTCACAGTATTTTGAAAACCAAGTTTGTTCATGAGTTAAGTATAGAGAGGGCATTACAAAATATAGAAAAATATAATGGATCTAGGGAATTCTGGTTTCCATTATTTTAGAGGAGTTTGAAATTATATTTTTCACTTACAGAAATATTTACTCTCTCCAGAATTTGGAAAGTTAAATATGGTTTACATAAGAAATCAGAACTTGCTTACTAAAATGCAGATTACACATTAGAGAGAACAGTAATATGAAAATCTTCTTAAAATATTGATGTATTTTAAGAAATTATAATGCCAGTACTTTCATTTTCTATTGCCTAAATTTATAAAGATAGAGAGCAAATATTCTCAACATAATTTTGAGGTAAAATAGTTTCTTTGAGAGATGAAGCTATATGGAAATCATTACCTACGGTGTTTTTGACGCTCTACAGTGGAAGTTCAATGATAATTCCACATATTACCATAAATGTTTTATTATTTTCCAAAGTATAATTATATTTTCTCTATTTTCCATCTCTCTCTCTTTCTCTCCCTCTCTCTCTTTTCTTTTAGTCCTTTGAAATGTTTGACACTTGTGTAAATAAATATTTGTAGTCAGCAATTGAAACTTTGATAAACCCTTTAAAAGTGAACTTTGTTACTCAATAAAACTCTATCTTCATGTTACTTTTTTATTACAAAAAACAAATATATGAACATATAAAGTTCACTTTTAAATTTTTTATTATTTTTTAATTGAGATATAATCGACATATAACATTATATTAATTTCAGATGTACAACATAATGATTCCATGTATGAACATATTGCAAATGATCACCGCAATAAGCCTGGTTAACATCGATCACCACACATAATTATAAATTTTTTTTCTTGTGATAAGAACTTCTCAGATTTACTCTTAGCAACTTTCAAATATACAATACAGTATTATTAACTATAGTCACCATGCTGTACATTACATCCCCAGGACTTATTTATTTTATGACTGGAAGCTTTTACCTTTTGACGCCCTTCATTCATTTTGCCCATCCCACACCCCCCCACCTCTGGCAACCACCAATCTGTTTTCTGTATCTATGAGTTAAATTTTTTTCCCTAATATTCCACATATCAATTACATCATACAGTATTTATCTTTCTCTGTCTGACTTACTTCACTCAGCATAATGCCCTCAAGTTCCATCCATGTTGTTGCAAATGGCAGGATTTCCTTCTGTTTTGTGGCTGAATAATATTCCATCATGTATATATACCACATTTTCTTTGTACATTTATCCATTGATGGACACTTTGTTTGTTTTCATGTCTTGGCTATTGTAGATAATGCTGCAATGAACATGGGGGTGTAGATTTCTTTTTGAGTTAGTGTCTTCATTTCCTTCAGAGAAATACCCAGAAGTGAAATTGATGGATCATAAGATATTTCTATTTTCAATTTTTTAAGGAAGCTTGATACTGTTTTCCACAGTGGCTGCACCAATTTACATTCCCACCAACAGTGCACAAGAGTTCCCTTTTTTCCACATCTTCAACAATACTTGTTATTTCTTGTCTAAAAGAGTTCATTTTAATGAAGGAAGTATAATACTATTATCTGCTTGGTTTCACATTTACTAAACTAGATAGCAATGAAAAAAAAACAAGTTAAAAATTATGAGTGTAATTAGGAAGCTGACAAATTCACAACTTCCAACCAAGGTTTGGGACTAAGATAAAGTGTTGTTTGGTACTAGACAGATAATCAGCATTTCAGACATAGGTTTGCTACATGAGGTTTCAAGGGGAGAAGGAATTGTATTTTTGCAAGTTACTAGTATAAAATAAATCAAAATCTCTCCAAAACCTCGATATGTTTAAATGAATCCAGTTTAAGGCTGAGATTAAATATAAATGTGTTGAGTGATTTATTCATTCATCCTTCATACCTCCCAAATTTTGAACAGAATTAAGACTCGTTTTAGTTAACTTTATGTTTTCAATTCTATGTTGTATATTCATAAGATCTTTCTCTGAGGAAATTTATTTAAAATGCAATTATTTTATTTTAAAAATGGCAGTTGGGACTAAAAGCCCAATCAACAGCTCTTGAGATAAAAATAGAATTCACATTTTCAGGATGTAAGTGCAGGGCATTTGTCTTATTTCTTCTAATATGCTTAGTATCTAGAAAAAGTATCTAAAATTTGTAAATGCTCAATTAATATTTCTTAAATATACTACTGAATTAAATCCTACTCAGACAATAAGTGGTTTATTGCCTTTAATTCATAATGCTGGCAATTTTTGCTAAGCAATTATTCTCTATTTGGCTAAAATAAATGGGAAAAAGCAAAATATATTTATCATAAAATACACATGATAATGAGGTAAAAATAGTGCTAAGATTAACAGGAGACATCATAAAGGCAAATCATTATACATTGTTTTTTATTTTTTTACTTTAATTTCAGAGTTGTGAAATAATTGACTGAAATGGGAAAAATGATCTATACCATGTCATCATGAACTCTTTTTGTTTTTTTGGGGTTTTTTTTGCACTTAGGCTGTCTTATACTTCCAAACACAGCAAAGTACTGATTTGGGCAATCTCCATTCATGTAGACCAATGTATCAAAGATATGTTCACTTCATGATCATACCATTCTTTACAGCATAAATTAGCTCAAAAGCAACTTGCTAGTGCAAATATTTGAGGCTTCTTCCCAATTTCTACTTCCTACCTCCATTTCTTTATTATAGAACCATTTGCTTTAGACCTAGATTCTAGACCTAGACAAAGCGAAACACTGGATATAGTCCACCTAAGATATACTGAGTATAATAATAATTTCATTTAATATCTGAAGTAATACACAAGGACCACTGTAGGACTCTATTAGATTCAGTAATTTTCAGGCTCAGTATACTATCATAGAAAGATGATTTACAAAGAATACTTGGAGTCTGAAGGCCTCGGGTGTAATCCCTATCTTATCATTTACTGAGTCTGAATCTTGTTCAAGTCATTTTCTCTGATTCTAATCTTGTAGTTTCCTCAGCTGTAAAATGTCTGTCCTGACTATACCAGGAGACAGCTGTTAAGTGCAAAATTTTAATAGAAATGTTCTTATAAAGTGTTATACATATGCAACTTGGAATTAATAACACGAATATTAAAGTTATCAATCATAGAAAAAACAGGACAGTGTATTTCATTGATGGATGGAAGCTTATAAAAAACTTTAATAGAGACTATTAAAATATGTAATCAAGTCTTCATGCCTCTGGTTCCATTCTCGTACTCCATCTTCTTTGACTTTTCTTATAATTATTGGATGATAAAATTAAATCAACAAATGAGTCGATACAGGGAAAATATTAGGTGAACAAATTCTACTCTTGCACGAAACAGAAGTTCAGAAATATATTCATTATATTCATCTTATTGTTACAGCCAAGGAAAGATGTTTAGAGAACAAAGAATGCAAGTCTACCATATTAGCCAAATGGAATGGCTCATTGGAATCCTTATTTACACACTTTCATAAAGCAGAATGATGACTAAAACTCATTATTGTCTTGTTGTATTAAATTGTCTAGATTATATTTGCACAAAATTTCATTTGGGTTCATTATCATTCATCTTTTCCTTTTTCTCTGACTTAATAAATCTTTGCTAAGTAAGGCTAAACACAAATGGAGAAACAAGTTATCAACCTGAAATCATATGTGCTAGTTTTTGTTCTTGAAGAAGGTTACATTGCTCAAACTCAAATGCAAAATTTGCCACAGTCAATAAGTTGGTCTATATCTACGGGGCACTTACACGTTCCTGAATGAAATACAGGTTCTTTAATTCGGTAATTTGAAGCAAAAGATTAAGAAATGTAAGAATTACAAGATATTCTATTATCATCTATATTAGATCATATTAGTTGATTTAAATTTGAGGAGGAAAAAATGACCCATGCATCGATTCTTTCACTAATAAATATATTACCTAAATACTTTTAAATCCTTGACTTAGAAGCACACATGAACTAAAAACCTAAATGTTAACAAAGATTTTGAAACATGAATAAACACATATCAATGTATATATTGTATGTTGAATTTGCTTAAATAAAAGAGACTTGCAATTTGCGGAAATTCTGTTTTCCACTCCTTCCTGGGTCCACTAAGAAGGATGAATGGTCACTGGACTAAGGAGGAAACATTAGAATTTTTAAATGAATAAAAAGTAACTTCAGAACACTTTCAAAATAGAGAATGTAAATAAAGATTTCTTTTATTGTTTAAATACATTGATTTTGGTTCATTTAATAATATCATGTAATATCACAAGCAGTGTACATTTCCTTTTGTAAAATACTGCACCATCCTTGTTTATTAGCCAGTATTAAGAACGTGATATGTGGAGATGGAAAAACATTCAGTTTCTAAAGTATTTTTAAAATGATATTTTCTTGAACTCATGCCTTCATAATCAATTCTTCCAAGATATGTCAGCTAAGCATATCTAAAGCTTTAATTTGCTTTTAATAGAAAAAAATTTTATGGGAATGTATATATTAATGTTAATTAACAATAAAGTTCTTTCCCTTCAACTGATAAAGCAGAGTTCTTTTTTTTACTCTCAGAGAATCTGTCAAAAAGTAACTCAGATTCTTTGATTAAGCATTGTTTTCATAACTTTCTGCACTTTAATATTAAAAGGGGATGTTTTCAATATTTTTACAACTATGTCTTACATTTGACGAAAATCAGACAAGTGAAAATACTATGTTAGAGATCAGTGTGTGTGGCTAGAAATGGGAGTGTTAAAAATGAATAACATGGAATTTAAATCTATATTTTTAGGTTTGAGGACAAAATGTGTGTTAGATTGAGGCTGGCATATAGGCTTAGCAAATTAATCTTAAAAATTTGATGGTGTTATATATGATGTTTTTCATAATCATTTTTATTTTTTCATAATTAGTGCAACACTACTCAGATCTGATAAACTCATCTTCAAGCCCCTGACTTCCCCAGTCCAGCCCGAATAGGCTATTGAGCTTGGGAAATGTACTAACGCTTTCTTAAGCATCGATTTTCTTATCTGTAAAATAAACATAACAACATTATTTACTATTTTAGATACTACTTAGACTCAATGAAGAAAAGCAAATAAAGTGCCTAGCATGTGATTTATATGTAATAAATACTTAATCAATACTAAACATTATGTTTTTTCCACTCTCTCCACATTGTCCCTCAGAGAGCTCATCTATATCTGATATCAGTTTCAATTAGATAGAAACTGAATGGGAAAGAAAACATGAACTATGGCTGAATCAGGTCAGGAGCTCCAATCCTAGTCTTCAAATAAAGGGATGATGTTTGTATAGCATATAGCTCTATGAGCATCTTTTCCATCATATTTCAACTGATGTATTGAATGAGAAAAAGCTTTAAACTGCTCTATAATTCTAAATATCTAAACCTCTGATTCTTAAATATGTATTTTCACCTGTGACCACTTATCTAATTTCTAACCCTGCATTTTCTATTTGAATGCCCCATTTCCTCAATTTTACCAAAAGTAAAGTTCATTTGACTCCTTTGCCCAAGGTGGTTCTTACTCCAAAATTCATCCTTTCTATCATTAGCATCTACATTTTGCAGTCAAAAGTCACAAGTCATTTTGCATTTTTTCCCTTTCATAACCCATATCCAGTCACCTTTGAAACTATGTGTATTAATTATCCATTGCTGTGTAATAAATAACCCCATAACTGAATGACTTAGAACAACAAACATTTACTTTTCTCACAGTTTCTGTGGGTCAAGAATCTAAAGATGGCGTAGCTGAGTCTTCTGACTCAGGGTCTCTCATAAGGATGCAGTAAAGGTGTTGACGAGGGCTGCAGTCATCTTAAGGCTTGACTGAGGGAGGACCCACTTCCAAGATCATTCTCATGGCTCGTTGAATTGTTGTTGAATCGCAGCCTTCAGTTTTTCACTGGCTGTTGACCAGAGGACTCCTCAGGGGTTTTTTTTGCCACCTTGTTCTATCTATAGGGCAGCTCACGTTGTGGCAGCTGGTTTCTCTCAGACTGAACAAATAAGAAATCAAGAGAAGTGACCAGAATGGAAGCCAGAGCATTTTTATGAGATAGTCTTGTGAGTGAGATCTTGTCACTTTTTTGGTTTACTATTCATTAGAAGTAAGTCACTAGGTCAATACACTTGTATTGACTATAAAATAAACAGCAAAAATTGAAGGCCTTTCAAATACAGTTTTAGAATAGAGTTAACATAGTATTTGGAAATTTTATTGTAGTGCCTATGCACAACAGACAAATCAGAACAAAGTGCGTGTATACATGTTTATATATAATGTAATGATTAGTCTTCAAATTTCCCCAAATTTGCTTGGTGAACAAAGCTAGGCTGTAACATAAATGGGAAAGACTCTTAAGCCCTTAAGGATAGAACTGACCTTAACATTTTTCTATCTTAATTTACCTTCTTGTATAATGAATATTAGTCAGACATAAGTTATTAATATAACTAATTTGTAAACTATCATTTTAATTATCTTATTTTATAAAAGTAAGTTCTAGTAACATAATAAGTATAGTATTATTACCTTTGATTTATTTTTTTAATTGATGTTTTAATAGTTTTTAACATTGTGAAATTTTGGGTTGTACATTTTTGTTTGTCCATCACCATATATATGTCTCCCTTCACCCCTTGTGCCCGCCCCCCACCCCCATTGCCCCTGGTAACCACAATACCGTTTTCTCTGTCCATGTGTTGGTTTATATTCCACATATGTGTGAGATCATACAGTGTTTGTCTTTCTCTTTCAGGCTTACTTCACTTAACATAATACCCTCCAGGCCCACCCATGTTGTTGCAAATGGGATGATTTTGTCTTTTTTTATGGCTGAAAAGTATTCCATTGTATATATATACCACATCTTCTTGATCCAATCATCAGTTGAGGGACACTTTAGGTTGCTTCCACTTCTTGGCTATAGTGAATAATGCTGCAATGAACATAGGGGTGCATAAGCCTCTTTGGACTGTTGATTTCAGGTTTGTTGGATAGATTCCCAGTAGTGCCATGGCTGGATCATAGGGCATCTCTATTTTTAATTCTTTGAGGAATCTCTCCAAACCATTTTCCGTAGAGGCTGCACCAGTTTGCATTCCCACCAGCTGTGTATGAGGGTTCCTGTTTCTCCACATCCTCTCCAACGTTTGTTGTTTTTTATCTTGGTGATTATAGCCACTCTAATGGGCATGAGGTGCTATCTTAGTGTTGTTTTGATTTGCATTTCCCTGATGATTAATGATGTTGAACATCTTTTCATGTGCCTATTGGCCATCTGTATATCTTCTTTGGAGAAGTGTCTGTTCATTTCCTCTGCCCATTTTTTGATCAGGTTGTTTGTTTTTTTATTGTTCAGTCGTGTGAGTTCTTTATATATTATGGAGATCAACCACTTGTCAGATGTACGTTTTGCAAATATTCTCTCCTAGCTGGTGGATTGTCTGTTCATCTTGATTCTGGTTTCATTTGTCTTGTAGAAGCTCTTTAATCTGATAAAGTCTCACTTGTTTATTTTTTCTTTAATTTCTCTAGTCTGGGTAGGCATGTCATCCAAAAAGATTCCTTTATGACCGATGTCAAATAGTGTGTTGCCTATATTTTCTTCTATGAGTTTTATAGTTTCAGTGTCACCTTCAGGTCTTTGATCCATTTTGAGTTAATTTTTGTGAATGGCGATAGCAGATGGTCCACTTTCATTCTTTTGCATGTGGCTGTCCAGTTTTCCCAACACTATATATTGAAGAGACTTTCCTTTCTCCATTGTATGTTCTTAGCTCCTTTGTGGAAAGTTAGCTGTCCGTATGTGTGTGGTTTTATTTCTGGGCTTTCAATTCTGTTCCATTGATCTGTGTGTCTGTTTTTGTACCAGTACCATGCTGTTTTGATTACTATTGCTTTGTAGTATGTTTTGAAGTCAGGGATTGTGATGCCTCCTGCTTTGTTCTCATTTCTTAGGATTACTTTAGCTATTTGGGGTCTGTTGTTGCCCCATATGAATTTTAGTATTCTTTTTTCTATTTCCTTGAAGAATGTCATTGGGATTCTGATTGGGATTGCATTGAATCTGTAGATTGCTTTAGGTAATATAGACATTTTAACTATGTTTATTCTTCCAATCCACGTGCATGGGATATCTTTCCATTTCTTTATGTCGTTATTGATTTCTTTCAATAATGTCTTATAGTTCTCATTGTATAGGTCTTTCACCTCCTTGGTAAGATTTATTCCTAGGTATTTTATTCTTTTTGATGCAATTGTAAATAGTATTATCTTTTTGAGTTCTCTTCTGTTAGTTGTTATTAGCATACAGAAATGCAACTGATTTTTGTAGATTGATTTTGTACCTTGCAACTTTGCTGTAGTTGTTGATTATTTCTAATAGTTTTCCAACGGGTTCTTTAGGGTTTTCTATATATAAAATCATGTCATCTGCAAATAGTGAGAGTTTCATAGATTGATTTTGTACCCTGCAACTTTGCTGTAGTTGTTGATTATTTCTAATAGTTTTCCAATGGGTTCTTTAGGGTTTTCTATATATAAAATCATGTCATCTGCAAATAGTGAGAGTTTCACTTCTTCGTTACCTATTTGGATTCCTCTTATTCCTTTTTCTTGCCTAATTGCTCTGGCCAAAACCTCCAGTACTATGTTGAACAGGAGTGGCGAGAGTGGTCAGCCCTGCCTCATTCCTGTTCTCAGAGGAATGGCTTTCAGTCTTTCCCTGTTGAGTATGATGTTGCATGTGGGTTTCTCATAAATAGCCTTTATTATGTGGAGGTACTTTCCTTCTATTCCCATTTTATTGAGAGTTTTTATCATAAATGGATGTTGTATCTTGTCAAATGCCTTCTCTGCATCTATCAAGATGACCATGTGGTTTTTATTCTTTGCTTTGTTGATGTGATGTATCATGTTGATTGATTTGCAGATGTTGAACCATCCCTGCATCCCTGGTATAAATCTCACTTGATCATGGTGTATGATCTTTTTAATGTATTGTTGTATTGGGTTTGCCAATATTTTGTTGAGGATTTTTGCATCTATGTTCATCAGCGATATTGGCCTGTAATTTTCCTTCTTTGTATTGTATTGTCTTTGTCTGGCTTTGGTATCAAGGTGATGTTGGCCTCATAGAATGATTTAGGAAGTGTTCCATCTTCCTCTATTTTTTGGAATAGTTTGAGAACGATGGGTATTAAATCTTCTTTGAATGTTTGGTAAAATTCACCGGAGAAGCCATCTGGTCCTGGACTTTTATTTTTTGAGAGGTTTTTGATTACTATTTCAATCTCTTTACTTATGATTTGTCTATTCAGGTTCTCCATTTCTTCTTGGTTCAGTTTTGGGAGGTTGTATGAGTCTAAGAATTTATTCATTTCTTCTAGATTGTCCAATTTGTTGGCATATAATTTCTCATAGTATTCTCTTATAATCCTCTGTATTTCAGTGGTATCTGTTGTAATTTCTCCTCTTTCATTTCTAATTTTATTTACTTGAGTCTTTTCTCTTTTTTTCTTAGTAAGCCATTACCTTTGATTTATTTTTTAACTAATTTTCAAATTGAGTCTTTAGGTCTGCAATAAATATTGTTGTTGCTTATTTTTAGCCTTATCAAAACCTATTACAAATGTAATTTTTTGAGACTATATAGCCTGATAAATAAGTGTTGTAACAAGCTCACTCATTGAATATAAAATACATAAATAAATTTGAATTGGTTTCCTATTTCAGCATGCATGGAAAGTGTACATGTAGCAATTTGATTTTCTGAGGCAAAAATTAGGACAATATGGTCCAATGTATTGACTCAAAAAAAGTCAGATTATTATAATCAGCTCTGTGCTGGAAAACCTGATGCATGTTCTTGCCCTGTGTATATATACAATTCTCTGAAAAATATTTTTTGAGCATTTTTCTTGAGTTATTTTCTTGTACTTACTGTGTCATTTTCTTCCTACTGAAATTGCAGTAAATTTTACTAAACTCGGTGCATTCCTAGGAATGAAAAAAGACAAAGAATCTAAATTTAAAAATCAATAGCTATAGTGCTTCCAAGTTATAACCATGCAGAACTCGTCCCGTTTGACAAGTGTTTGAATTTCAAACTGATAAATTAGGTTGCAAGAACATGAGCTCCTAAAATCATCCTTTTCCTACTCCCATCTCGTACTACCATATAATCAACATTTCATCTTCCTTTTTTTTCTCTATCATTTCAGTACTTTAGAGAAAAGAAGCAAAAGTGTTTGTGTTAATGTTTTTTTCACTGTTCTAGCAGAGAAATTCGGGACATGAATCATAGAGCTAACAGCTCCGGAAACGAGAGAGGCTGGCACAAATAGAAATTACATTTGGTTTTATAATTAACAACATAGGGAGCACTTTAGGACACATTATTTCCCCAGTGTCATTGATGGTTATCTCTCTGCTGCCATTTTCCCGCACTAAAGTCCTCCCAGTATTACTGTTATCTGAGTTCTGTATACAGGTTCTCTATTCTGCACACACTGTGTTGTTTTTACCACCAATACTTTTGATATTTCAAACACTAAGTGACTTCTCTTCATGCTGCTAGGGGATAATAGAGTTCACTTGTAGCCCTTGGCTGTTCACAACTTTAGACTTCACTCATTCTTCTCTTACCATCTCTCAGTAACTAGGGACTGGCCCCTCTTTTGTGAGTTTTTAAAGAGTCTGAGAATGGAGAAAATGGACTCAGAAGCTTATAAGCTAAGTATATTGAATGTATAATGTACTTATTATAAGTATATTATAATATACTGGTAGGAAGTTTGCTAAATTTTGAGAGTGTGTGTAAATTAGAGGATTTCAGAGTTGATCTAGGAAGAGATAGGACCACAAGTGGCAATAACACACAACAAGCTTTATTGGGTGGTGCTTCGACAGGGTTATAAGAGAAAGGAAGTCCTTTCCATCAAGAGACAGCAGAGAGAGGCCACTACCCCAGAAGGGGAACAGGGTAAGGTGGAGAGGGGTTTACCTGTCTAGGTGATGTATTAGCAGCCACAGGGTGAGGACTCCCTGCATCAGAGAGCTCCAAAGGGCGGAAGTAGTTTGGGGTCTTTTATGGCTAAGGGATTTGTCTTACCTATGGTTGATAAATGTTGCATGCAGTTTCGTGGGGTATACCACACAACTAGACTCAAAATGGCTGAAAATATGTTTACTTGGACTATATTTAAAGCATTTGCGTATGAGAGAATTTGAGTTTGGCACTGACAGGCTTTGGGTTAACAGTGTAGCCTGCTGTGGAGAAATAAACAGCATGGGGGCTGTTTTAGGCCAATACACAGAGGCCAGCTTTGGCCCATTTATATAAAAGAATGTTTCATCAAAATAAAATGTTCACACCATAGACAAAATGCAATGTTCACCACAATGTTTAGGGATGGAAAGTGAAAAAAGTATAGCATATATTTATTGATGCAATGGGCGAAAAGAGGTGAAGAATAAAAATGAATTCTGGGCGCTGTGACCGTGCTATGGGATTTGAGTAAGTCTCATTTTAGGGTGTTTGGACAATAGAAGATGAGGTAATTGCAATGGAAATGGACAGACAATATGAAGATTAGAAACTAACCCAGATTACTAAACCAAGACACTCATACTTTATATTCCCAGAAAAATATCAAGAAGGAGATACTATTTATGTAGCATAAGTATTATCTCACCTACTCACTCAGTTCTAAATTCAATGTGATCTGTTGTTCATTATCTGTATCCTAGGAATCCTGGAACATTCATTTATTGATCTTCTATTACTACAACACTATGAAATAAGAAAGATCAACTTCAGCAAAAATACAGCTAAAGAACACTACTCAATCACTTGCTGGGCATGACAGAGAATATATATTGTTACTGACCACCAAAGAAAAGACCGG
The DNA here is from genome assembly GCF_020826845.1 of Diceros bicornis minor. Taxonomy (NCBI): domain Eukaryota; kingdom Metazoa; phylum Chordata; class Mammalia; order Perissodactyla; family Rhinocerotidae; genus Diceros; species Diceros bicornis. The sequence goes on from NC_080766.1 coordinate 11,923,312, forward strand.
GAGAGGAAAGTAGAAAGATGTTGAGAGAGAATTGCCAGTATTATAAGTTGACCTGGTAAATTCTGATATAGTGCACTTCCTAATAATTTCTGTTATGAACAAGATTTCTGTGTACCTTTCTGTACAATGGAGGAAAAGCTGGAAATATATGTCTAGTGGCAGATGACACAAAATATGACACCACTAAAATGGCATAAGAGAAAATCTCCTCCGGTTATTTTGAACAAGTGTTTATTAACATAGCCCCAAGTATATGAGATTTTAAGTAATATTTTTTTCTATACATGAGTGGTTCATTGTGCTCTATGTTGGGGGAAGCCCACATAGAAATCTTACAATGTGGGCTATGTGAGTTTTGGAACAAAGCCATGCTGTCTTTGATCAATGATTATTCTACTTCTCAGATAAAAGCCAAAATTGGGTATTGGATCCTGGTAAAGATTAAATGCTTAAACATGTGATACAAAGTAACTATAGAATTTGAGCTGCTCTTCTTGAAGTGGGTGTTCTCTTACTCACTAACCTGTAAAGCAAACATGACCAGCAGCATATATATTCTAGCTCAAGTAGATTGAGAAATCACAATTAAGTTGTTTTAGCAGGTATGTTCTTAGAAAATTCTTGCTGCTCTGGCAGCTGAACCCTCATCATGGAAGTTATTCATGTACAATGGATCAATGAGAAAAAAGATTCAAGAATGGTTTACAGATTTTTTTAAAAATAATACACTGACGTGAGCTGAAAGAGCACTGTTTCATGGTGGCCCTGATGGACAGTGAGTAAGTAAAACTCTTCCCTGAACAGAACTGGGAATTGTGCACACAACCCATAACATAAGAATGTTCCCTCCACATTGCGTTTGAATCAATTGAAAGATGACCTGCCTCTTTCCCCAGATACTCCAGTGTTTTACTCAATGAGCTCGTGAACATGTAGGCACGATGCCAGAAATACTGGTTCTATATGTGCTCAACAATATAGACTTCCCCTGATAAAGGCTCATGTGGCTGCTGCCACCACTGAAAGCCATTGAACCAGCAGCAGAGATCTATGTCAAGTTTTCAATATGGCAAAATCCCTATGGTATATCAGACAGTCACCTAGCAGCACGTTGATTACAGCAGACTTTCATCATCAAAAAGACTGTCATGCCTCAGACAGCAACACCAACTGTAGACCACTGAATGTCCTATCATCAGCTTTGTATCCAACCTAACATTGGCTCTGATAAAGGAACTTATTATACAGCCAAAATAAGTAGAGCAATGGGCAGACATTTATGTGTTTCATCCTTATTTCCGTTTACTACATCATCAGAAGCAGCTGACCTTACACAGTGGTGGGATTGCCTCTTGAAACCTTAGTTATGACACCATCCATCTATAAGGTGATGCCCTGCAAGGCTCTGGGGCCCACCTACTGGATATAGAACATACTTCGAATCATGACCAATACATGGTGTTCTTTCTCCCATAGGTAGAAAACATAGTCTGGGAGCTATTTAACTTGATGAACCACTGGTAAAATGTTTGCCTTCATCCCAGGACTGTATAATCTGATGATTTTAGGTTTGGGAAACAAAAAGAACCATCTTTCTACCAAGGAACACAGTTATGTTTTATTGTACTGGACATCTAGACTACCATATGGCTTTTTGGACTCCTCATATCACCAGATAGATAGAAAAGAAAACGAGATTATTTTTATTTGGATTTTGTTTATTTTTATTTTATTGGGAAAAGGAGATGTTTTATTTTATTAGAGTATTATAGTTACAAAGGAAGAGACAATTGAAGCCACAAAATAGGTGCAAGGAAAAATACGTCCTGAACCCTTTGTGTCACCTCCTAGTACCGCCAAGTCCAATGGTAAAAATTAATGGAAGATGATGCAGTAATAATTGCTACAGGCAAGACTGATCAATGCATGCTAAAAGTCAGCCAGTAAAAGTTTAAGAAGAAAACAGAGTATTTGTATACTTTTAAAGTATCTCCCTAAAAACATTGATTAACTACAAAGAGAGAATTAGTAACTTCCTAGTGGAGAAACCTGGCAGACACCACCTTCATTAACCATATGATCAAGGTTAATATTACCTATAATGATACATATCAACAGAACAGAACATACCCTTTGACATGATGCATTGAGAAAAGCACATTACCTCTGTGGTATTTGTATAAAAATGCATAACCTCAGTATAATCAGGAGAAAATATCGGGCAAGCCAAAACTGACAGACAGTATAATATTCACGCTTAATATTAGGTAGGATTATGTTACTATTACTTTTTAAGTGCAAATGTAAGAAGGAATGTGCATATCAAAGCTGAGAAACTGATAGTTCTTCTGGTGGTTCTTCTACTCAATACATTACAATATAGTCTTCTAGTTTACTTTCCTCTACTATGGATATTTTTTTAAAAAAAGAAAGCAGTAATTTTCCAGATGATCTTGAAGCTTGGATGTACGTGTACCCTCCTGATATTTGGATGTAGAAGGGAGCAGTAAGAGACAGCTGCTGGAAGACTGAAACTTCTTGTAAGCATAATCATAGAATTATCTCTTTCCTCTGGGTTCCTCTAGATATATTTGCTTTCTAGAACCATAGCTGCAAAATAGTTAGTGGTGGTAGTATTGGTGTTTTTCAGTGTCAAAATCCTGTGGTACTGCTGGCTCTTTTTTCTGGGTGCATTTCTCCCAGTTGCATTGCTGCTAGTTGTATAGATTTCCCATTAGAAGACTTTAGTAACAATAACTGAAATCATTTGATAACCTAGTTGATTAACACAAAAGTTTAAATGCAGAGTTTAATGCTAAAATAGTGAAGTTTAATGCTAAAATAGTGATGAGTTCTAACTAAATCACTATATAATTGTAAAAGGCCACATTCCTATAGCCCAGAGAGAAAGGACACAGTGAACCTGACAAGCTTGTTGTGCTGCTCTCAGTTTACCCAGAAATTCTGAAATTATTTATATATGTGAGTATTTTTAGAGCCAAACTCTCCTGTTAATTATGAATGTTCAGACTGTCCTAGTTACTGGCTGTATTAGTCAGGGTTCTCCAGAGAGACAGAACCAATAGGATATATATAGAGAGGTATAGAGGGAGAGAGAGACAGACAGACAGAAAGAGAGACAGAGACAGAAACACAGAGACAGAGAGATAGAGAGAGACAGATTATTTTAAAGAGTTAGTTCACAGAATTGTGGGGGCTAGCAAGTTCAAAGTCAGAGCAAGCCAGCAGGCTGGGAATTCAAGGGAGAGCTGAAGTTGCAGCTTTGAGTCCTAATTCTGCAGGACAGGACAGGCAGGCTAAAAACTTAAGGAAGGTTTCTATGTTGCAGTCTGAAGTTCAGATTCCTTCCTCCTACGAGAGACTTCACTCTTTATTCTTAAGGCCTTCAACTCTTTGGATGATGCCCACCCACCCACGTTGTGGAGGGTGATATACTTTACTCAAAGTCTATTGATTTAAATGTTAACCACATCAAAAAATATACCTTCACAGCAACATCTAGACTGCTGTTTGACCAAAAAACTGGGCACCAGGGCCTAGCCAAGTTAACACATAAAGTTAAGCATCACACTGGCCTACTAACCTAGTCTCACAGTATTTGGTAGATGATTCTGTACTAGACCATATTGGGATTCTGACTCAGTATGTTCTACCTCATGGGCTAAAATTGTTTATACACTAACTTGTAAATACCTTATGTCTCCGACTGGAATCAGATCTGTAGACTACAACCTGGCTAGACAGAATAGAACTTCTTAGATTCTTGTGTATCATTCACCAATGAAGATAATATGTGAGACTCTTGAAATACAAAAGGCCAATAATAGTACCCCAAACTTCTCAAGGTAAACAATCAAAATAAAAATGTTCTTATCAATTTCATATTCTGAAGGTCTTAAACTAGAGTTTATTAGCAGAGAGTTACTTATTTCTATACTGAAATTATCCTGGAATTGTATTTACTTTTTATTTCAGACTCTAGACGTTTCTCCTAGATGACCAAACTTCCCTGGTCTGGCAAACATGGGTGGAAATTGACCATTAATGCTTGAGTAAATTTATTATAGAACTGACAATATCAGAATAGAGAAGAGTTGACTTCTTTATTGTATGTAATACTAGTACGTGAGTTTATCTGTATTTCTTAAAGACTCAAGTAATAATTATCCTGAGTTTAAGAAAGTGTTATAGACACTGAAGGCATTGACAAACCTCTAGGACCTTTCAATTTGACGTGAAAAATTGCATACAACTACATGTTTGGCTCTATTCATCCAAAAACAAGTAGGCTGCTAGAAAACCCATTTATATTAATAACATTTGACCTTATAAAATTAAGCTTGGGCAGGGTAATCCTGTCTTTCTGACTTGACCGACTTCCTACAATGTGTGTTTGAAAAAATAGGATATCTTTTAAAATATGATTGAGCTAGTTAAAAATATAAAGAATTTCAAATATACCTAAATATTTCTAACATCCTTCCTTTAAAAGGTGAAGGAGTGAAGCTTTGGTGCTGCCTACCACCAGTGTGGGAAGTGATAAAGATGATTTAGGTGTAAAAGACACACTGGCAGTTTTATTATTCTTAATTTAAGGCCTTATGTAAGAGGACATAAAAAGGAATGTTAGAAGCCATTAGTTAACTGATTAAAACTCAAGTACTATAGGTGCATGGGAACTAGGGATGGTCATAGCCTCCATCTCCTTGTTTTTCAGAATGACAATATAATATTTAAAAATAAACATAGCAGAAGGTAACATACCAATCATTAACAATTTTGCTTCCTTTTTAGATGAAGGATTATTATTTGATTTAAAACAAAAAGCACAAATGTTAACTCACTCATGTGACTTTAAAACATATATATTGAAGGCAGATATAGGAATAAAAGAGAAAAAAGAAGAATCATTCTTGAGCACTTCATATAGGAGAGCAGGTTGTATACTTTATAACCATTTTTCTTCTTAGCTGAGAAAGTATTGGCTAGGTATTACTCCATAAAGCTGGGTAAGAAATAACCAAAAAATTCAGTCAGCTTAGCACAGCTCTTCTTGTGTCAGCTGGGCTCATTGGCATGTCTAAGAGCTGGCTGGGGCTCAGCTGATGGAGGTCGATCTTGGCAGGGCAGCTCTGCTTCAAGAAGCACATTTGACTGGTACCAGCTCCTCACTGATGTAGGCTGGGCTCAGGTCAGCTCCAGTGTGGTTAATTGGGGAATTAAGGGTAAATGAGCAGCAGCTACTCAGGGAAGTCTTTCTCATGGCAAGGGGAGAGGTATAAGAGAACAAATCCAACTCTGCAAAAATATTTGAAGCCTCTCCTGTGTCACGTTCTGCAAGGTAAATTACAGCAGCAAGCCCAACATTGAGGGGAGGTTGTGGTGGAGGTGGGAGGAGTTTATTCTGCCACTAGGAGATCTGAAAAGGAAGGGAGTCAATTTTTTTCACCATGATCTCATCTACCATATTCAGTCCTCTTTCTATAAATAATCACTTCCCTCTCACCTGCAAAACCCACTGACACCATTCCATGATCACCAAAAGTCATCCAATTACAGCAACTGCTTAAAATCCAGGATTTCATGATCTACATATCTTCAGCTATTTGCTTTTGAAATGAAGATCTATGATATAAAGAAACAAGTTATCTGTCTCCCCAAACACCCACCATAGAATGCTGAAACGAGGAAAAGATAATAGTAATAAATACTCTTTTTGGAGAAGGGAAGAATGGGAGGCCCACAGCAGTCGCTGTTTTATAGCAGATCCAAAATCTCACTGAGTCCTGTCCTGTTATCAGCTCTCTGCCCTGGATTTAGGAAACATACCTTGATTAGGCTTCTTAGTAGTGGCTCCCTAGTCCATTTTCTCCACAGTCCACTGTTCTGCTTTCTGGTAGTTTCTTTAATTATCCTGTTTGGTTATCTGAAAAGATTTTTGAGTAATATTTCCCTTTTGGCAACTGAGCTGTTTTCTCAACCTGCTTCTTGTTATGTAGAAATTTGGGTGCCAGAAGTCTTTATCTTAATCTCATTCTCTTTTATTCCTGGCTGGCAGCACTTTTGCCAATAAAATTCTCTCAAAACTTTTAAATTCCCCAGGCATTTTATTTCAGTTAGTGCAAAAGCCACACAACAACTTTTTATATATATTCCTCTCCATATATACTTAATTATGGGCATTTTGGTACATTAAGCTTTGGTGGGACCATGTTCAATCTTTCTATAAGTAGTTTTTACACCATGAGAAATTCTAATAGGGGTCACGATAGTTCTTTAAAAGGTCTTAACAAGGATCAGATGGCGGGCCATTGGTTTGGTCTATGGCCACTTGCTATATCTTAATGCTCTTAATGTTTTCCTAGGCTATTATTAATTTGAGAATCTTCTCCTGTATGGAAATATTGGTGTTATGAGTTGAACCGTGTCCCCAGAAAAGATATGTTGAAGTCCCAGCTTCTAGTACTTCAGAATGTGATCTTATTTGGAAATAGATCTCACAGAGGTAATTAAGTTAAAAGGAGGTCATTAAGGTAGTCCCTAATCCAATATGACTGCAGTCCTTATAAAAAGGGGACATTTGACACAGAGACAGACATGGACAGAGAGAAGACTCTGAGAAAATGCATAGAGAGAACACCATGGTAAGATTGCAGTTACGCTGCCACAAGTCAGCGAGTGACTGGAGCTACCAGAAGCCAGAAGAGGCAAGAAAGGATCCTTCTCCTATAGGTCAGAGGGAGCATGACTCTACTGACACTCTGATTTCACACTTCTAACCTCCAGAACCAAGAGACAAAAAATTTCTGTTGTAAGTCAACTAATTTTGGTACTTTGTTGCAGCAGCCCCGGACAGCTAATAAATTGGAGATAAGAAATGATTTTACTTTCTAACTCCTGAGTTAGAAAGTCTAAGTTCTTTATATTTTCTCTAAATGCTTGTTTTTTTGTTTTTTTTTCACACTGGCCAAGTTCTTTTTCTGGGCTTGTCTTTATTGTAGTACCTTATCAAGTGCAGTGTTTTATTAAAAAAAAAAAACAGGAAATTCACACAATAATGTGATCAATGGTACTCAGAATTCCTAGTCTACAGCATCAGTGGGGCCCTCAAAACTAAACAGAATATTTTTATAATCCCTTAAAAATTTTCATTTTTTATTATTTTAAGTGTAATTCTACCACTATAGACTATGACCAAAATACTTAAGCCCTCTACTCTAACACTGCTTATTAATTTTGAGATGCAATCTACTGGTATACTAATTAAGAATATAGGTTCTGGAACAAAACTTTACCACTTACTAAATATGTGGTCAACTGCTAGTTATTAGTTTTCTGTGTTTCAGTTTCTTCGTTTGTAAAACAAAGATAATAATTGTATCTTCCTCATAGGACGATTGTGAGCTTAAATGAACACTGATCATATTAGGTGTTCAGTAACTGTGAATGGTTATGATTAGCATTAGTCATAGCATATGATCTTACCTCAAACTTCAAAACGTGAATAGAAGACACTAACCACGAAGTTCCTTAAAAATTATATATATGTGAATCAGTCTATACTTCCCTCCTTCCTTCCCACATAGCTGTATTTTTTATTTGAACCCTTTGAGTTTAAACACATTTCTCTTTAACTTTTAAGATTCGTTTTTTACACCAAGTTGCTAGAAAGAATTACCTCCACTTGTTATTTTCATTTCCGTCGTTCTGTTTTCTACTCTGCCTAACCCAGTCTGGCTTCCTCCCCACCTCCACCTTCCAAATACACGTTACACTGCACATGATTCTCTAAAGCCAATTTTTAAATCTAACTGACTTCTTTATCTTCAACTTTAATTATTTTCTTTGTTACATTTTAACTCTCCAAACTCTGAAAGGGCAAGAGAACATCACCAGTTAGAGGATGATGGCTGAGGATAGACTCAATAAGTCAGCAAAAGGAACATGATCTATGTTATACAATAGGGCAATACTGAGGTCACTGTGGCAGATTCCTGGAAAAACAAACAAACAAAAAACGTGTCCAGAAGACAGTCAACATTTTGACTTATTTCACTAAGAGGGCACTTGGATAGAATTCTAACAGCATTTCTCTCCCTACCGCCAATAGATTCTCAGCTGGAACACGAGTGCCAAGTACAAAAGGGGCACCCAGTACAGACATTCCCTCCAATGATGGACATTTTTGCTTTAAATGTTTAGTCTTTACTGAATATAAAAAGAGAAGAGCTTTCAAAATGACATGATTAATTTCTCAATTCTCTTTTCTATTTTAGAGCTTGCAATATTATTTATTTTCTACTTCTGTATTACAAATCCTGTTGTGCTTGTACCTTAGCTTTTGGCTTTGTCTGTCAGAATAGAATTTCTCCCCTCTTTGCTACTCCATTAGCTTTTTGTTTCCATTGCCCTTTTTGCCCTGCAACTGATCAATACCATGTTAGGCTACGCATTCCAGTACCTGATCTTCTTTCAGAACTTGCCACTAAAAGAATGTGTGAGGGTACTAGATGTGCCAAACAACATCTTCCTCCTCATCGCCATCAAAAGTGTTTTGCTGGCTCCCAGCATGGTCTTTTGTACCCTGGAAAACAAGGCACAACATTTATGTTCACACAACGAACTCATTTCTATTGCTTAAACTCAAATCACTCCAGAGTTTAAAGAAAAAAAAATGGTCTTCTTTATATTTGGACACGAAAAAAAATCAATTTATACATTTCCTGCATGTTTCATGGACACAAAATATAGTCCCTATTCCTATACATATTTAGCTCAGATATAGCTAATAAACAAATAAAAAGCTTCTGTTTCAGAGGCAAAACAAATGATGCCACTTAAATCTAATGAGCTAAAGTTACTACTAGTTTTATATTTAGTAAGCAGGATGCTATTTTAGCAATAACAATGATATTTTAATGATAAATCCTATCATTTTCTCTTTTAAACACTACCTTTCATCTTATAAGTTTTAATCCTGAATATGTGGGGCTTTATTTCTAAAACATACAAAACTATAATGTCAGTAACAAAACTACATATTTTCAATTCATTCTGTAAACAAATTCTGTATCGAAGGAAAAGGAGGGATATATTTAAAAACACTCTCAAGTTTGTAAAATTGCATAACTTATGATCTGATTGTTTTCTGGAGTAAAATGTGTTTAAACTTAATGCACACCTGCCAAACTCTAATTCTGTCACTATATAGAGACAGTTCTCAATTGTATTATAAAGAGCAATTGTCTTTCTTTTGGATGAAAACCAATGCTAATTGAGGCAAAGGTGATTCAAAGGTGAAATTTAAGTTTCTTGTTCCTCAAACTCTGGTCTTTCCTCATCCAAGACAAATAAGCCTACGAAAATTATGAGAATTGTGTGAAACAAGCAACTCTGAAATTTTATTGTCATAGAGTTTTTAGTTACATCTTTTCATTTTCTAATTTCTAAAGCAATAATTTCTCTCAATCTTTTTCTTAATTTTACTTCATTTATTAATCATCTAGCCACTGCATTGAGAACCTCCTTTTTCCATACCACTCTCTCTCCATGGTTCCTTTGGCACGCTCCAGAACTATCCAGAGCGACTTCCCTTCACTAACTCCTGATTTGCTCCAGCTTCTCGATCTTGAGTAGTTCTCTCTCTTGCTTTTCATCTTTATTTTCCTGAAATAGATCCCATAATATCTTTCATAAAAAACATGAACAAAAATAACCTTTCTGTGTTCTTGCATGTCTGAAAATGTTTTCTTCTGTCCTAACACTCTGTTTGCAGTTTGGCTAAGCCCAAAATTTCTCAAGTGAACATTATTTTCCCTCATGCCTTTGAAGGCAACCGCTGTTGTTGTCTTCAGTATTACTAACAAAAAATCTGAGGAGAGTACAATTACTGGTCCTTGTAAGTGAACTGCTTTTTTGTTTTCTTTTCTTTTTTTCTTTTTGTCTCTCACTTTTGTAGGCATTTAGAATGCATTTGTCTTTGGAATTCTGATATTTCCCAAGGGCAAGTGTAGTTATAGTCTCTTTAATTTACCTTACTTGTCATTTGATAAGCAATTTAAGTTTGAAATTCCATGTCTTACTTAAGCTAGGGGAATTTTTTCTTAAAATTTCTCCAATTTCTTTTTTCCTCTCCCTTCTCTCGTATTTCTCCGGAAACAAATTTGCATACATGTTACTACGTCTGGAATTTCCCATCACTAATAGTATTTATTTTATGATTTTTCATCTATTTCTAGATTGTACTACATTTTGGGAGTATTTACCAATATGATCTTTATGCCAAAAAATCCTCTATTTGTTTAGGGGATTTGTGTTAGTCAACCATCTATTGAGGATATTATTCTTGTAATCAATATTTCTTTTCCTAAATAGATTAGTTGTAGTAGATTTAATTGCTGTAACAAACAAGTACCATATCTCAGTGACTAAGTACAGAAACAGTTTATTTCTTTCTCATAACATTGTCCACTGCAAATCAGTTGAGGGGTCTCTGTTTCACAAAGACACAGGCCCCTTCTGTTACGTGGTTCAGCCGTTCTCTAGAGTCCTCGAGACTCTGCTGGGCCGTCTGCTTCTGCTCAGCAACAACAAAAGAGAAAGAACATGGAGAATCTCAAAATAGGTTTTAGAGGCCAGCTGGAAATGTTGGAGTCATAGGAGAAGCAATTAAATTTCTGATTAGGAAAAATCTTCTGTGCTACACTAAGAAATTTGGATTTCTCCTGAAGGCAATGAGCTTTTGAAATGTGTTAAGGTTTTTAGCCGCGCTATCTCCTGGGTGATTTAGAAACATCACTCTGGCTGCTCTGTAAATTATAGGTCTCAATTGAGCAAAGACAACTCTTAGGAGATGTTGTCAAACACCAGGTGATAAATCATGGTATTTTGGACCATAATCATGAACATGGGTAAGAAGAGAAGTGAGAAGATTAAAAAGATGGTATTCAAGAAACAACAGGGCCTGGTGATGATTGGGGGTTAGTGCTGAGGAAGAAGGAGAAGTCAAATAATACTGGCAAGTTTCTAGTTTTCACAATGGGGTGGATCGTATTCACTAAGGTTGGGGTTTTGCAAGAGAAGCACATTAAAAGAAGAATTTGAGTATTTGGGGAGTTAAATGGAGATGCTCCGTAAGTCTCTGGATTTGTGGTTTTGTAGCTCATAAGAGATATAAAGGCAGAAATAGAGACTAGTAGGTATCACTTTATTGACCCTAATAATGATAAAAGAATGCATGGAAGTCAAAGAGAGTATCTCTTTAATTATAGTCACAGGACCTAGAAAAGTAAAGTCACTAAATATGCTTTTTCTTTTCCTAAAATAGTATGTGAGATGATGTGAATGATGTTTAAGGTGGGAGATTTTGAACATTTTGATATACTGATGTAGAACCAGTAAAAATGAAAAATTCTTATTAAAATAAACCAGTTATTATTTGGCAAGCGAGAGCAGATAGAACCAAAGCAGGAGTAAAGGAATTGGTCTGTGGCAATAAAAAGGAAGTTTCTTCACAGTGATGAGAAGAGAAGACAAGTTTGCATTAAAACCAACAAAGTTTAAGCGTTAATACAGATCTCATCTCAGGGCTGGCTTGTTCTCTGTAAAGTTGAATGGAGAGCAGTGGAAAAACATCTTGGACAAGAGTGAGACTTTAAAAGAACTACTGTGGAGATGGAGGAGAACTTGTTGGAAAAGATATGCAGAGAGTTCAATATTTATTTGTGCAAATAATAAATTAATAGGGCAAAACAGCATTCCAAGAACCAGGCTGTGGCATAAAGGGGGCCCACATCTACCCTAATCAGCAAATCAAAAAAGACTTCCCATCGTGTGTAGCATTTGTGAGAAGCCTTAAGGAAGAGCAGAGTTTCAATATGGAAAATATGGGAGACATGTAGAATGAGCAAAGAGATACAAAAATAGACAGGTAGGCATAGTCCCAAGATGGCTCGTAGATATACGTGGTGTTAGTTTAGGGGCTGGAAGACAAAAGGAAGCTGCTCAATTATTTTGCAGCGAGAACATCTATATATTCAATGTCTTGCTGAAGGGTTTTGATTTTATTCTGTAAGTGCTGATGTTCCAAAAAGAAACAAGTTAATCTTACTGGATTCGGTGGGGAAGAAAGAAAACGCATATTTGAAGATGTATTAGAAATGATTTCAGTGCTTCCTCTTTTTTGAAAATAAAGAGATGTCTTCCTTGAATTTACTCATGGATCCTCATAAAAGCTCTTACTAATTCTAACATAACTATGACACCAGGGGAACAGGAAAACAAAAACACCACTTATATATTTCTAGAATCTTGGAAGAATTTTCACTAACTACATGCTAATTGTACTGGGTTAAATAAAGAAACACCATTGACAGCTCACACATTCATAGCTGTCCCAAGCAGAGATATCTGAGGGGGAGATTTCTTTTGCCTTTGTGTATTGCCTAAAAATCTATATGAGAAACCCAGACCTAACCAAGCCTTTCTATTTTAGGGATGTGGCCTCTCTCAAGCAAGTGGATTGCTAGTACCCTGTCTTCCTTCTCCAAACAGTATCCTCTCTGTATAACCACTGAGGAACAAGAAATCTTGGTAAAGAACAAAACTGGAAGTAAGGAGGAGTATGTCAAGGTAGTGTGCATTCCATTTTTAAAGATAAAGAATCTACAGCTTAAAGGTTGTGACAAAATTAGAGAACAAAAGGAAAACTGGTAACAGTAAACATTAAGAACATGAGATTTTTCTGCTCTTCATTCATGTGATAGGTGTTGGACAAGTTCCCACCTCAGTCCAGAATAGCTGAATTAGATGAATTCCTATGGGAAACTGGGAATTGGGATGAGAGCTGAGTGCAGTCAGCTGTAGGTAATTGAACCCTGAATGACCAGTTAACTGAAGTAAGGCCAGTATATACAATGTGTCCACTAGGAGATATCAGTCGTGAACATCTCTTCTCATTTAATGCTAAATAAAATGGGAAATGCCTGGGTCCTCAGAAAATACACCCTGAAAGAAGAAAAAAGGAACAAAATTGCATAATTCAGAAGAAAAGCATAACTTGGGAAATAAATTTAGTAGGAACCTGAATACAGTTTTAGAAAACGAATTGATATCAATACACTGCCTCTATGAAACTTGAAAGAGAAATCCATTAAGGAATAAGCAAACCAACACAAAACACAAATCAAAACCAAACCAAACAAGCAAGAATACATAATAAACTGGATGCTATAAGAATGGATTTTAAGAGGAAAAATCCCAATAGTATATTGAAATCTACTTTAGAGTTAAAAAAAAGTGGAATAAAGAGGAAATTTCTTTAAAAACAAAAGAAGCAAAAAGAATGAGAGGAGAAATGTAGCAGAGAACTTCTCTAAGGAAATCTTATTTTATATACATAAGTCTGGGGCTGTGTCTGATTATATTTTCTGAAACTAAAAAATAGTAATTTTAGGAAATATTTAGATTGCAGAAGACTATAGGTCTCAGGCCATTGTAATCCAGGAATCATAATGATAACAAAAATAGGTATAGAAATTACTCATATATTTAATTTCCCTGAATATTTCACTGACCTCACTGGTTTTCAGAAAATGCACTGAATTTGTTTTTATTTATTGTACTTTGTCACCATGAAAGAGATGTAGTAATTAAAAAATAATGAATTGAGGTGTAAAAAAAGGAAAGAGTCTCAGAGAGTAGCATTCTAGACCCAACTCTGCCTTTAACTTGGGAAGTTTCCTTGGGGAAGTCATTATATTGTTAAAATATGTGGCTTTAGGGTAATGCAGTATGAGCATTTCTGGACAGATATACCTTATGACTGGAGTCCCTGCCCCGTTACCGTCTGTCCTGCCAGCTGGGGTCTCTAGGGTATTTTTTAACTACAACAAACTCTCCACACTGTTTTAATGATTACTTTTACAGGAAGCTATACAAGCAGAGCATTTAACATACTTACAAAGTCTTTTCTTGTGGTGTCACAAATAAGGACATAATGATAGGGGTATGAAAAATTTGACAGTGGTAATTTTGAAAAGGTGAAGTTCTTTTTTGTTTTGTTTTGTTTTGTTTTTTTGTGAGGGAGATCAGCCCTGAGCTAACATCTGTGCTAATCCTCCTCTTTTTTTGCTGAGGAAGACCGGCTCTGAGCTAACATCTATTGCCAACCCTCCTCCTTTTTTTTATTTATCCCCCAAAGCCCCAGTAGATAGTCACATGTCACAGTTGCACATCCTTCTAGTTGCTGTATGTGGCACGCGGTCTCAGCATGGCTGGAGAAGCAGTACGTCGGTGCACACCGGGATCCTAACCCGGGCTGCCAGTAGCGGAGCGCTCGCACTTAACCGCTAAGCCACCGGGCCGGCCCAAAGGTGAAGTTCTTTTAAGACCTCTGCAGAGTTAATAAACACATACCACTTTCCAAGGCAAAGGGAGCAAAGAAGAATATATGTATATATTAACGGGAAAGGAATGCAAACTTGTTACATGTAGATACTCTGCACTGGTTGTTGCACTTTAAGAAGCGTTCGATTACACCATGGATAGTTTTGCTTTAGTCCAGGAAGGCTTTGTTGTTGTTACTGCTGTGGAGTTGATTCCCATTCCTCGTGACCCTGTGGACTGCAGAGCAGAACCCTGCCCAGTCTTTTTGCGCCATCCTCTCACCTTCCAGTGCTGTATCAGACAATGCTCTGCTACTATTCATAGGGTTTTCATGGCCAGTTTTTTCAGAAGTAGGTGGCCATGTCCTTGTCCTAGTCTGTCTAGTCTGGAAGCTCCACTGAAACCTGTCCACCCAGGGTGACCCTATCAGTATTTGAAATACTGGTGGCATAGCTTTCAGCATCACAGCAACACACAGCCAACGGAGTATGACAACTGACAGACGGGTGATGCAGTTCCCTGACCGGGAAACAAACCAGGGCCGCGGCAGTGAGAGCGATGGATCTTAACCACTGGGCTGGACCCAGAAGCCTAAAACATTGTAAAATGTAGGTGAAAAGATTATTTTTCTTGCCAAATTTTTACCATCTCCTTCCCTCCATTCTGGACTGACTTTTAAATAAACTATAAGAACAAACACACAAACACACACATTATCAATTTGGTTATAACATGATATTTCTCATAATTTTCAGTAAGTGTCCCAAATCTGGAGAAAGAAAAAAATATTTCAGCTACAGACTTCTACCATTTTGCCATTTATATTTCATATATAAAGTCAAACACTCCCATATCATACTAACCACAGTATTTTGATTAAAAGTAAAAAAAAAAGTGAAAAAAGTTAAAATAAATAAATGACAAATGGACATGGTAACTGGAGGCAATAGAAAGCCCCTATGAAACTATTTTATAGTATATGACTTTAAATATTTTTATGAGATATTTGAAAAACCGCCACATTCAAACTTTTAAACATTCTGAGAGAAATATCATAAGAACACCGGTGTTAGGGCAGAGATTATGCAGTATTTGGCACACGTGTCAAGGGGAAAAAAAATTACCAGGAGAGTATATTAAAAATACAAATTCCTGGGGCCAGTCCTGTGGCATAGGGGTTGAGTTCAGCACACTCTGCTTCAGCGGCCCAGGTTTGCAAGTTCGGATCCTGGGCACAGACATACACCACTCATCAGCATGCTGAGGCAGCAACCCACATATAAAGTGGAGGAAGATGGGCACAGATGTTAGCTCAGAGCTAATCTTCCTCAGCAAAAAAAACCAAAAAAACAAACAAATTCCTCATACCCTGTGGAGACCTACTGAATTAGAAATTCTAGGGGACAGTCCTTGAAATACATGTCTATTTAACTAGCAATCTAGGTGATTCTTATCCAAGTAAGGAGCATCTAAAATTGGTATTGGATTTGTATATGAAGAGCTGTAGAACAATGGCATGAGGTGTAGCTCTTAGGGTTGCTGTAGATTCAAATAAGATAACAGATTTACTTGATAAACGTAAGTTAAAATTAAGAAAAAAATCACTAATAAAAGACATTTAGATTTTAAAAAAAGAGGGTACCCTTTCTTATCTATCATATTGGTTATTTTTTAAAATAGATAAATGAAAATAAAATAAAAACTTATCAAAATTTGTGGGATGCAGTGAAAGCAGTCCTTTACAGGCAAATTTATAACATTAAAATGCATATATTGGAGAAGAAGAAAGATCTAAAATCAATAATCATAGCTTCCATCTTTGGCAACTGGAAAAAGAAGAGTGAATTATATCCAAAAGAAGAAGACAAGAAATAGTAAAATTTAGAGCAGAAATCCATGAAATAGATATGGAAAATCAATAGAGAAAATCAACAAAAATTATTTTCTATTTTAAAATATAAATATGCCAAATATTATGTCTTAAGATTTTATTTCAGGAATATTTTAACAAGGAAAAACAAAATTAACATAAATGTCTGTGGGGATTAGACACATACAATTATATTACAATGCATACAAGAATAGAATATTATGTAGTAATTAAAATGATGTAGAAACTTATTAATGGAAATAGCAGTGCAAAAATTAAAAGCAGTTTACAGAAGCGAATATATTCTTTTTAGACTAAAAAGCATAAAAGTTTATGCTTCATTCTTAAAGTCTAAATTAATACCATAATTCCCTTCCTGGACAACACAGACTCCAAAACATTTCACTGTTTTTTAGCTTCTCTTGATTTGCTATATTTATTCAGTACTTTATTCCAGTTTTCTTTTTTTAACTCAACACTTCACACATTACTAATATCATCACTTTGTGTAGATTATGTTTAAATAGACATCTATACATTAACTCAATTTTTTAGTCACCATCCCTCTTGCACCTCATACAGTCATCTGGCATTATCTTTGCTATTTCCTGATTGGCTCTGCTGCACATAGCAGAGTCCAAATGATTAACATGACTAATATCTAATTTTATTTTAGTTTTATATATAAGCTTTTTTCTCTCCTAAAATATTTCTGATTATTTTGTTACAGTATAATTCTTTACCTACAAGTGAAGAAAAGTTTTTCTTTATACTCTAGAAGATGAAAAAAAAAAACTTGATCATGGCCATCTTTAACGACTGCCCTGTGACTTTTACATTCTGTTCTCTTTCATTTTAAAATTGATTTTCCAATAATTTATGAGGGTGGTAGACTCATAGTGTTATCTTTATTTATAGTTGAATGAGAAAACTAAGATGTGTTATTAAATAAACTCCTGTATCACACACATCTTAAAGGTACAGAACTGGGTGTAACATCAGGCCCCTCAGAATAGTCGTAATCATCTAACATTTTATTCTTCAGTCACAGTGGAAGGTTTAGTAACAAAAAATACGTTGGCAATTAGTGTATGTTCACTGATGACGTGTAAAAGTCAAACAAATATTTGATGCCGTTTCATTGCAAATGAAAACATGAAAAATTGACAATGATTCTTAGAGATTATTAGCGTGACCCAATGTTAACAAATAATTCATATGTACCATATTGGTTTGACTTTGTTGAGTAAAATTGCTAATGAAATGTGTCATCATAGAATAGTTTTTAAAAGGCCACTTGTAACCAAATGAAAATGAAAATAAAAACATCATGATTTGTGGGATGCAGTGAAAGCAGTCATTTTGGGCAAATTTATAGCATTGAATGCATATATTAGAGAAGAAGAAAGACCTAAAATCAGTAATCTAAGCTTCCCGCTTTGGGAACTGAAAAAAGAAGAGTGAATTATATCCAAAGGAAGCAAAAGCAAAGAAATAGTAAATATTAGGACAGAAATCAATGGAATTGACACAGGAAATTAATAGAGAAAATCAACAAAATCAAAAGAGGGTTTTTTGAAAATATCAATAAAAGTGATAAACCTCTAGCCAGGCTAACTGACTTTTAAGAAAAAGAAAGGGAAGACAAAAAGCCTCTAGCTTTGTTTTTCTTTCTCAAGATTGTTTGCGCTATTTGGGATCCTTTGTGGTTCCATATGAATTTTAGAATTTTTTTTTCTATTTCTGTAAAAAATGCTATTGGGATTTTCATAAGGATCGCATTGAACAAATAGATGACTTTGGGTAGTATAAACAATTTGACAACATTAACTCTTCCAATCCAGGAACACAGAACATCCATTTGTATCTTTTTTCTTTCCTTAATGTTTCATCATTTTCAGTGTATAAGGCTTTCATCTTCTTAATTAAGTTTATTTCTAAGTATCTTATTATTTTTGATGCTATCGTAAATGGATATTTTTAAATTTCCTTTTCATATAGTTTGTTGTTAGTGTTAATGTATAAGTGATTTTTGTACATTCATTTTGTTTCCTACAGCTTTACTAAACCCATTTATTTATTCTTTTTTTTAATTTTTATTTATTTATTTATTTCCCCCAAAGCCCCAGTAGATAGCTGTATGTCATAGTTGCACATCCTTCTAGTTGCTGTATGTGGGACTCGGCCTCAGCATGGCCGGAGAAGCGGTGCGTTGGTGTGCGCCGGGGATTTGAACCCGGACCGCCAACAGCGGAGCGCGTACACTTAACCGCTAAGCCACGGGGCCTGCCCCTCCATTTATTTATTTTAATAGGTTGTTTTGTTTGTTTGGTTTTTGGTAGAGTCTTTATAGTTTCTGCATATAAGTTCATGTCATTTGCAAGCAGAGATAATTTTACTTCTTCCTTTCGGACTCGGATGCCTTTTATTTTTTTTTCTTGTCTCATTGCTCTGACTAGGACTTCCAGTACTACGTTGAAAAGAAGTGGCGAGAGTGGACATCCTTGCCTTGTTCTCAATTTAGAAGTAAAGCTTTCAGTTTTCTACCATTAAATATGATGTTAGCTGTGGGCTTGTCATGTATGGCCTTTATTATGTTGAGGTAATGTCCTTCTATTACTAGTTTGTTGAGAGTTTTTTTCAGCCACTTTGGAATACAGTTTGGCAGTTTCTTACAAAACTAAACATAATGTTATATGATCCGGCAATCATGCTCCTGAGAATTTACCTAAATAGGTTGAAAACTTGCGCCAACACAAAAGCCTGCATATGAATGATTATAGAGATTTTATTCATAATTGCCAAAACTTGGTTGAAGGACAACCAAGATATCCTTCAATAGGTAAATAGATAAACAAACTGTGGTACATCCCTGCAATGGAATATTATTCATTGATTAAAAAGAAACAGGTTATCAAGCCAGGAAAAAACAGGGAGGAACCTGAAATGCATATTACTAAGTGAAAGAAGCCAATCTGAAGTGGCTACATACTGTGTGATTCCAACTATATGACGTGGAAAAAGCAAAACTAGAGAGACAGGAAAAAAATAATCAATGGTTTCTACAGCTTCAGAGTGGAGGAAGGGTTGGGGAGGCATGAATAGGTGGAGCACAGGGGATATTTAGGGCTGTGGAACTATAACATAGTGGTATGACACTGCTATGGTGGATACATGACATTATGCATTGGCCAAAACCTATGCAACTGTGCAATACAAAGAATGGAGACTAATATAAACTATGCTCTTTAGTTAGTAATAATGTACCGATATTGGTTCATCAGTTGTAATAAATGTACCACAGGAATGAAAGATGTTGATAATAGGGGAAATTGTTTGGGAGGGTGAGGTGGAAGTGTGGGAGTGGGGAGGGAGGATATATGGGAACTCTCTGGACTTTCCACTCACTTATTTTGAAAACCTAAGCCATCTCTAAAAAACAAAGTCTATTAATACAAATAAAAGGCCATTTATAATGTTTAAAAGTGGGTAAGCATCTATTGCATTATTCATATTGCTTAAGAAACTTTCCAAAACTCTATACCTAGAAACAAGGCTGGCTCATAAATTTCTTTACAGTTTTCCCATTTTGCATGAAGTGAGATTATCAAAATAGGAAGAGACCAGCATAGACTAACCATCCTTCACCTAAAGCTATTATCCTTTGTGCCATTTGTCATAATAATGCCAGAAGAAAATGAATAACATTCAAAACATCATCAATAAACAGCATGACCAAAAGAGATTTTGTATCCTGAGATCTAAAAGTAAGTCATGTAAATGCCTTGGTGACACTGTTTTGTAATGCATATAAATAATGATTTGGAATTCAGGAAGAGTTGGGCTGAATTCTGCCTTTGTTAAAACTACAGAGTTATCTTGGTGAAATCTTTTATTTTCTGGACTTTGCTGTCTTCATCTGAGTAAAGAGTAGCTTATATTATCTCTGGGGTGCCATTCACCTTTGCATTCTATTGTTGTATGATCACACAGTTGTACTTGTTAATGAGGAGCTCGTGATTTTGTGTGCTAAAACAGTTCATGCAAATGAATTCTTAAAAATCAGAGGCCCTGTTTTCATGCAAATAAACCAAGTGATGAACAATAAAGGAGAAAAATGGAGAAAATTACAAACAATATTAATTTGCCATCTGTATAACTCCTTTTCTTCATTCTTGAATCTTTCTCTAAATACGAAAATGAAATTTGAAAGAATGAGCAAGCCAACAGTTATCCTCCTAACTGACTGCCAAGTCATTTTCATTACCCAAATATGAATTTCTGTGTTTATGAGTATATTTGAGGTTACTGAGATGATATGACAAGCAGGTAAGTTCATCAGATCAAGTCTTCTATAGAAAGGAAGATTTGGGGTATTTAATTTAGGAGATATTTATTTTGAAAGCTTAACAATTAACTGTAGTTCAGCTTGTTCCTTGCTTAGAAGATTATTGATGAAGTATAGACCCCAATGTCTATTGAAAATTGTTTTTTGCTTTTCTCATTTCATAGAAACAATTCATGAATTACACTTAATTAGTTCCTTTTAGGTATAAGCATATAAAAACTGGGTTTCAAAAATCCCTATTATATTTTCAACTCAGTTCACCCTTAACATTGACACATATGATCATATAAGATTAAAGAGAACCAAGGTCAATACACCATTATAACTAACACAATTTTTTAAACCTGTAACATACTTAAAAATCTTTATCTACTCTATATTCCTTAATAATTAATTCTCAGTTTCATATCAATTATCAAAATTAATACTAAAATCATTAAGGAACAATTTTCCTTTTCAATTCATTCTGATTATTCAATGATATGTATATTTTGGTTCTGGATTACCTCAAATAGTTCATTTGACATAAAAAGTGCTTAGTTAATTAATAATTTTCCAAAATGCTATGAGGGTGTTCTAGTGTATTCTCTTTTACATTTTCTGTTTTATTAACTTACTTAAAGGTGTTGCCAAAATGAGGTACAAATAAGTGAACCAATTTCACAGGAGACTGATTAATGGAGAATAATGCCTGCTTATTAATGTGCAAGGGGGAATATTGCCCAATTAACTGGAGTAGATCATAAGAAACCCTGTCCTAATGGAGTTGAGTATATCTACTCAGGAAAACAAATGATAGATCAGATCATTACCTAGAGAGCACTGAATTGGAACAAAGGGAATTTAATGTTCTTTAAGAAATATTTCTATCATGCTGTAGTAATGAAATGAATTCCCCTTCTCTCCTCTGGAGAATTTCCTGTCTGAATACCGGGGACAAATCATACAGAATCAGATTATTTCTCTTTTGAATGATGCAGGAGAGCCCAGTGAAGTTTTCACTGTATTACTCTGTTTGCAGTATTCTTTTAATGCACAAAAGTTTCTGACATTTAAAAAAAGTCCCCTATGGCAAGTTACAATGATTTACATTGCATCTAATTTTATTTAAATCCCAGAGTGGTATCTCTTTGAAGTTATTTGGAGATAGACCTTGAGAATCCTGATGATTTGGAGAAAATAATTTAGTTTCATAAACTTTATTTAATATACACTGTGCTCATATATATTTTCTTGTAAATATTCTACAGATAAGTAATAGATTTTTTCTCACATTTATGTCTGTTTCGAAAGTTACTATTTCCTAATCTTATCCCTAAAATCTGGAACATTTCTCTTTGCGGCCGTGTTGCCATTTTTCAATAAACACAAATCTCACACTTGTCCTCGGTGGTCTCTCCTGCCTTGCAGACAGGCACTTATGGTTTATATCACTCCTTTGACTCCGGCTTGTGTCATTAGTCATTTCTTAAAGTTTGCTTTCTTTGAATCACCAAGGAATTTTAAACTATTTGATAGCAGAGTTCACGCTGACCATGAATTCAGAGGAGGGAGAATGTCATGGATAACGATAATAAAGAAAGATTTCACAGATAAGTCTGTACTTAAACTGGATCTCAGGAGATTTATCTAGGCAGAGAAAAGAAAAGAAGTTAACCTGGATGTTGGAAGGAATGCAGCAAAAGCACAGAAATGGTGATAAGGATCTAAGGATATCACTGCTGCTTAAAAAGTTGATGAGCGTATGTAGGTTTCAACTAAAGTGATGATATCGGTAATGAAAATGAAGACAGACGCAAAATTTAATTTAGAAAATCTGTAAAAGAAATTCATATGTATAGGAGAGTTTAAACCACTTACCATCCAAGTTACAGTTCAACTATAAAATTCGATATCCCAGGGATTTGCTGACTCGTTGAGTATCAGAGGTTTTGGCAAAGTGAGGTACAAATCAAGTGAACCAAATTCAAAAGAAACTAATTAATAAAAGAGAATCCCTGCTTATTAGTCTAGTGATAGATCATTAGATCTAAGTAATATAGCCCTATTCATTGGAGTGGATCATAAGAAACCTGTCCTGGTGGGGTTGGGTATGTCTATCCAGGAAAACAAATGATTAACTTTAACATTTATTTAATATTAACTTTAATATTAATTGTGACTTTTACTATGCGCTCCTTGCCCTTAAATCTGAGACAGAAATTAGTTTTGGATTAGTTTTAATGTACAAATTTAGATATGTATTTGCATTTAAAATATCTTGTGCCTGAAAGAGTCAGGGAAATTGGGAACAGGAGAATCAGATAATAGTTTTCATCAAGGTATAGTTCATCAATGAGTATTATTTAATTCTTGATTATTTTTAACTTTTAACTTGGCTGAACACTCAGTATTTGAAAAGCAAGATTATCATTTTTGAAAGATGACCCTATAATATTAAATAGAGCTTAGAGCAAGAAATACTGGCAGCCCTCTAATTTAAGGGTTACTGAGGCACACACTTAGCAACGCATTTCTCTTGGTCGGAAGTCACTAGTGCTCACAGGCAGAACATGTGGGAATGCACTACTAAGGACTTTTTGGGCTAAGATAGGCTTTTGGTAGCATGTACTTCGAAAGAGTTCTTACCTAAATGTATCTAAAACTTCTAGTTTTATTTTTCCATGAAAAATCTCTGGGGATTTGATTCTTTATTATTTTTCTAGCTATTGAAGTGTTAAGCAACTTTTTTTTTTTAATTTTATTTATTTTTTTCCCCCAAAACCCCAGTAGATAGCTGTATGTCATAGCTGCACATCCTTCTAGCTGCTGTATGTGGGACGCAGCCCCAGCATGGCTGGAGAAGCGGTGCGTCGGTGTGCGCCCGAGATCCGAACCTGGGCCGCCAGCAGCGGAGCGCGCGCACCTAACCACTAAGCCATGGGGCCGACCCAGCAACTTGTTTTTGAGGAAAATAGTTTCCTTACCAATGAATAAATTCTTGGGCTATGTCTCTCTAGAAAAGGGATGGATATATATAGATATATATATATATAAAATATATATATATATGTATACATGACAGACATACATATATGGATATATATGGGATATGTATAAATGGGATGGTTATATATATGGGTATATATATAAAGGTATATACGGATATATGTATGAGGTTTCTGATTATTCTTAAGGGATATTTTCCATTCCACTTCTTATGTTAGACTATTAAAGCACATCACTCTAGCAATATGAAGCAGCTCTATTCTAGGTACTAGTTAGGGCATATAATTTTGATTTTAAATTCCAGCCAGTACCTACTAGAAGTTCAGCTAGAGAAAGCTAATGCCTGGTGTTACTCACACTGGAACCCCTGCTTCATTAATTTAGATAGAAATTAAGAAAAAGATATTTCTCATCAAAAGTTTCGGAGATTTTTTTCAACCACTGCTTTCCACAAGCATCTCAGGAGACAAACATCAAGATGCCTTAAATTTGTTTGAAAAATACATATTTTAACTAAGATGTATGGTTTCTAAGACAACACTACTCCTAGCATGCAAAGTATTGCTTAATTATTTCCATTTTCAATCTCTTCCACAACAACACCATAACCTCCCACATTAGTATGATTAGAATAGGATAGCAGAATAGAGGGTGTGTGTGTGTGTGTGTGTGTGTGTGTGTGTGTGTGTGTGTGTGTTTATGTGGAAGGGGCTAGTGGTACATGTGTTGGTAGAAATAATCTCATCAGGAAAGGACATCAACACTGGTTTCCAATTATCTGGCCTTCTTTGCCTCTCTGAGATAAGGTTGACATTTTGTCTTTACAGACCTTGTTTTACCTACCAGAAATTTTAAAAGATTCAGGCAAGAAAGACACAGACAATCAGCAGAGATACTCTAAGTCGGTAAACTGGAAGAAAAGTGAATAGAAGTCTCTGTGAAAATATCTAGGCAATCACACTACTATTCTGTACTAAGGCAGTTATAAGCTAAAGAAGGAAAAAGTTAAGCCTGCCTGACATCCTTATAATCAACCATAGGCCTTTGGTTATTGATATTGCATGCCAATACCTGGGTTAGAGAAAGTCTTCCATATATATAAGTAGAGATCCTTTGCAAAAGGATATCTATTATTCTATCAGTGCAAAAACAGATTTTTATTCATACTGACCACTGGAGACATCTGTATTTAGAATGGAATATTTTGCCACCATAAAACTGCTGTTACTCATTTGTACTTTGGACTGTTGCCACCGGAAAAAAGTTGCAAAAAGCCTTATGAAATTCTTGGATGTAATTACTGTGCAAGTGTCATTGTTTGTTCTATTATGATGGCTTTTTTAGTTACTTATGGAAATTTCTAATTCAAAAGTAGAGAGACCTGTGTTAGGAATCACCAAATATCGATCATCCAGTGTGACTCAATCTAACTCATGACAAATCTCATTTCATTTATAACTTCCTTTTCCCTATTCCCCCTGATAAATTATTTTAAAAAGAGCCTCAGGCATCAATATAATTATATCCATAAATGTATATGTATGTGTCTCTAAAATTAAGCATATATTTTCTAATGTAGCCACAATTTCATTATAATACCAAAAAATTACAAATATTTCTTAATATAATAAAATATCTAATCGTCAAATTTCTATTGTCTCATCATATCATATTTCAATATAGAGCATATATTAATATACAATATCAATATTAATTTTCATATATACATATAAGCAGATATATAATTCTATCTATACAATACATATATACTATATAGGACCCAAAAGCTTTCCAGGATCCAAAAATGTTTACGTATTGCACTTGCTTTAAAGGTCTCCTAAATATCTTTTAATCTACAGATTCCACAACCCTCTTTTATCCTTTTGAAATTTATTTGTAGAAGAAATAGATTGCTTACCCTCCAGAGTAACCCATATTTTGGATAATGCTTTCTTGCATTCTTGTGTTTTAACATGATTTCCTAAATAATGTATTTCTTGTAATCTGTTAGCTAGATCAAGAAATTAGATCATAGATGTTCCATGTTTTGACAAAAGAACTTCATTGACAGTGCTGGTTTTTTTCAACCAGAGGTTCTTAATATACAATTGAGTCTCTTTTTGTAATATTGGTTGTCACTGAAGATCATTGCTAGATCCATCATTTTTCAGCGGGTTGTATTTTTTATTGTTTTTATGTTTTCTAAGTGAAGAAGAACCTATTGTTATTGAGTTCAGCCTTCTTATTGAGGTTTAATTTACATATAGTGAAGTGCAAAGATCTTAACAATGTAATGTGTTTTGACAAACACTTACACCCGTTGAACTGAAACCATGATCAATACGTAAGTTTCCTGCTCCCACTTCATCCCCTAGAAAAAGATATGTTAAAATTTTTATCACTGAAATGTTTTATCTGATCTTGAATTTCATATAAACAGACTCAAACATGTTCTCTTTTGAGTCTGATGTTATTTGTTCAGCATAATGTTTTGGAGATTCACCTATGTCATAACATGTATCATTAGTTTGTTTCTTTTTATTGCTTAGGTATATCCCATGGCGTGGATAAATTACTGTTAATAGATAAACTGAGGCATATTATAATTTTAAGAGTTTATTCGAGCAAAATTGATTACAATTGGGTAGTGCCAAACCAGCAGAGGTTAGGAGCGCTTCCCAGACAGGAGCCAGGGGAAAGACTTACTCAGAGGAAGTGCAGAAGAAAAGAAAGGAAATTATTTGACTGGGTAGCTTAAAGCTTCATTGACTTTTTGTGATTGATTGTCCCTAGTGTTTCCATTTCCTAACCTTGAGGCATTCACAGATTTAGATTTTGGTTTGTTTACACAGGCCACCATAGCATTGGCGCCATCTCAGCCTAAAGGCCTCCATGTTTAATTAATTTAACACTACAATTTATTTATTGATCCTCTGATTGATAAATATGCAAGGTGTTTTCAAATGTTGTCTACTATAGAAAATCTGCTATGAACATTCCTGTAGAATAATTTTTATGAATATATACTTTCAAATTTCTTCGCTACATATCCTAGAGTGTAATGTCTGGATCATATTGTAAGTTGTGCATTTAACTTTCTAAGGAACTGCCATGGAGTTTTCCAGTGTGAAACCATTAGCATTCCCAGAAGGAGTATATGAGAGTTCAGGCTGCTCCATATCCTGCGAACACTGGACCTTGCTAATTTTCTTTTCCTTCACTTTTTTAAAAGTTTAGCCATCAAGTGAGTGTGTAGTGGTTTCATACTGTGATTTTACTTTGAATTTATTTGATGATTGACGAAATCTTTTAATGTGCTTATTGGTCATTCATGTATAAGTGTCTGTTGACTTTTAAGAATTGAGTTGTTTGTGGCCAGCCCCATGGCTTAGTGGTTAAGTGAACGTGCTCTGCTACTGGTGGCCCGGGTTCGGATCCCGGGCGTGCACCGACGCAATGCTTCTCCGGCCATGCTAAGGCCATGTCCCACATACAGCAACTAGAAGGATGTGCAACTATGACATACAACTATCTACTGGGGCTTTGGGGGAAAAAAAAAAGGAGGAGGATTGGCAATAGATGTTAGCTCAGAGCTGGTCTTCCTCAGCAAAAAGAGGAGGATAGCATGGATGTTAGCTCAGGGCTGATCCTCCTCACAAAAAAAAAAAAAAGATACTTGCAAGCTGAGTTCAGCAAATACTTTCTAAAAAAAAAAAAAAAAGAATTGAGTTGTTTGCCTGCTCATTACTGCATTGCTAAGAGTTCTTTATATATTCTAGATATACGTCCTTTGGCAGATGTATGAATTGCAAGCATTCTGTACCAGGCTTTATTTGATCTTTTTAGGAACAGTAATTTTTACTTTGATGAATTGTTTGTCATTTTAATTTTGTGGAAGACGTCCTTTGTATCCTATGTAAGAAATCTTCGCCTATATGAAAGGAACGAAGATATTCTCTTATGTGTTCTTCTAGAAGTTTCATAGTCTTAGCACTTACAATTAGATCTACTGTCTATCTCAGATCAAATTTTGTATATAGGAGATTCGGTTTGGTTTGTTTTAAACCGTAAAGAGATCCAGTTGTTCAGCACAATTTAAGGAAAAGACTTTTCACTTTTCATTGTATTGCCTTGTCATCCTTATCAATAAACACTTGATTGACTATATATATATGTCTGGGTCTATTTCTTTGCTCTCCACTATATTTCATTCCTTACGCTATTTCCATACTACTTTAATTAAGGTATTTTTATACTGAATTTTGAAACCAAGTAGTGCAAGTCCTCCAACTTTATTCTCTTTCTCACTCTCTCTCTCTCTTTAATTTATTGTCTCTCTCTCTCTCTCTCAATACCCTTGTATATTCTAGGTCTTTTTAATTTCCATACAAAATTTCAAATTTATTTGTCCATTTCTACAAAAAAAAATTGGCATTGTGGTGACACAATATGCACAGAATTGACATTCTAGTAATATTGAATCTTCCAATTAATTAATGTTGTATTTCTTCTTTTATTTAGGTCTTCACTAATTTCTCTCAGCAATATGTTATAGAGCTCAGTAAAAACTTCTTACACAATTTTTGTTGAATTTGTTAATTTATTTCATGAAATTTGTGTAATTTATGAATTGTCAAATTTGTTTGGTATTAAATGTTGGGTGACACTACTATAAATGGTATTTTTAGGTATAATTTTCCAGTTTGTTGCTAGCATATAAAAATTTTTTTAATTGAATATTGATCTTGTATGCTGAAACCTTGCTAAATTTGCTTATTTCAGGTAGTTTCTCTGTAGATTCCTTCGGAGTTTTTATATTGATAACCATGTCATCAGCAGAAAAGAACATCTATCTATCGTTCCAATGTGTATGCCTTTTATTTCTTTTTGTTTGTTTCACTGCACTTGCTAGAACCTAAATTATAATGCTGAATAGAAGTGTTAAAATGAAACATCCTTCCTTGCTCCTGATTTTATGAAACAAGAATATTTCATCAGTAAGTATGATGTTAGCAATATGTCTTAGTTTTAAACCTTTCATCAGATTGAAGAAGTTTTCTTTTATTTCCAACTGATAAAGGTTAAAATGTCAATATTTTAACTCTTATAGTCTTTCTGCATTTCTACAGAGAATATTTTCTCAAAGGGAAATTCTCCCTCATCAATTCTGTGGTTACTTTGAAGGAAATTTTATACTAAAAATCAGAATAAATGTCTGATTCTTTCTTTTTTTCTTGTTCTAGTTACAAAAATAACATGTTGATTCCTTTTACTCTTTGAATATCACCAATTAGTAATTTTCTTCTTTTGTATTACATTTATGATCTCATTGATTTTAATATATTTGATATGATTAATCCATTGTGGTTATTATTCTTAATTGATGTTCAAGTTTTTAAATCTTTGACAAATGGGAGAGTCTCTTCTTGTTGGCTCCTGAGTCCTCTTGATAAAGTATTAGCATTTTTTTATTAGTTTCATAACTGTCTGATAAGACAACTTGTTACAGGCTTATCATGTAAAATGATCATCATTTCTTTCCCATACCAACAAACAGCTATTTCTTTAAGGTACTTTGGTTACTAGGAATGGGAAATGGTATTTAGAGACCAAAATCTTAATTTGTATGCTAGAGGTGCTCTTTACTATAGGGTTGCCCTTTTTTTTCCTAGCTTTGACAATAGTGAAAATCACTAGTTTTTTATTAAGATTTAATTCTTATAAGTTCATAATTATACTTAAAATTCAACTTTAAGAATTATGGAATTATATTATTTCATTGTATATACACAGATATGTATATATCTATTTTTCAATTTTGAACATCATAATGATAGTATGATTATTCTTTGCTTTATCCTACACTATATATATTACAGTTTCAAATTAATATTCAATATTATTACCAAGGCTATGATCATTATTATTATTTTTTTTTTTTTTGGTGAGGAAGATTGGCCCTGGACTAACATCTGTGCTAATCTTCCTCTATTTTGGATGTTGGATGCTGCCACAGCATGGCTTGATGAGCAGTGTGTAGGTCTGCACCCAGGATCTGAAGCCACAAACCCCAGGCCGCTGCAGAGGAGCGTGCAAACTTTTAACCACTATACCACTGGGCTGGTCCCCCAAGACTATGATTATTGAAAACAGTTTTAGAGTTTTTCTTAATTTATTTTTGTCTTTTTGGCATATATCACCAGGTAAAAATTCACTGTCAACTTAGCGTGTTTTAAATTTATTTGAAATAATTCCTCCCTGTGTGATTACGCTATCAATTTTGTCAAATATATTATTAGTGAAAAGAGTTTTGGAACATGTTCTTTCCTTTTGTCTATATCAATAAATAAAGAGGTTAGTAAGCATATTATTCATACTTTTTACCTTTTTTAAACTTACCAATGATTTGTTTTTTAAGTTTTGAAGGGATAAAGTTTTCTTGGCTACTAATCTAAGGAATAATTTTCCTTCTACTGAGGAACTGGATTGTTTTCATCTTTAGAATATTTTGGAACATGTTTAGAGTATTTTGAAACAATGTTATATGTTGTTTATATATTATTTATATATGTAATATATTAAAACAATGTTATTTTATTCTCTATTTGCCATGCCTTTGTCTCATTTCTCAATTTGGTCAGAACTCAGATACAATTTGTTGAGTCCCTTCAATTTGCTAAAACATTCATATTTATAAATTTCTACCTATAAAAGGTAATATTACCATCTAACTGAATAATTTTTATTTTTGCAAAGAATAACAAATCTTCCAAATATAATTAATATTAAAACCAAAAAAGATGTAAAGCATGATTTCAAATTATTATACTTTGTTAGAAAATGAGTAAGGATAAGGAAAATTATAAAATATTAAGACTTTAACTTCAAAATTTTTTAAAAATAATTTTTCTAAATAATTAAAGTATGGTTATTACATAAAGTAAGAAAAATTTAGAATAAAGAAAGAAAAAAAATCACATAATTATTCTACCTAAAAAGAATGGTATAAGCAATTTAGTACATACACTGCAATATTTATTTTATATATAGTCTATTAAGTATCTAGATTTTGTATTCCGTGTTAATATATGCATTCAACAAAACTAAATGTAACTATACTCACTGTTTCTAACTAGCTTGATATTTCTTAACAATATATCACAAACACAACATTTGCATAATATAATAAAATACAATTTAATGGCTGAATGATAATCATAATAATAGCAGTTAACATTAACCTAGTTGGGATTTACCATTTCAAAATGTTTTACTTGCATTAGTTCAGCAAATCTTCACAACTGTCCTATGAAAGAAGGATTATTATTATTTTGCCCATTTTACAACTAAGAGAACTGAGTCTAAAAGAAGTAACCTACCCAAAATTATTCTACTAGTAACTGGTTCCTTAGCTCATGCTCTGAAACACTTATAACACCATTCTATCATTTGTTACTTCGTAATTTGTTGCTTTAAAAATCATGAAAGGAGATCAAATACAGCACAAAAAAAGAGAGATCAGTTAAATGAAAACTTGATTGTCCAATATTTTATATCCTCTTTGGGGATGTAAATCAACGAATTGAAATATCATTCATAAGACGTATTTCGAAACAGAACCATACAAGAAGATAGAAATCATGCAAAAAATAATAGAAAAAAGAAAAAGAAAGACTTGAAGGATACATTCAGAGCAGTTAACACTTGAATTATAGGTGTCCCTTTGGTAGAAACAGAAGAGATAGAAGAGAAAGAAATTGAACAAATAATGGAGGAAATTTTTCTTCACCTGAAGAAAGACTTCAGTGAGCTGACTTAAAGGGCTGATCCGGTTCTAAGCAGGATTGATGCCTTAGCTAGAGCTTTTTAAAAACAAAGAGAATTTAATGTGAAGAATGGTTAACCACATATAAAATTTTTAACTAGCAGTTGAAAAAGTAAAAAGAGAATTCTAAGATCATGGAGGCTACAAGTACAGAAAGCAGCCACCATACTTATGGCAGAGGGAAAAAAGAGAAGTGTCTGGAATTATTAAAATTTAGAAACTTAGAGCAGGGTCCCACTGGGCAGGGAACTGGTGAGGGAGAGGAAGACGCTGATCTGGTGCTGGCAACCGTGATGGGGGCCAATGGGACTGGTTTTGCAATTATTGGAAAACGGCAAACTGGATTCAACTCCTTGTGCAGAAGGAATTACTAATGTTGGATGTGACAGCGCTGCTGGGGTGATACTCTCAGAAACCATAAGGAAATAGGAAGGCTACAGGAAGCAAACAGGAAGAACAAGTCCCTTCTTCCTCCTCCAGCCTTGAGGCCTCCCTCTAGTGCCCCTGTTGGCACAGCCTGACCGGGTGATAGTTGGCAAATGGGAAATAAGAGTTTTCAGAGGGGCCGGCCCCGTGGCTTAGCGGTTAACTGCATGCACTCTGCTGCTGGTGGCCCGGGTTCGGATCCCCGGCGTGCACTGACCCACCGCTTCTCTGGCCATGCTGAGGCCGCGTCCCACATACAGCAACTAGAAGGATGTGCAACTATGACATACAACTATCTACTGGGGCTTTGGGGAGAAAAAGGGAAAAAAAGGAGGAGGATTGGCAATAGATGTTAGCCCAGGGCCAGTCTTCCTCAGCAAAAAGAGGAGGACTGGTGTGGATGCTAGCTCAGGGCAGACCTTCCTCAAAAAAAAAAAAAGTTTTCAGAACCCCACCTCTAGCATCACAGAGAATTATACAAAAGGATGAATTTGAACAGAGAAGCATAAAATAAAATATATTGTTTATTATACTAAATATAAATTGACTGAATTATCTTATAAAAAGCAGAGACAGTTGGTATTTAAAGAAATATGTGTGTTTACCAAAACCCAACAACAAATAGTTTCTAGAGAGAGAGAAGCTCTATTTCCATTATTTCCCAAAATTTTCTTGGAAGTTCTAGTGAATGTTATTAAACAGTAAAATGGAAGTATCAAGAATTAGAAAAGGAGTTGTGCTGGAAATTGAGACAATATTGCAGGAAATAAAATGTGCAAGGGAAAAGACTGATTTAGAGGTCAGTAGTAAACTACAACCTGAAAGATTGGAGTAAATCTAAAGGTGATTCAAATCTAGGGGGTTGTAGGGAAGGACGTGGAGAAAAGTCTGCAGTTACAATGGGAAAGGAGAATTCCTATAGCACCTGAAGGCCTCGTGTTACCAAACGTAGGAGGGGAAAATCCACCACTTGAGAGGCCTACAGGGGTCCCTAGGGAAAGTCAATTTTAAGTTGGAGCAAAAAGAGAAAAGGAACATTTAGCAAGAGTTTGAGAAAAGAGGGGATTTTGCTTATAACAATCCTTGTGTCTCAGAGCCAAGGGTAGAGTTTCGGAAGCTGGGAAGGGGTGAGAGATCAGGTTAGAATGGGCAGTACTCACAGCAAATGGGGCTTAGAGTGCGGCGGATGAGGAGTGATCCCGACCCAGGCTTCTTGCTGTGAATAAGATAGACAGGGGTAAAGAGCTTAGTCATTTGTTCTCACTGCAGAGAGTGGAAGTGAAGGATGTTGGGGAGGTGAGAAGGATGTGCCTCTTCCCGCATGGCACCCTTTGTCTTCAAAGCATGAAAGTAGGACAAATGGTTTAGAACCAATTAGCCATGTGAAGAGCAAGTAATATATTTTTTATATTTTCCAAGGGCAAAGGGAACCATGTGGGAAGGAGTAATAGCATTGTAGAACATTTTGAAAACAGAAAGGTGAAAGGAAATCTTGCAGAAAAACTTGCCCAGTGCCATATAACTAGTAAACAATAAAGTCGGGGAAAATACTAAGCTTTCCTTCTGTGGCTGTTGTTTCTAGCCCACCAAACATAATTGCAGTGGTTGCAGGTTTAGCTGATTCCCCCTCAATTTAACAGACAGATAAATCATTATGAAACAAAAATATATTATGTACTCTTCACATGGGTAATTGACTCAAAACCATCTGTCCTACTTCCATACTTAACAAGCAGGTAACATTTTATCATTCCAGATTTAATGTACAAATTATAATCTAATTATAAAATTAAATCTCATCTAAATTTCAGTTAATTATTAAGCAAACTGGTTATCTCTTGGATGTTAATTAAACATCTACAAGTGCCCATCCAATGAGAAAATGAAATGCACATACAAATACCCTTAAGTGCAGGTTACACTTATTTCAGAATCTTTTACAAATAACTGAGAGTGGTGCAATTTATGATCAACTTGTCCTCTACCTAAGACTTTGACAATCTATGTATGAATTATATATCTGTAAAAACAGGATTTCTTATTTGCTGCTTTAACATTCCATTGCCTGTGGTATGACAATTTTATTAATTGTTTTTCAGATAACTAAATCTATGAATCATTGTTTATAAAATTTATACATTGATTAAATACCAAGAAAATGTATCTTATGGTAGGCAGAATTCTAAGTTGATCTCTAATATTTGTGCCTGCTGGTGATAAGCATTGTTTAATCTCCCTGCCCCCTTGAATATGGGCCTGAAGTACGGATATAATGGATGATATCTCCTGTGACTAGGTCATGTTGATATGGCCCAGTTGATTCTGAGAGAGAGAGAAAATCATTGGTGAGCCTGGCCTAATCAGGTGAGCCTTTAAAGAGATTAGAAGTGTGAGAGGGATTTGACATGAGGGAGGATGAGGGAGATTCTCTATAACTAACTTTGAAGATAAAAGGAACATGTAGGAAGGAATGAGAATGGCATATGGGGCCTAAGAATGGCTCTTAGCTAACAGCCAGCAAGGAAACAAGGACCTCTGTACCATAACCATAAGGAATTTAAACATTTAAAGAACTAACTAGTGTGAAGAAAGAGCATATAGTTTATAATTCATATTGTTTATCACATCAGCCCTCACTATTTTCACAGACCTTGATATTCTTAAGATTTGTTATTCCAAATGACAGTCTTCATAAGTCATCATGTTCATAAGAATCATGTCACAGGAAAGTGGAGGAAGGGTAAAGGAGTATATTTTGTTTAAATGATGACACAGTAAAACATGGGCTACTTTTTAATGACTACTTTTTTTCTTAATTTTACAAATATTTATTGAGCATTTAGGTATGTGTCAGTGTTCATAATGCTGAGCATAGTAGTGAATATGATATGCAAGATCCTTACTCTCACAAAACTTACCTTCTAGAAGCGAGAATGCAGACAGTGAAAAGGAAACAGATAAATGGAAGATGGCTTCAGGAAGCGACAAGTTCAATAAAGGCAACAGGCAGGGTAATCGTGTCAGTGACAGATGGGGCTATTTAGATTGGGTGTTCGGAGGAACCCTTTCTAAGGAGTCGACATTTAATAGGAAATCTGAAATGATACAAATATCAGTCATGCAAAAAGCTCATGGGAAAATGAGCTTTTTGTTTTCAGAAAATAGTACCACGGACGAGGAGGACCCAAAGGCAGGAATAAGCTTGATTTGTTCTTGACAAGAAAATAGGCCTTGTGGCTACAGTGTAGAAAACAACACGGAAACATAAGAGCTGAATTTGGGCGAGATGGAAACTAGAGAATAGGTAGCCTTGCACTGTAATATAAAGAACTAGAGCTGAATTTGAAGTGCAGGAAAGATATATAAGTGTTTTAGGCAAGGAACTGGCATGATATGACATAGTTTGGAAAGATCATTTATCAGGTTGCTCATGAATCCAGGAGTTACTTTTCGGCATTTTCATATGTTGTTTCAAGTTTTATTACACTTTTTAAAGATTTTTTTTCCTGTTCTGTTGTCCTTTGATTTTCTTTTTTGGACACTCCTATTATACCTATGTTAGCTTTTCTTTGCTTGTTGTCCCTCAAATATAAAGTTTAAGAAAGAATAAATAGAAATTCTGGATCCATTTGCAACTTCTTGAATAAGACTAAAATATTATATAGACTCACAATAAGGCTTTGTGTTATAATTGTACTAAATTCTTTTGCTTTTGATTAGAACTTAAATGTCTGTGTTACACTAGTTGAAAATATCACTGAAAGATAATTAGAAAATTGATAGTTAGTAAACTTTTTATATAGCATAGGTAATGCTTGGGAAAATTTTGATTCCATTAATAGAAATGATAAAGAGAAATATGTTTGGAAGAAATTCAAAATATTATATTTAATATAATTTGTAGTTTAGAAAAATAGCTATACATTTTTCTCTCAATGAGTTACATTTGTTAAAAATTACACAATGCTAAATATATTGTTTAAAGTCAGAAAATGCAGCATTAGTAAGACAATGAAAAAATGTGAATGTACTAGTGTAGTCGGGGGAGGCAATTATTGGGCGAGAGAGAGGGTCAAAACTGTCACCTTATATGAAGTTAAATCGTATAGTCGCTCTCTAATGACTCTCAAGCCACTGTAGTACCTGTTTCTTAGAACAATCAACTTAAATGCCTCAAAATAATACATTCCTTGTTTGGGTTAAATTGCTTCTTATTTTATTTTTAGTGTAATTTGTTATTTTTGTGTGTCTTTTAATAGAATACTAATCTAAGAAAGCTTAACCTAAGTATCAATACTTTTAAAGTTCTAAATAGACTATTTAATAACCATTGTATATAGCTCTGCTGTTACATTAAAGAGGCAGTATATATAACGTAGTAGTTAAAAGCCTACAGGCACTAAACAAGATGACATGTGTTCAGATTTTTATCTCACCGCACACTAGGTCTGTTACATTGAGCAAGTTACATAGCCTCAGTATGCCTCAGTTTTCACCTTTATGAGATAGAGATAAGGATAGTATCTACTTCCTGGATTTGGATGTGATGACTTTAGATGAATAGGTAGATGAATAGATGATAGATAAATGACAAATGATAGGTAGATATAGATAGATAGATAGATAGATAGATAGATAGATAGATAGATAGATAGATAGACAGACAGATAGACAGACACACAGACAGTACTTAATATGGCATCTGGAAAAAGCTAAGCATTTAATAAGAGTTTGTGATTATTAATAATACCATAATGACTATATGGTTTGATCTTCACTAATTGCAATTACAGAAATCGCTAATACTCGTACGTTATGACTACTGAAATAAAGGGCATAAAGATAACAAAGGCAAACCTTTTCTTTCTGTTCACTAACAAATTCAAAATTTATGAAAATAAACCACTTCTGATCATTAATAAATAGCAATTATATTGACAGTCTATGAATCAGAGTAAGGCATTTCAAGTAAACAAAAACTTAGATACTCTTTTTAGGCTACATTTGGCTTTATCCTTCCAAACTTGTGAAGATCTAACATTTTTTTAAAATCTTGATTTATGTCTTAGAGAACAAAGTATAAGCCAAGGATAATTCACTGACCTGACAAAACTACAGCAAAAAGAGAAAAAAGTCAATGGGCCTTGGTGATAGTCTATCACTCACGGTGACTGGGTTTATCTCTGGGCCAAAATCAATAATGTTGGGGGAAAAACTTAGATGGAAGATGCACTGAATGTCTTACTAGTTGATATGTCTATCTGCTTTTCTTTAACATCCTTTTTTTAATCCAGTGCATTATTCTTAAGGAGGCACTAATATATTAATGTATGAAGAATGTAATTTATCTTTGAATGATGACAGAACTAAAATTAAAGTCAATTTTCCATCAAGTCACCCATACATCTAGTCACAATTGTATTAGTAAATTAAAGTTGACAAAATATTTAATTATATTAAATATTGTTTAATCTCAGAATTATAGCTCTGTTATACATTGCTCATAAAATCTTAGGTCAATTGGATTTTAATGCAAATTTTCTTTTTTTAATTGAAATATAGTTGACATACAATATTGTATTAGTTTCAGGTGTACAACATAGTGATTCAACATTTAATTACATTACAAAATGATCACCCTGATAAGACTAGTTACCATCTGTCTTCATACAAAGTTATTACAATATTGTTGACCATATTCCCTATTCTGTACATTACATCCCTACAACTTATTTAGTGTATGACTGGAACTTTATACCTCTTATCCCCTTCGCCTATTTCCTGCTTCTTCCCAACTCTCTCCCCTCTGGCAACTGCAAATTTGCTCTCTGTATCTGTGAGTCTGTTTTGGTTTTGTTTTGTTTGTTTGTTTGTTTCATTTTTTTAGACTTCACATATAAGTGAAATTATAGAGTATTTGTCTTCTTCTTTGTGGCTTATTTCACTTAGCATAATACTCTCAAGATCCACCGATGTTGTTGCAAATGGCAAGATTTCATTCTTTTTATGACTGAGTAATATTCCATTGCATATATAAACCACATCTTCTGTATCCATTCATCTACCAATGGACACTTAGGTTTCTTCCATATCTTGACTATTGTAGATAATGCTGCAGTGAACATAGGAGTGCATATATCTTTTCAAAGTAGTGTTTTCATTTTCTTCAGATAAAAACCCAGGGGTGGAATAACTGGATCATATGGTAGTCCTATTTTAATTTTTTGAGGAACCACCACAGTGTTTTCAATAGAGGCTGCACTGATTTACTTTCCTCCCAACAGTACATGAGAGTTTCTTTTTCTCTACATCCTCTCCAACACTTGCTATTTCTTGTCTTTTGGATAATAGTCCTTCTGACAGGTGTGAAGTGATATCTCTTTGTGGGTTTGATTTGTATTTCCCTGGTGATTAGTGATATTGAGTATCTTTTCATGTACCTGTTTGCCATCTGTATATCTTTCTTGGAAAAGTGTCTATTCAGGTCTCTGCCCATTTTTTAACCAAAGTGTTTGTTTTTTTGATATTGAATTGTAGGAGTTCTTTATATATTTTGCATATTAACTTCACAAGATTATATAAATCTTCACAAGATTGTATAAAAATGTGAGGCCTATGAGAAATTGTCCCCCAATAATCCGTCTCTCAGTTCCCAAATATGAGTCAATTTTCAGATCCAGAATCCATTGCCTGAAGTCCTGGCCAAGTCCCTAGGAGACAACCCCTTGCCACAGTATCATAAGTATATACCAAGATATACTTATACAAGTATATACCAAGTATATTCCAGAGCCCTTCTCCAAAGGGACCTATAACTATTTATGGAGATTGCTGTCCACTGGTGAAAAGGGACACTTCTAGGGCCCACACATTTCTAGAACTACTAAGTTAACATTGATGCCCAGAGAATCTTGGCCCACCTGTTAGTGTAGGGGCCTACTGAGGCCAGGTAATAAATAGAGTGCTGGCTAACGTCTGATTCACAGTGGCTTCACAGATTCTGCAAGTTTATCCAGTGGTCATTTTTACCCTGTCTGTAAGAGCACAGTTTGAAATGATACACTCAGCATTTGGAGTAACTTCCGTACTGGTCTGTACTGTAAGAGTTATCAAATGAAGAAGGACAAATGGAAATATCACCCACCATTGCCAGTTAATAAATCAAAACCAGTATTGTATACCCAAAGGGACTTGGAGATTAGTGTCACCTACAGAAACCAGATGGATTCTGGAGAATCATGGTGCCTACCACAAACTTATGCATGTAGTTGCCCAGGTCACAACTGCTGTGCCAGAGGTGCTCTCTTTGCTAGAGCAAGTTATTAAGGCCATTAATTAGTTCTTGGTTTGACACTGATTTGGCAAATGTATTCTTTTCCATTCCAGTTAAAACAGAGGATCAGAAACAGTTCTTGTTCACCTAGGATGGACAATAATATTAATTTACAGTCTTGCCTTAAGGTTTAAGGTTATGTTAACTGTGTTTTTCTATGTTATAGTATAATCCAGAGATCTGGACTCCTGGATATCCCATAGAACATCACACTAATTCATTAGTTCAACAATACCGGGATGACCTGATGATTGGAGCACTTACCATATATGTTCCTGAGGGTGGGAGATAAACCTTATGTAGGTTCACATTCCGGCCGCTATAGTGAAGTTTTAGGGTTCCAGTAGTTAGGGGTTGCTGGATCATCCTTTCCAAAATAAAGACAAATTTCTGCATCTTGCATCTAACATACACACACAAAATACTTGGTAGGCATCTTCAAATGCTGGAGCAAACATATTTCCAAATCCAGCGATATTGCTTCATCTCATATACTGGGTGAAGTCAGCCAGCTTGGAGTGGGACCAGAGAAAGAAATGACACTGCAGCTGGCAGACTCTAGGATGTTGGATGTGCCTGTGATGGGAGAAGATTCAGTATAGGGATTATGGTAAATTCCAGTAAAAGAAGCACAGTGCAGGGTATT
Source organism: Diceros bicornis minor (assembly GCF_020826845.1). NCBI lineage: Eukaryota > Metazoa > Chordata > Mammalia > Perissodactyla > Rhinocerotidae > Diceros > Diceros bicornis. Next base: position 11,963,154 of record NC_080766.1, read on the forward strand.
CTGGAGTGAGGGCCTGCTATTCACATCAGAGGCTTATATACCATTTAAGAAACAGTTTTTAACTAAGAATGCAATGTCGGTTAAACACCCAAAATCAATTAAGGTAGTACATTATATCTATAGAATAAAAGACAAAACTACATGATCATCTTAAAAGACACTGAAAAAGAACGTGCAAAATCTTCATGATGAAAATATTCAGCAAACTAGGTATAGAAAAGAACAGCCTCAACCCGATAAAGGCCTCTATAAATGACCCACAGCTAACATATTCAATGTTGAAAGAAAAAATGCTTTCCCCACGGATCAGAAAAAACCAAAGATGTCTGCCCTCACCCCTTCTCTTCAGCATTCTACTAGAGGTTTGAGGCAGGACAATTAAGCAAGAAAAAGAAATATAAAGCATCTAGATTGAAAAGGAAGAAGTAAATATATCTCTATTAGCAGATGACATAATCTTGTATATAGGAAACCCTAATGAATCCACAAATAAATTATTACAGCATATAAATGAGCTCAGCAAGGTTGCAGGATACAAGATCAATATACAAAACTCAAATGTATTCCTATGCACGTACAATGAATTATTCAAAAACGAAATTAAAAGGGAATTCCTTTATCACTAGCATCAAAAATAAGATACTTAGAATAAATTAACAAAATAAGTGAAAATCTTACACACTGAAAGCTACAAAGCTTAGCTTTAAAAGTTGAAAGCAATTAAAAAAGACCTACATACCTGGAAAGACATCCCATATTCATCAATTAGAAGACTTAATATTGTTAAGATGAGAATATTCCCTAAACTGATCTACAGATTTATCACAACCTTATGAAAATTCCAGCTGGCTTCTTTGCAGAAATTGACATGCTGATCTTAAACTTAATATGGAAATTCAAGTCTCTCAAAATGGTCAAAACAATCTTTAAATAAAGAATAAAGTTGGAGAACTCATATTTCTAAATTTCAAAAGTTACTACAAGCCTACAGTAATCAGGATAGTGTTGTATTGGCATTAGGATAGACATACATATCAATGGAATAGAATTAAAAGTCCAGAGACAAACCCACACATTTATGGTTAACCAATTTTCACCAAGGATATCAAAGCATTTCAATGGGGGAAGAAGAGCTTTTTCAACAAAAGATGATGGGACAATGGTATATCTACATGCAAAAGAATGAAATTGGATCCCCACTTTACTCCATATGCAAAAACCTATACTTAATAGGAAAACTTATAAAAATTTTAGAGGAAAACCTAGGGGTGAATCTGCATTACTTTGAAGTGGGCAATGATTGCTTAGCTATGTTATGAAATGCACAAGCAACAAAAGAAAGAATAGATAAATTGGACTTCATCAAAGTTAAAAACTTGTGTTTCGGAGTGACGTCAGCATCATGGCGGAGTGAGCTTTCCCGTGAATTCTTCCCCCACAAGATACAACAAAAGCAACAGCCACAGACCAACAACGGAATCCCAGACAGTGAAAACCTAGAGCGGAGGGATCCACACTGCCGCACATCTGAGAGCGGAACGTGCTGGGCCCCCGGAGGAAGTGGGGAGAGGTAAGGAGAACTCCGCTCCCTCCCCATCAGATCAGCGATCCCGGTCCGCGCGGCTCCCAGAGAGGGGGGAGAGGCGGCCCTCGGCGGGAAACTGCAGCTCTTCGGGCTCTCTCAGCCAGTGGGAAACTCCCGCACAGAGGGCTCAGAGGAGCCACAGGGCTACCATCAACATCTGAGCACCCCAGAGAGCGGATAAAGAGGGGCAAACGAGAAGCCTCCCACGTCAGGGACCCAGAGGGCAAAAGAGAGAGCTCCCCCCTCCCCGCACCCCGGAGTCTGCAGCTCCACCAGACCTAGCGATCCGAGGCAGACCTGAACAAACTGGACTGGACCCGTGGATCGCAGTGGGGAAAAAAAAAAAACAAAAACAAAACTGCGGATCGCAGCAGAAAAACTGGGGCAGAGTGCAGGGGGCTTAGACTACACAGCCCTTTACCACCAGACAGTGGCGGCAGGTGGAAATTGCAACCAGAGACTTCCAGGATGAGGAAAATCAAAACCAACACAGGAACCACAATGCAAAAATATATGAAATCACCAGACCAGAAACAAAATGACAAGCACCCAGAAATCAACCCCGAAGACACAGAAATCCATAAACTAAATGACAGAGATTTCAAAATAGCTATCATAAAAACACTCAACGAAATACGAGACAACACAGACAAACAATTAAATGAGATTAGGAGTTCCTTCACAAAAGAGATTGAAATCATAAAGAAAAACCAATCAGTGCTGATGGAGATGAAGAACACAATGGAGGAGATAAAGGAGAATCTGGAATCTTTAAAGAACAGAGCTGACAATATGGAGGAAAGAATTAGTACTTTAGAGGATAGGAATACAGATATACTCCAGATGGAAGAAGAGAGAGAACTAAGACTAAAAAGAAATGAAGAAAGACTCCGAGAAATATCTGACTCTATTAGAAAATGTAACATAAGAATTATAGGTATTCCTGAGGGAGAGGAGAGGGAAAGAGGAACAGAGAGCCTATTCAAGGAAATAATAGCTGAAAACTTCCCAAATCTGGGGAAGGAGCAGGAAATACCAGTAAGCGAAGCCAACAGGACGCCTATATATATTAACAGACAAAGACCTTCACCACGACACCTAGTGGTAAGGCTAGCCAGGGTCAACGACAAAGAAACAGTATTAAGGGCAGCTAGACAAAAACAAAAAATAACGTACAAAGGAACTCCCATCAGGCTCTCAGCGGATTTCTCAACAGAAACTTTTCAGGCTAAAAGAGACTGGAATGATATATTCAAAATACTAAAAGACAAAAACTTTCAGCCAAGAATACTCTATCCAGCAAAAATATCCTTCAAATATGATGGAGAAATAGTAACTCTCCCAGATAAACAAAAGCTAAGGGAGTTCATGGCCACGAGACCCCCACTACAAGAAATACTCAAGAGGCCCTCAGGCCTGAAAAAAAGAAGAGAAAGGGAACACAAAGCTTGGAGTAAGGAGAAAAGTAGGTAGACAAACTCAGAGAAATAGTAGATCTTTACCGGAACAGGTTAGCAACCACTTAAATACTAAACTCAAAGATCAAAGGAAGAAATTCATCAAAAATAAATTTAACCTCATCACTGTAAACACACAGCCACAACACAAGATAGAATAAGGTATAACAAGAGCAACTTAGAAGGGGAAGAGGAAAGTGACTGAATTGACTTAGTATAAGGAAATAGGAGGCTATCAGATAATGGACTATCTCATACACAAGATTTTTTGCCCAAACCTCAAGGTAACCACTAAACAAATAATCAAAGCAAAACCACATATGATAAACAAAGAGAAAACTAGAAGAATCATAAGACAGAACAACCAAACTGAATTGGCAGTCCAAAACAAATGGGACAAGAAACAAAGGAAATGCAAAAGACCCAGAAAATAAGTGACAAAACAGCAACATTCAGCCCTCATATTTCAATAATTACCCTAAATGTAAATGGATTGAACTCTCCAATCAAAAGATACAGAGTGGCAGGATGGATTAAAAAGCAAGACCCAACAATATGCTGCCTTCAGGAAACACATCTTAGCACTAAAGACAAGCACAGGCTCAGAGTGAAAGGATGGAAGACAATACTCCAAGCTAATGGCAAACAAAAGAAAGCAGGTGTTGCCATACTCATATCAGACAAAGTAGACTTCAAGATAAAACAGGTTAAGAAAGACAAAGAAGGGAAATATATAATGATAAAAGGGACACTCCATCAAGAAGACATATCACTTATAAATATATATGCACCCAACATAGGAGCACCAATGTACATAAAACAACTATTAACAAACCTAAAAGGAGAAATCAACAACAACACAATAATAGTAGGGGATCTTAACACCCCACTTACAGCAATGGATAGATCATCCAGACAAAAAGTTAATAAAGAAATATTAGACTTAAATGAAAAACTGGATGAGATGGACCTAGTAGATATATACAGAGCACTCCACCCAAAAACAGCTGACTACACATTCTTCTCAAGCGCGCATGGAACATTCTCTAGGATAGACCATATGTTGGGAAACAAAGCAAGCCTCAATAAATTTAAGAAGATTGAAATCATAACAAGCATCTTTTCAGACCATAAGGCTATGAAACTGGAAATGAACCAGGAAAAAAAAACTGGGAAAGTGACAAAAATGTGGAGATTAAACAACATGCTACTGAACAACCAATGGATCATTGATGAAATTAAAGGTGAAATCAAAAACTATCTGGAAACAAACAAAAATGATAAAATGCCATATCAAACCATATGGGATGCAGCAAAAGCGGTCCTGAGAGGGAAACTCATAGCGATACAAGCCCACCTTAACAAACAAGAAAAAGCCCTAATAGGCAACCTTAAATTACACCTAACAGAACTAGAAAAAGAAGAACAAACAAAGCCCAAAGCCAGCAGAAGGAGAGAAATAATAAAAATCAGAGCAGAAATAAATGATATTGAGACCAAAAAAAACAGTAGAAAGGATTAATGAAACAAAGAGTTGGTTCTTCGAGAAGATAAACAAAATAGACAAACCCTTAGCCAGGCTTACTAAGAAAAAAAGAGAAAAGGCTCAAGTAAATAAAATTAGAAATGAAAGAGGAGAAATTACAATGGATACCATGGAAATACAGAGGATTATAAGAGAATACTATGAGAAATTATATGCCAACAAATTGGACAATCTAGAAGAAATGGATAAATTCTTAGACTTATACAACCTCCCAAAATTGAACCAAGAAGAAATGGAGAATCTGAATAGACCAATAACAAGTAAAGAGATTGAAATAGTAATCAAAAACCTCCCAAAAAATAAAAGTCCAGGACCAGATGGCTTCTCCAGTGAATTTTACCAAACATTCAAAGAAGATTTAATACCCATCCTCCTCAAACTATTCCAAAAAATAGAGGAAGATGGAACACTTCCTGAATCATTCTATGAGGCCAACATCACCCTGATACCAAAACCAGACAAAGACAATACAAAGAAAGAAAATTACAGGCCAATATCGCTGATGAACATTGATGCAAAAATCCTCAACAAAATATTGGCAAACCGAATACAACAATATATTAAAAAGATCATACACCATGATCAAGTGGGATTTATACCAGAGACGCAGGGATGGTTCAACATCCGCAAATCAATCAACGTGATACACCACATCAACAAAACAAAGAATAAAAACCACATGATCGTCTCAATAGATGCAGAGAAGGCATTTGACAAGATACAACATCCATTTATGATAAAGACTCTCAATAAAATGGGAATAGAAGGAAAGTACCTCAACATAATAAAGGCCATATATGACAAACCCACAGCTAACATCATACTCAACAGGGAAAGACTGAAAGCCATTCCTCTGAGAACAGGAACGAGGCAGGGCTGCCCACTCTCACCACTCCTGTTCAACATAGTACTGGAGGTTTTGGCCAGAGCAATTAGGCAAGAAAAAGGAATAAGAGGAATCCAAATAGGTAACGAAGAAGTGAAACTCTCACTATTTGCAGATGACATGATTGTATATATAGAAAACCCTAAAGAATCTGTTGGAAAACTGTTAGAAACAATCAACAACTACAGCAAAGTTGCAGGGTACAAAATCAATCTACAAAAATCAGTTGCATTTCTATATGCTAATAATGAACTAACAGAAAGAGAGCTCAAAAAGATAATACCATTTACAATTGCATCAAAAAGAATAAAATACCTAGGAATAAATCTTACCAAGGAGGTGAAGGACCTATACAATGAGAACTACAAGACATTATTGAGGGAAATCCACAATGACATAAAGAAATGGAAAGATATTCCATGCACGTGGATTGGAAGAATAAACATAGTTAAAATGTCTATATTACCTAAAGCAATCTACAGATTCAATGCAATCCCAATCAGAATCCCAATGACATTCTTCACAGAAATAGAAAGAAGAATACTAAAATTTATATGGGGCAACAAAAGACCCCGAATAGCTAAAGAAATCCTAAAGAAAAAGAACAAAGCAGGAGGCATCACAATTCCTGACTTCAAAACATACTACAAAGCAATAGTAATCAAAACAGCATGGTACTGGTACAAAAACAGACACACAGATCAATGGAACAGAATTGAAAGCCCAGAAATAAAACCACACATATGCGGACAGCTAATTTTCGACAAAGGTGCTAAGAACATGCAATGGAGAAAGGAAAGTCTCTTCAATAAATGGTGTTGGGAAAACTGGACAGCCACATGCAAAAGAATGAAAGTGGACCATGTGCTATCGCCATTCACAAAAATTAACTCAAAATGGTTCAAAGACCTGAAGGTGAGACCTGAAACTATAAAACTCATAGAAGAAAATATAGGCAACACACTATTTGACATTGGTTTTAAAGGAATCTTTTCGGATGACATGCCTACCCAGACTAGGGAAACTAAAGAAAAAATAAACAAGTGGGACTTTATCAGATTAAAGAGCTTTTATAAGACAAATGAAACCAGAATCAAGATGAACAAACAACCAACCAGCTGGGAGAGAATATTTGCAAAACATACATCTGACAAGGGGTTGATCTCCATAATATATAAAGAACACACACAATTGAACAACAAAAAAACAAACAACCCGATCAAAAAATGGGCAGAGGAAATGAACAGACACTTCTCCAAGGAAGATATACAGATGGCCAATAGGCACATGAAAAGATGCTCAACATCACTAATCATCAGGAAAATGCAAATCAAAACAACACTAAGATACCACCTCACGCCCGTTAGAATGGCTATAATCACCAAGACAAAAAACAACAAATGTTGGAGAGGATGTGGAGAAACAGGAACCCTCATACACAGCTGGTGGGAATGCAAATTGGTGCAGCCTCTATGGAAAACGGTGTGGAGATTCCTCAAAGAATTAAAAATAGAGATGCCCTATGATCCAGCCATCCCACTACTGGGAATCTATCCAACGCACCTGAAATCAACAATCCAAAGAGGCTTATGCACCCCTATGTTCATTGCAGCATTATTCACCATAGCCAAGAAGTGGAAGCAACCTAAGTGTCCCGCGATTGATGATTGGATTAAGAAAATGTGGTATATATATACAATGGAATACTACTCAGCCATAAAAAAAGACAAAATAGTCCCATTTGCAACAACATGGATGGGCCTGGAGCGTATTATGTTAAGTGAAATAAGCCAGAAAGAGAAAGACAAACACTGTATGATCTCACTCATATGTGGAATATAAACCAACACATGGACAGAGAAAACTGGACTGTGGTTACCCGGGCAGTGGGGGTGGGGGGTGGGCACAAGGGGTGAAGGGAGTCATATATGGGGTGAAGGACAAACAAAAATGTACAACCCAAAATTTCACAATGTGAGAAACCATTAAAACATCAATAAAAAAAAAAAAAAACAAACTTGTGTTTCAAAGGACAACGTAAAGAAAGTGAACAGACAGCCCAAATAATAGAATTGGTTTGCTTATCACATATCTGATATAAGACATATCTTGAACCTATAAAGAATCTTTACAGTGGAATAATAAACAGACAAAAACTCAATTTTAGGGCCTGCCGTGGCTTAGCAGTTAAGTGCACGCCCTCAGCTACTGGTGGCCCAGGTTCGGATCCCAGGCACACACCCATGCACTGCTTCTCCTGGCCATGCTGAGGCCGCATCCCACATATAGCAACTAGAAGGATGTGCAACTATGACATACAACTATCTACTGGGGCTTTGGGGAGAGAAAAAAAAAGAGGAGGATTGGCAACAGATGTTAACTCAGAGCCGGTCTTCCTCAGCAAAAAGAGGAGGATTAGCACGGATGTTAGCTCAGGGCTGATCTTCCTCACCAAAAAAAAAAAAAAAAAAAAAATTTCAATTTTAAAAAATAACCAAGCAATCAGAATAGACATTTCCCCAAAGATATCAAATGGCCAATAATCACATGAAAAGATTTTCAACATCATTAACCATCAGGGAAATGCAAATCAAAACCACAATGAAATACCACTTTACACTCATTAAGATGGCTATAATCCAAAAACAGATAATAACATGTTTTGGCAAAGATTCATTGCATGATTGTAATTGTGGGCAAATACATCTAGCAAATCCAGATTGAGAAGGATATGATTATCAAGGGTTCAGATAAATCAAGAAAGAAGGTATGGATCAAAAACCAGGTAAGCCATGAAGACCTGATCAAGTGAACGTGAGGGTAATGTAAACAGGGAAATTTAGAATAAAGAAGGAAGAGTATTAGTACTAGTTGCAGCCCCAAGATCAAATGTAGCAACAGAATTTGTATTTTCTCTCACTAACCTCCCTAAGTGGGAGGAGAGATGCACAGGAACCATGGAGAAGTTTCTCCCCAAACCTGTGAAGAAAATTATACCTACATAGCACAAACTGTAGACTATTGTATCCATGAGAATATATCTCACAGATCTCCAACTACAAGAAGTATAATTTACCAAGGGCCTCAGTTCCTGTAGTCTGAAATCCATGTCCACGTTTTCACTGAGGCCACACTTTCCCCTCAGCTGCCCTCCCCTGGTGACTGAATGTGGCTTGTCTACTAAGGCAGGTCCAGTTCCTGGGAGACAGGTTACCTCCCTTGAGTAGTTGTGGGTTGAGAACTCACTCATAACCTTGTTAAAATTTATTTAGATGAAATGACTGTCTGGGTTGCTTCTGGCCAACTCTCTTCCCTCTATTCTTCTCTGCCTTAGACTCTTTGGGCTCCTATAATAGAAATGCTGTAGACTGAGTGGCTTCAAAAACAGACATTTATTTCTCATAGTTCTGGAGGCTCGCCAAGATCAGGGCGTCAGCAGATTCTGTGTCTGGTGAGAGACGTTTCATGGTTCATAGACATCTTCTCCCTATGTCCTTACATGGTAGAAAGGGCAAGAGAGCTATCTGGGGTCTCTTTCATAAGGCCACTAACCCCATTCATGTGGGCTCCATCCTCATGACCTAATCACCTCCCAAAGACCTCACCTCCTAATATTATCACATTGGGGGTTAGGATTTCAACATATGAATTGGGGGAGTGGGGAGGGTACAAACGTCCAGTCCATAGCATTTCCTCAGGGGCAGACTTGCACAGAAATATGCCAGCTCTCCAGGCCTCATGCTACCCTCTCCCGCTTGGTCTCACAGGTATGTCCCATAATAAAAGACAAGCATGTTTAACCATTATCAGAGGATCAGTGCTAACACAGCAACTACTGTTATTAGCACCAAGCACAGGCTAGATTTCCCTTCTTGCTTCAACAATACTGACTCAAGACCAAGAAATAGAATATCTGCAGATTTTCCTTAGCTGACTTCTAAACTGCTTTCCACTTCCTTACCAAATTCTTGATCCCACTGTTATCTGCACATTTCTGAAAATTCCATAATTTCTGGCACAGCAGTTGACAGGGTTGCACGCTCATTGAATGTATCTCCTTGGTAGTATACCAAACACTCATTATAATTATATCTATGTCTGTGTGGGATATTGGTTTATCATATTCCTTTCTTGTATTCTGTATTTCTGGTTTGTATTTCAGGATAATGTTAGCCTCATATAACTCAATTTTATGGAATATTTTTGGAAGAATTGTTATTATTTCTTCCTTAAACATTTGGTAGAAATCATCAGTGAAGCTATCTGGGTCTGGAATTTTCTTTGTAGGAAAGATTTTTAACCTCAAACTTAATTACTCTATTTCAATAGATATAAGGATATTCAGGTTGTCAATTTCTTCTTGGGTAAGCTTTACAAGTTTGAATCTTCAAATAAATTTCACAGTCCTTTAAAAGTCGTCAATTATATTAGCATTAAGTTGTTCATAATATTTACTTATTCTTTTAGTCAGATACTAAATTGCATGAGCAATAATTACATTTCCCCTTTCATTCTTGATATTGGTAATTTGTGTATTCTCTGTTTTCTGCCTGATCATTGAAACTAGAGTTTCAATTTTATTGATAGTTTTTTTAAAACCTAGCTTTAGTGTTGTTGAATTTATTGTTTTTCTTTTCTTCTGCTTTCTTTGTGCTATTTTGCTCTTCTTTTCCAAAATGATTAAGGTGGTAGGTAAGACATCAGTTTAAGACCTTTTTCTTTTTAAACATAAACATTTAGTGCTATAAAATTTCTTCTAAAAATTGCCTTACTTGCCTTAAAACACAAATTTTGATATGTTGTGTTCCTTATTTTTTTCTGTTCAAAATACTTTCTAATTTCCCTCTTGATTTTCCTCTTTAACTCATCAGTTATTTGGAAGTATGTAACTTAGTTTCAAGATATTAGGGTATTCTTCAGACATGGTTCTATTTTTTATTTATACTTTAATTATATTGTTGTCAAAAAACATACTTTGTGTAAGTCCCTTAAAAGTGAGTTGACACTTGTCTGTGGCCCAGAATATGGACTACTTGAGAGAACAATGTGCACTTGAAAAGAATGGATATGGAGTACTGTGTTCCAGTGAAGTGTTTTGTAAATGTTATTTAGGTCAAGTTAATTAATTGATAGACTTATTCAAGTGTTCCATAAACTAACTGGATTTCTGTCTACTTGTTCTATCAATCATTGAGATTAGAGTGTTGAAATACCCAGTCTTGTTAAGAATTTGCCTAATTCTTTTTCTAGCTCTATCAGTTTTTGTTTCATTTGTTTTGAAATACTTTTATTAGGTGCATAAATATTTAGAATTGTTTTATCCTCTTGTTAAATTGACACTCATCATCATTAAATGCCATCTTTATCTCAGTGAATGTCTGTTGCTCTAAAATATACTTTGTCTGATATTAACATAACCAATCAAGCTTTCTTTCCATTATGGATAGCAAGACGGAGCTTTTCCCATCCTTTTCTTTTTAATCTACTGGTGTCTTTTTTTTACAGTGGGTTTCTTATAGATAGCATGTAGCTGGGGCTTAATTTCTTTTAATCCAATATAACAATCTCTGTCTTATAAGTGGATTGTTGAGACTATTTGTATTTAATATGATTATTGATGTTTGAGTTTAAATTGCCCATCTTGCTAGTCGTAGTCTATTTTTCCTGTTTATTCTTTGTTTCCCTTTTCTTCCTCTTCTTATGCTTCTTCTTATTTATTTATTTATTTATTTTTTTGGTCGTCTTTTGGCTTAATTACAGATTTTTAGTCCATTTTTTCCTTTGTTGGCTTATTATCTTTAATTCTTCATTGTCTTTTTTTAATGGTTAGAGTTTATAGTATGCATTTTTTCTTGTCACAGTCTACTTTCAGGTAATACTATCCCACTTCATATATATTATAATAACCTCATAACAGTATATTTCTATTTTCCCCAACTGCCTTTGTGTCACTCTTATTATATATTTTATTTCCGCATAGGTTATAAACCTCAATTACATTATCATTATTTTGGCTGTCAACCTCAAATTTAAAGAGATATTAAAGTAAGAACGTAATTATTTTATCTTTGCCCACATAATTACCAGTGCCCTTTATTCTTTTGTATAGAACCAGATTTCTATCTGGTATTATTTTTTTTCCTGAATTTCTTCCTTTAAAATTTTCTGCAATGCAGGACTGCTGACGATGAATTATTTCAACTTTTATACGTCTGTAAAAAGTCTTATTTTTCCTTTATTTTTGAAGGATATTTTTCTGCTGGGTAGAGATTTCTTGGTTGACCATTCTTTTGTCTTCTTTCAATACTTTAAATATGTTGCTCTGTGGTCTAGTCATCTTGCTTCTGTTGAGAATCCCGTGTCATTCCCTATCTAGTGTCTATTTTGACTCTGGCTGTTCTTAAAATTTTCTCTTTGCCAACAGTTTTAAGCAATTTTATTATGACGTGTCTTGCATACCTATCTTCATCTTTCTTATGCTTGGGATCTATTGGGCTTCTTGGAAGTGTGGGTTATTAACTTTCATCAAATTTGGAACATTTTCAACTACTACTTCCTTGAATTTTTTTTCCCTTCCTTATCCTCTTTTCTCATTAGGGAATCCCATTACACTGTATTTGTCAGATTGAAGCTGACCCGGAACTCATTGGTGTTCTGCTTTTATTTTTTGAGAAACTTTATTGAGGCATAATTTTCATACCAAAAATTGGTGTTTTTTAAGTGTACCATCCAAAAATTTTAGTGAATTTACAGAATTTTGAAAACATGACCACAATCCATTTAGAACATTCTTTCACTTATGCATGTCTTCAGTCACTTACCATTCTTACCCCAGCACTAGGGAATAACAATCTACTTTAGGTGTCTATAGATTTGCCTTTTCTGGACATTTCATATGAATGAAATCATATAATATGCAGGTTTTTGTATGTGTGGCTTTTTTTTTTTTTTTTTTTTTTTTTTGTGAGGAGGACCAGCCCTGAGCTAACATCCAATGCCAATCCTCCTCTTTTTTGCTGAGGAAGACTGGCCCTGGGCTAGCATCCATGCCCATCTTCCTCCACTTTATATGGGACGCCGCCACAGCATGGCTTAACAAGCGGTGCGTCGGTGCACACCCGGGATCCGAACCGGCGAACCCCGGACCGCCACAGCAGAACGTGCGCACTTAACCACTTGCGCCTGTATGTGTGGCTTTTTTACTTAACATAATGTTTTTTGAGGTTCCTACATGTTGTGGCATGTATTAGACTTTCTTCTCTTTTATTGCTGAATAATACTGCATTGTATGAATATACCACATTTTGTTTATCCATTCATCAATTTATAAACATTTCGATTATTTCCACTATTTGTCTATTATGAATAATTTTGCTATAAATGTTCAGATACAATTATTATGTGGATATTTGTTTTCATTTTTCTTAGGTAAATACCTAGAGTGGAATTGCTTGGTCATATAATAAATATATTTTTAAATATTTTAAGACTGCCAAATCATTTTCTGAAGTGGCTGCAACATTTTGTATAACTAAAAACAACGTATGAGAGTTCTAATTTGTCCACATTCTCATTGACACTGTTACTGCTTTGTCTACAGTAGTCATTCTAGTGGGTGTGATGTGGTATTTCATTGTAGATTTTTTTTTTTTTTTTTTGTGAGGAGATCAGCCCTGAGCTAACATCCGCCAATCCTCCTCTTTTTTTTGCTGAGGAAGACGGCCCTGGGCTAACATCGGTGCCCATCTTCCTCCACTTTATATGGGACGCCGCCACAGCATGGCTCACCAAGCAGTGCGTCGGTGCGCGCCCGGGATCCGAACCAGCGAACCCCGGGCCGCCGCAGCGGAGCGCGCGCACCCAACCGCTTGCGCCACCGGGCCGGCCCCTCATTGTAGTTTTGATTTACATTTTCTTAATAACTAATGGTGTGGAACATCACATGCTTTTTGGATATCATATATCTTCTTTAGTGAAATGCATCTTCCAACCCATGAAAATTCAATGTGGCTCCAATTATTTAGATTTTGTAGAAAATTTATCTTAGTAATATTTTGTAGCTTCTATTGTACGTGATTTTACTTCTTTTGTTAAATTTATTCTTCATTATTTTATTCTTGATGTGTTATTGTTAGTGAAATTGTTTTCTTAATTTTGTTTTCAAATTATTTACTGCTCTTATGTAGAATTACAATATAAATGTTGACATTGTATCCTCTGACCTTAATTAACTTGTTTGTTAATTCTAGTCAACTGAACATTGTGTATAATCCTATTTATATGTTGCTGGATTTGGTTTGCTAAGATTCTGTTGATAATTTTTGCATCTATATTCATGAAAGCTATTGGTAAATATTTTAATTTTCTTGAGGTTTCTTTTTCTGGTTTTGGTGTCAGAATAATACTTTCCTCAGAGAATGAGTTTCTGTTCTTTTTTTTTTTTGTAGACTTTTTTCACTATGTACTTTACTTTCTATTGCTATGTCTCTAAATTTAGCTTTTCTTTGACAATGCCTAATCTGCTTTGAATCCCATCTGGTGTATTTTTTTAATCTTGAACACGGTAATTTTCATCACCAGAAGTTTGATTTCAGTCATTTTTGTATCTGTGTGTCTCTGCTTAACATGCTCAAGTGTTCCTGTACCTTCTTGAACATATAGAATTAAGAACTCTTTTAATGTTCCTGCCTGTTAATTCCACTATCTGATTTCATTCTGTATCTGTTTCCATTGATTCACTTTTCTCCTTATTTTTTTTTTTGTTGGTGAGGAAGATTAGCCCTGAGCTAACATCTGTCTCCAATCTTCCTCTTTTTGCTGAGGAAGACTAGCCCTGGGCTAACATCTGTGCCCATCTTCCTCCACTTTATATGGGACACCACCGCAGCATGGCTTGACAAGTGGTGCGTCAGTGCATGCCTGGGATCTGAACCCTGGGCTGCTACAACAGAGCATGTGCACTTAACTGTTACGCCACTGGGCCAGCCCAATTTTTCTGCTTATTATGGGTCATCGTTTCCTGCTTCTTTGCATGCCTTGTAATTGTTTATTGGATGGCAGATGTAAATTTTACCTTGTTGGGTGCTGAATAATTTGTATTCTTGTAAATATTTTTAAATTTTTCTTTTAGGTATGGCAAGTTATTTGGAAATAAATTGATCCACTGAAGCTTGCATATAAATTTTGTTAGGCAGGACCAGAACAGCCTTAGTGAAAGGCTAAATTTTCCCAACAATTGAGGCAATAACTTTCTGAATACTTATTCAATGCCCTGTAAATTATGAGGATTTTTCCCCTCTTACTGGTAGGATCACAAACTATTTCCAGCCCTTGTGAAGGTTGGCATTGTGTCTTCTTCTCTTGTCATGTGGTTCTTTCCCCAACCTCATGTATAATTTCCTTACATTCACGCACAACTGACTATTCAACTGAAGACTGCAGATCTCTGTGCAGCTCTCTCCTTATTGACATTATCTCATGCAAACTACACCCATGTGGGACTTCCCAGACTGCCAACTCCATCTCCTCAACCCAAGAACATTGTCAGGTTTCCCCAGGGTTCCCCATCCTTCTGTGACAGTTGAAGACTCTTACTAGACAGGGAACAGGGGAAATCATAATGCTTAACTTGATTGTTTCCCCTCTGTCAGGTCACTATCCTTTACTGCCTAATGTCCTAAGTCTGTACACATTGCTTCTTATATTTTGTTTAGTTTTAGTTATTTCAGGAGGGAGGGTAAATCTGTTCCCTCTCACACATTTTGAAGTTTAGCAATGTCTTATACTCATTCCGTTCCTACCAACATCATAGAAGAACACTAGAGAATGAAAAAACATTTTCTTTAAAAAAATGTAGGGCACTTACATTTGGTCCAGCTTACCTATAAATAGAATTGCATAAGAGATGACAAGCATCTTGCTCAGGACCCCAAAAGTTGCTAGTAATAGAGATAAGACTCTAATCCAGCAATTATTCTATTAACTCATAATTCTTTGAACTATTATTGGAGCTTCCAAGAATCAAATGAAAGTCAACAAACCTAACATTCTGATAATATAGTTTTAAATATAATTTGGTCTGAATTAAATTATTTATGGACAAAATTCTCAAAGGCTTTTATATTCTAAAAACAAAATAAAATCTATCAACCCTCAAAATGTTAAGAAGTTAAATAACATTTGAATTTTTGATGTACTAAGCAATATATTTTGGAAAAGGTAATGGAGAAAATTAGACATTTTTCTTTCTGGATTAGTACTATTAATGTAAAAAAGATAAGTGAGTGGCCTGGCCCCGTGGCTTAGCGGTTAAGTGCACACGCTCCACTACTGGCACCCCGGGTTCAGATCCCGGGCGCACACCGACACACCGATTGTTGGGCCATGCTGAGGTGGTGTCCCACATACAGCAACTAGAGTGATATGCAACTATGACGTACAACTATCTACTGGGGCTTTGGGGAGAAAAGGGGAAAAAAACAAAAGGAGGAGGATTGGCAATAGATGTTAGCTCAGGGCTGGTCTTCCTCAGCAAAAAGAGGAGGATTAGCGTGGATGTTAGCTCAGGGCTGATCTTCCTCACAAAACAAAAAAGAGAAGTGAAGGAAAAAAGGAAGGTAAAATGAAATATTTGTTTTACAGTCTCCCAAATCACCCCTCTGAAGTACCCAAGTGCAAAAGGACATAAAAAATAATAACCATGGGGGCTGGCCCAGTGGTGCAGCAGTTAAGGTCGTGCGCTCCACTTTGGCGGCCCGGGGTTCAGATCCGGGTGCGCACCAGATGTACTGCTTGTCAAGCCATGCTATGGCAGCATCCCATACAAAGTAGAGGAAGGTGGGCATGGATGTTAGCCCAGGGCCAATCTTCCTCAGCTAAAAGAGGAGGATTGGCATCGGATGTTAGCTCAGGGCTGATCTTCCTCAAAAAAAAAAAAAACAATAATAATCATGAACATTGCTTTTAATTAGCAGTCAGCACATAAAATGTGATAATGGGTTATATTTATTCCCTCACCAAATATGTATATTATAAATCTCATTCATCTTACTCATATTAACACCTTAGCTTTTTGGGCACCAGTAAAGAATTTACCTCATAATTTATTTCAGTTATTATAATAATTGACCATTAGCTTACAGTTAAGTAATTTATTAGGAGTAACAGGTACGTTATTTGCAGCTGTTAATGATTCCAAATGTTCTCATCAAGATCAATCTCAATAGACCAAGAAATTTAGATAAATATTCTGAAGAGAAGTAGGTGGCTTCCATAAGATCTAGAAGTCATGTTACTATAATAACCATTTGTATAACTAAGACATAAGGTCTCATGTGCCTGGGATTAAAATGGGGTCAAAGGGCAAATCAAACTAAACTTGGTATCTTAATTTGAAAATTAAGCTGCATAGGACGACCTGCATTACCAGACCTGCTTATTATGTTTCCCTCAGATTCATCTAGGCTAATATATGGAGCTCACTGGGCATTCTTATTCATATTAGAAAAATAAAAAATATTTAATGATTTCCTAGTGGGTCCATAAGAAACCTCAATAAAAATGGTAACCTTAAGATGAAGAAATTTCACAAATCCTCGAACAAGAAATCATGATAATATAAGGATTAAACAAAGGGAGACTCTCTCCAAACTGTGGGCTTATTTGAAAACTTGCAAAATTGTTAAACTTGAAAATATCAGGATGAGTTTGGTCCAAGTAATGTACTGTTGCCAGAACAATAACTACACAGGACTATAATACTATAATATGAAGAGACAATTTTAATCATCTGTAAATGACTAAGACACTATTTTAGAGACTTTTTGGCCAGAGACGAGGAGATTCACTTCCTGACAAGCCCCAGATGAATTGTTTATTTTCTTGAGGCCATCAGTCAAATATTCAGCACTGTAAGGGACAAACATCAATCATAGTCATTTTCAACAAAGCCAATTTATTTTTTACTCAAGAATGTATTAATTTGTAGTCTGAGGTTACTAGCAGAGAGAGATTTCTTCAAAATTTTCAAAACTCTGAACAATGGAGAATCCTCTCCTGCTATCTTAACAGGGACAAATAATCTAAAGTATATTGACAAACTTCATGTACAAGATATCTTCACTGTTTTCCTAAAAGTGAGGTTACTTGGTGGGCTTTTTTGTACCCAAAGTGATTGACGGTTAGGACATCCTATTACAACTTTTCCTTTTTCATTTTGGTTTCTTGTGTTGGGGTGCAGACAAAAACAGCTTTCTCAAGTCTAATAACATCATTACAATGTAGCAAGCATACACAATTTATCATGACATAAAACAGGATAGAAATACTTTACAATACATAACAAATATGTTATGCTTTCTCATGTGTCATATTAACAATCTCTCAGGGATTGGCTAGCCCAAGCTTTGTGGTACTATGTTCTCCAAGTTTAGTTTATGTTTTCTTCTTAGCAGATCTTGCATTTCCATGATCATCTCATGGAAAATATCCAAGAGCTTCACACACCTGAGATAGCACTGCTCAAGTTTCCCAACACAGAAAATAAATCTGTTCTTAGTAAATACTTATTTTACTGTGTAAAGTGTACACAGTGTTTTATCATTGTCTTCTTAATCATCACAATAGTTCAGGAAGAACATATTGATCATGTCCCCATTTCACAGATGAGAAAATCTCAGAGGCTTAAATGAATTTCAAGATCCAGCAACCAATAGGCAAATAACTTTAAATCAAGCCTTCATGCCTCATATCCTATTCACAATGGACTATTAGCTGTGCACCATTTGGGCACAATTTAATGGTGTGTGAAGGTGTAATTGTGAACTAATTAACATAAGCAGCCTTTAGTTTAAAAAATCTGGAGTATTATGTTAATCTACAATGAAAATAATCTATCGAGTACTATTATATAGCATCCATCATGTTAACTCCTGTGAAAATGCAAGCAAAAATAAAACATTTAAATTAGTATAATTGAGATTATTGTCCTATTTTTATATATTTTTCAATGAGAAATTGAGTAGTGTATCACAACAAAGTTATTACCTGTTTTTTCTTTTTTTTTCCTGCAAAGATCAAGCGTGGGACTGATTGCTCCCAATTATCTAGAATTAGCTATGGTCACATCACTTTTTTTTTCTTTACAAAACTAAACAACTTCCTTCTAATTACTACTGTTTTTTCAAATTATGAGATCTTTTCTTTTAATACATAAAATATTTTAAAAGCCAGCCTTTGTCACTTTCTTGTTTTTTAACGGTTGCTTGGGGAGAGCTTGGAGAGGGAACGAATACAGGGACAGGAGAAGACGACAGAGAAAAGGATGACATGAGAAAAAGGGAGAAATGGCATATTACATTAATTTAATAAAAGGCTTGAAATAATTGGAATATAACCTTTTTTAAAGTAACTTTAATGCTAGGAAACATAGTTTATTCGTTTATTTGAAATGTATTTACTAAGTCTTCCTTATGGATCTGGCCCTGGGCTTGCTGTGGAGACAGAGTAGCAGACAAGAGAAATACAGTGAACATTTTCGTTGAGCATTTTTTTGTAAGTTTAGCATGTCTGCTTATTATTTCGGGTGTATGGTCCAATAGATTAACTGTATTCATCTATATGTTCTAAAGCTAGGCTTGAAAATAGTTGCATCATACATTTCAAATGGATTTATCTTATTAAACCATTCTTGAATAATAGTAAATGATTACTTGTCCACCCTAATGTACAGACTTCTGCTTTGCTTTTTGTTCACTTATTTGCCATTAGTACCACTAACTTTGTGAGAACAGGAATATCTTTCTCAAACATTGTATTAGTTTAGAAAATATTACTTTTGTTTCAGCGTAGGGTCATCTCCCAAATGTTAAGCAACTGAGACACTCTAGAATTTTGGCACAGATGGCTTATTAGCATCCAGACTTAATACAGTTCTGGGTACATCTCCTTTATAGGATATGACTGTGAGAGTACCGATCAAACACTAAGAACTTACACATTTACCATCTAACTTCCTGAGCATTTAATTATTGGGATAATGATAACAACTCATTATCCTTTTATTATCTGTTAGCGCCTTTTCGAGTATGCAGGAAATGTTTTAGACTTGCATATGCATCAGCCCGTGATGAGCTACCTGTTTTGTAAGATATT
The DNA here is from genome assembly GCF_020826845.1 of Diceros bicornis minor. NCBI lineage: Eukaryota > Metazoa > Chordata > Mammalia > Perissodactyla > Rhinocerotidae > Diceros > Diceros bicornis. The sequence goes on from NC_080766.1 coordinate 11,982,779, forward strand.
TAAGGGAAAATATTTTGAGGAAAATATCCTGGCATATGGTATAACTGCTGAATCCATCACAATGTCACTTTTCATGGTGTTTTATGGGCAGTGAAACAAGGCACATTATGGCTCCAGGGAACAATAATTCACCAGAGGTTCTATTTTTTACTTAGCGTGCACACTAAATTATGAAGGCAGATTGTTTCTTGGTGTTTGCTGAAATTTATGGCATGTACATATTTTTTTCTGTAAATGTCCTTTCGACTGAAAGATGTTACACAAAACTCAGGGGAGTTCTTGTTGGGTGATGGGTGGGGGAAGGGTGATAAATGATTTATATAGAATTCTGACGATGTTGTTTTAAGCAGTTATAGAAACTGTTTTAACCTGGATTCAATGAATGTGCTAATGAAAATAAATACAACTGGTATAGTAGAGCATAGACAGTTTGTGTTGCATAAATTTGAAGACTCTGAGACGTTCTCTCATCTGACTAACTCCTCCCCATTCTGTGCCCTCATGTCCAACATTTTTAATTGAGCACCAATCTTTTCATTCCTCAAAAAGTTATAAGACATAAAATGCAAACACTCCCAGGAAAGGCAAATTTACACTTAATTTCACACTACACTGTAAATGTATGATAACATATCATATCCTAACTGATTACTGGTGAGGCTTTACCTACCTTATAAAATCTAAACCCTGATAAGTCCATCTCAAGAAGTGGTCACGTTAATAGAAGGTTCACTGAGCATACTACTTTGCATTTAGATTATCAAGAGAAGTGAATTAGGGATCAAATTTGCAGATGAAGACAGGCAGAAAGGAAAAAAAGATTAGAGCTTCAATTTTACTCCTTGATGATTTTTCCAGTGCCTTCTCCAATCTAGTTTCCTCTTTACTCAAATGTACTCTCAAATAGTCAGTTTAACTCATAACTGTAATGGAATATGCATCTAAGATACACAGAATGACTTTGGAGAAATTCCTGGTTTCTCCATCTTCCATCAAGCAAATAAAATAAGTTTCTCCTTACCATATTACACTTTCTTGATTCCTTGCTTCAAACTGAAATAGTTTAAGCTGTTAGAAAAAAAGTCTATGTCAATAGGATATAAAACACATCTCTTGAATTTTAGAGGAAATTCTGCAGAAGAATAGGAAAAAATGTCAACCTTAAAACCTAATAATTTTCAAGTCAATGACTAAAACTTGAGTGTACACTAAAACTTTTTCATTGGAATACCACAATAATCAGAATCACTTGTTTGAAAAGAAAGTAGTTATTGGCGATCCACACTTAGAAAACACAGGATTAAAAGAACTAAATGAAAACTATAAACATTTAGGAAAGCATGATTTAGGAGGTTTTATAGAATGAGCTATTGTTTTCTAAAACATTGTGAGTAAACATTTCTGGGGTCTTGTTTATAGTGTATTTTTATTAAACTATGGTGCCTTTAATGGAAGAAAAATTGTTTTATATTTAAATTCAATTCATAGAAAAAGTAAAAACGTTCCTTATCAAACTGCAAAAAATGATTCATAATATTTGATGAATTAAAAATCATTTATCAAAAATTATCCATGACTTCTGACATTTTCTAGTCTATTACCTTCATTAATAATGACGACATAAAGACACTAGAGAGGATGTGTTATGTCAGTATTGCAGGGATAGCAGATTGAAGCAAATACAATTCACATCTCATGACTCTAAACTCCTTGGTTAGAAGTTCTCGTGGTACACAAAATTGATTTTTTTTTAAGACAACCACAAATAAATGCTGTTGGTGTTAGATGATCCATTAATACCTCATATGTCAAGTTAAAATATAACTTCCTCTATAATGCTGAAAATAGTGATCGAAAGAAATAGCACAACAAATTGCCTGCTGGAAAAGTCATTTTATCCTTATCTCCTTTATTTCACAGTATTATGGGGAAATATTAAGGTAATCAGAAGATCTTCTACCTACACTTAAATAATGTATCCTTTCCCTCAGGAAAAAATAAAATAAAACAACAAAATATTACAAAGAAATCATTGTTTTGATGACTGAGGTTGCATTCTTGTTTTCTTTTATTATTTTTCACTGAATGTGTTTGAAAAATAAAATGGGATTCTGGCTTGACTATTCTACAAGATTTTATAATATATTTTTAAAAACACAATATTATTACTATGCAAATGCAGCTAGCATCCTTGCCCAAAGATATAAAATATACTCAGAATTGGTGTTGGACTTCTTAACAGATGCTTAATGTGTTGGTAGGACGATTAAGAGCTTAGTGAAATTCATGACAAAATTATTCCATATTTAAAAAAGAAATTCAATAGTTATTTAAATGAAAACAGCAAGTGAATTGCTAATGTTAGGTATTTGGGCTAGGTCCATTTGTTAACATATTTGCATTTATGTTTAACATTAATTGTTCCACTAAATCGACTTTTGGCAATCATATAGCCCTGTGTGGGGAGGGATCTATGAACTGTATTTAGTCATCCATCATCGGTTATGACGTGATCTATATTGCAGTATTTTAATTCAGAGTGAACTTGGTATGATATAAACCTGTGATTTATATCTTGAACGTCATTTTCTGAAAAGAATAACTGTTAAAGTTTATTATGGAAGAGTTGGCATATGTCTTTTTCTTTCACTGAATAATAATAGAATGTGAATGGCTCATTTCTATTAAATACATCATTATTTGTTGTTATGACCTGCATTCTACAAGCATGAGATCTGTATGATTCTACTGTAGAGTGTGAAAACCTCAGATTTCTGCCTTTAAAAAAAACTTATATGTAATCTTGATTCCAAATTGCCCGACTTAAAATTTCATTACTGTGGAATTTATCATATTTTATAATAATTATAATTTGCATTTAATATTAATGAATGCCTTAAATATTGTCCTTCATTTAACTCTTGCAAAAATTCAATCATGCTTAACTTTAACACTTTTATTTTGAGTCAGATTATTAAGATATCATTAACAATCAGAAAATTTGTCTTTTAGGTGTACAGTTCTGAGTTTTGACAAATGTATAGATTCATGAAACCAGAATTACACAGAACCTTTTCATTAAGTTTCCTCTTGCCCCTTTGTAATCAACCATTCTCCTTACCCCCAGCTCTTGACAACAACTGATCTGTTTGCATTTTCCAGAATGGCATATGAAGGGAATCATTATGAGTGTAACCTTTTAAGATCAGCTTCTTTCACTTAACACAACGCACTGGAGAATCATTCATGTTACTCCTTGTATCGATAATCGATTGCTTCTTATTGCTGAATAGTATTTCATTGTATAGATATACCACAGTTTGTGTACCGATTCACCAGTTGAAGGACATTTGTGTTATTTCCATCTTTGACAATTGTTAATATAGCTACTTTAAACATTTGTATGCATGTTTTTGTGTGAATATAAGTTTTCATTTCTCTTAGGTACATATGCAAGAGTGGATTATTTAGTCATATGGTAAATAAATATTTAACTTTGGTAATAAACTACCAAACTTTAGTCTAAAGTGGCTGTACCATTTTGCATTTCTACCAGTATTTTTTTAGATTTCTAGTCACAACACATCATTACCCACACTTGGAAGTTTTGTTTGTTTTTGATTTCTTATTTGGCCATCCTTATAGGTGTAGTGGAATTTCATTGTGGTTTCAATTTGTATTTTGCTGACGACTAATTATGTACAGTATTTTAATCAATGTCTTATTTGCCATCATATCTCTGGTAAAGTGTTTTGAAATGTTTTGCCCATTTTAATTGCATTGTTTTTTCTCATTGATTTTTAGGGCTCGTTGCATACTCTGAATGCAAGTCCTTCATCCAGATATATGTTTGCAAATGTTTTCTCTCAGTCTGCGTCTTATCTTTTCTTTGTAGGTCTTGTTCCTGGACTAGATTACAACAAAAGGGAGTAGAGCAGGAACTGTCAAGACTTGTTTCTAGTATGTGCGATCCTACCAACTCAGAAGGGGAAACAATATGCGTGGAGATGAAGTATCCTGTAGAAATGGCCCAGGATTCTGGCTTTCAAATACCTCCCCCATTTCTAGCCCTAATTCTTTCCTTGTCAATCAAAGATTTAAGATCAATGCACTGGTTAAGTGAATTTTTAACCAATCTGAACTATACTTATCCTTTTTCATCTAAACATAATGAGTTTATTACATTATCTACAATACCTGACAAAAACCATCTCAGATCCTTTTTCACTTTAAGCCATTAAAAGGCAAATATGAATATCATATAAAAAATAAGTAATCAGTGAAATATTACCAGCTTTATAAAAACATTAAAGTTCAAAAGGAAGAACCCATCTTGAATAATAGGAGAAGTTACTTCTATCTGTATAGATTTATACTAATCTTTCCTTTATGTTAGAATAAAATTTAAGATTGCATTACACCATAAACCTACAGCTAAGACGCAATAATCTTCTATCAGAGAAAAAATATAGAGGGATAAAAAGCATAATTGCTGAGATAAAACTACATTAGTGACCCTGATCAAACATTAGATGCTATAGAAACAAGTTTTGGTAAAGGAAAAGACTAACTTGATACATGCCATCAGAACTAAGAAAATGAGAAAAAGAATAAAACAATGAGAAATAACAATGTTTAGAGATCCAAAGATCTAAATTTTTATAAAAAATTTCTAGATAAAAGATGAAAATTCAACGAACAAAATGGAATAAAACCAAAATATAACACAAACTAATTTATCTAAGCAAAAGAAAGGTGTGAATTTGGAACTCAAAAAGGCAAGCCAGGTACACAACAATTATTTTTAAAGGTAAAGGAGGGCCAGCCCCCTGGCTTAGCGGTTAAGTGCGTGTGCTCCGCTGCTGGCGGCCCGAGTTCGGATCCCGGGCGCGCATCGCTTCTCCGACCATGCTGAGGCCACGCCCCACATACAGCAACTAGAAGGATGTGCAACTATGACATACAACTATCTACTGGGGCTTTGGGGGGAAAATAAATAATTAATTATTTTAAAAAAATAAAGGTAAAGGAAACCATTTTATAAACATCTTAGTCCCAAAGGGATTTGGGATGGAATGGAGTCTAGTAGATATTTCCCCTAAAGGATGAAATAATACTGACTCCAATACATTACTATCTTAAAGATGTAAACATCATCCTATGAGGTTTCATTGGCTGCATGAAAACCCAAGGCTAAATTTGTGACAAATCTTTAATAAGTATTCTGGACTTTATCAAAAGTATACCCATTTATTTTCTGACCTCATTTTCTTGTTCTGCCCCATTTTGTCTTTGCCTTGATTTTTTTGCATTATTTTTCCTGTATTATATCATTTTTGCAAGCTATAGTAAATAATTTTTATCATATATAATAAAAAATAAATTAATTATTAAAAATAGACATTCATACCATAACAATAAATACCAGGAAATAACAATAAAGAATCTATATTTTGAGAATAATATATTGGGAACTGATATCTCTATAATAACAAAAAATGTTTATGTATATGTGCAGATAAATAAAAGATACATTAAGATTTTCAAGGGCTCTTAAAATAACCAACCTATATACTCTTTATGAAAAGAGAGATTAATCAGTAATAAACTCTAGTTACCTAGGAAATCTCAGTCACCTAAGACTCTATAGAACATTTATAAATAAAACACTATAAAAATAATGTAATAATGACAAAGTTAGAGAATAAAACCTGTATTAGTTATCTGTTGTTGCATAATGAATTATCCCAAAACTTAGCAACTTAAAACAACACACATTTATTATTTTATGCTTCCTATCTATGAGTCATAAATTTGGACATGTTTTAGATGGATACTAGACTTGAAGATCTCTTATGGGCTGCTTTCAAGATGTCAGCTGGGCTGTAGTCATCTCAACTCTCACATGGACATAATCTATTTCCAATTCACACGGTTGTTAACAGAATTCAGTTCCTCTTGGGGTGTTAGACTGAGGGCTTCAGTTCCTTGTTAGCTGCTGGCAGGAGCTAACCCTCAGTGCCTGGCCATGTGGCTTCCCCAACATGACAGCTTGCTTCATCAAAGTGTGGAAGCTAACACAGGGCAATTGGGAATGGCGATAGAAGTCAGAGGCTTCATACTCTAACCAAAGAAATGATATCCATCACTTTTGCTGTATTCTATTAGAAAGAATCAAATCATTAATGCCAGTTCTCATTCAGGGAGTGGAAAGAACTTAAGGGCATGAATACCAAGTGGTGGTGAACACTGGGGACCATCTTAGAACCTACCACAACAACTGATGCTAAAGCTACAGTTTCACTAAAATGTAACGTCTCTATTGCATTGCTAATATTATTATAAAGCAATGGACAAGTCAAAATAATTCTTAAATATGAAGGCATATATTATAGGAAAAAGCCATTTAATAATAGGCATGATGTAAATTTCATGATTATTTCTATAAGCACTTGGGGTATTGGGATGTAAATGCATGGAATTTGTTTTATTTTGTATGGTGGAAAGAGAGAAAATGGAGAGATGATTAATTGGTTTTATTATTTCCACTGATAATTTTTAAAATTAGGTATAAATGTTTTTTATAGCTGTGCTCTATTTCCTAAATATTCTACAAAATGCCTATATTATTTTACAATTAAAAATAATCGGTATATAGTATAAAAAACGAACAGTGATATAGAATTTTATAGCACTTTCTTGTTAACATTTACTTCACAGATATTATCTCAAATCAGAATAAATCTATGATGTTACCAATGAATAATATAAAGATCAGAGAATGTGAAATTGTCTTGCATTACAAAATTAGGCATTGGCAAATATAGGACTAGAAACTTGGTTTCCTAAGTATTAAAGCCTTTTCATTTTCTATTAATCCACATTAAACATTACATCAAAGAGGGTAAACAGGGATGAAAATTTATAGGTAAATAGAATGTGTTAGAGTGTCTTTTACTGAAACTCAGTAATTAGGTTTTCAAAGATAAATATTGTCAATATATGTTGTCAAAATTCTTTCCGTGCTGATTCAAGTCTACCATTCTAAAATGAATTTGAAGCAGGATTTTGATACAATATCCCCCTGACAGTCATCATTAAAACTTTAGACCTTATTATTTGCTTTTGTATTTTTCACACTATTTAATGAGAAGCTTTACAAGCTATAACATCTCATATTCTTGTAATACAAGCTTGGGTCAAGCTCACTCAAATCTCCTGTGATAGACACACATTGCCATTTGATGGTGATACTTTTGATTTGATGGTGATTGTTTAGCAAATGCACAGATGGTGTTATTTTAATTCTTTCAGAACAAAATCTCAATTAGAAATATACTGAAATAGTATGAACTTTTGTATAGTTTAAAATGTTAAAAATAATTCCCTTATAAACCTTGTGGTGTGAAATGGAATTGTATTCATAATTTCTGTCTAAATTAGAGATAAATATGCAAATGTTAATAAAGTTTATTTAAATTTCTTGTATATTGCTATAGTCTCTCACACTATTAGAGAACAGGCTTGAAACACTTGTAAAACTAAAGCATTATGTTTTACCCTGAATATATGGACACTTAAGAAAATTTTTTTCTCCTAATGAGACAGTTATAAATAATATAACTACCATCTTCTCTAAGAATACTGAGATGGATTAAAAAAGACATGGGATTTTCTAGAATATTTCATTTCACCTATTTTCAAGGAGATGGCCAGTGCAATGTGCCCATTGTAAATGGATCATCAGACCCACCCAACTCAACTTCAGAAAAATATCTTTTTTCGCCCAACACATAACAATGTCCTATTAGAAAAAGTCAATAAGCTGTATATATTAATTTAATTCTTATAATCTATGACGCCTTACCCAGTTTCTCTTTCTTTCAAGAAGACAAAAATCTTCCAAATACCAAATTAGTTCAAGTCATAGAGGACTTGACATTTTAATTAACTAGGATTTATATGGTTCTCTGAACTACCTCAGGCCTATACAGCCATTTGGAAAAAAAGTGACTCCATATTTAGCATAATTTGCCACCAATTCTTCTAGGAATCCTTGAAATGTATAGTATCCACTGTTACTTGTATTGGTACCTTGCCTTATCAGAATCTTCATACACTTGATAAAGAATCAACATCAATGAGTATCATATGTGTTAGCTCTGCATTTTTTAGAATAGATTTAAGGCTGGTATTGATTTGGCCACATTTTAGCTGTTTTCCCTCTTTTGAATCTCTTGTATTGCATGCATGACCCATATCAAACTGCTGTCTGAACAAGCCCCACTTTCCTCCCTTGGAATCATTCCTCTTACAGAATTCCCAGGATTAGTATACACTCCGACACTTATTCACCAATGGAAACCTTACCCACATTCAATGTCTTTTCCTCCGTTAAGCCTCTCCTGACCCTCAGGTAGAATTCATCTTTTTTTTTTTAATTCTCAGTACTGGCATTATATTTTGCACAGCTAATAAACATTTAAAATATATTTTCTTGTGTTAATGTAACACACTATACATGTCAGATTCTTTTACTTGACTATTAGCTTTTTGAGGGTGTGAACCAATGATTTTTTTTTTTTTTTGGAATTCATAATAATATTCACAGAGATCTGTATACATGGGGACATTATAAAAATGGTTGTTAAAATAAAATAAAATGTTTCCCAAATTATTAATTAAGCTCTTTCAACAGAGTCAATCCACATCATCCTTATTCAACAGAAAGTGAATAAATATTAATTTCCCCACAAAATATGCCAAGGTATTATTTAGTTAGAATTTATGAGTGAAATGTTCATTAACTAAAAATTCAAAATTGACTTTTCTTATTATCAATAAATAAGAGCCTGTATAAATACGTAGAATGAGGAAAAATGGTATTTTCCAGCCATCTGTTATGTATCATAGATAACAAGCTTTAGTACAATCTTTAAAAACCTCACAACTCCTAGTACACTGCATTTAACAAGTGACCCATAAATATTTATTGGAAAAATGGATATAGTCAGTGGAAAGATCCAATAAGAAATTTGAGAAGTAAAGCTATCACATCTATGATAAAAGATCCCTATTTAAGTTTGAGTATGTAAAAAAAAATCATATTATTTCAAGACAGGAAACAACCAAAATATGGATGAAGTGTTTTACATTAACAATTATACTAACAATGAAAAGACAGAGACAGGCCAAAAAAATCATAAACCTTTTTCTGATCATTAAAAGAAAGATATTTCACCCTTAGGTTGATTTGCTTCTTAAACCAATAGATAAAGCTACTTTCTTTGCTTTTCACATATCAAGTTGTTGATGAATGACAGTTTTTTACCTCTGATTTTCTATCCAGAGCATAAGGATTCATTTATAATTTATACAGTTATGCTCATGTGAATGTGAGTTACAGATATAGCTGCTTTCATTGAATAATAATGCTTCCAATTGCTTCATATTTTTCTTCCAAAAAATTCAAACCGTTTAACTGACAATTACTATATCATTATCCTCATTTTCCAGATGACACTGTTTTTTTCCTTTCTAACGTGACTTTACCTCGCAGATATGCTAAGACACAAAAATGCTTCATAGAAGCATGTTTAAATTAGCAGATGGAGATGAAAGAGCAGAGAGCTTAAATTAATTGTCCCAAACCATATAAGTAATCAGGAGAAAACCTTCAGAAATGCTCAGATTTTTTCTTCTGTGTTTAGGAATGTTATTCTTTTTTTTTTTTTTTTTTTTTTAACTTCTTAAGCTTGTATTACATGGCCACAAGCACCCACACATTGTACCGTTTTCATGTAGGCTAAAACTGAACGAGCCTTCCCCTCTCCTACCTGCCTCTGTTTTTTTATCATTTGGTTATATCCTTCTTCCTTCAAGAAGCTCTTTATTTATTTATTTATTTTGTTTGTTTGTTGCAGTAACGTTGGTTTATAACATTGTATAAATTTCAGGTGTACATCATTATGCTTCTATTTCTGCATAGCTTACATCATGTTCACCACCCAAATACTAATTACAACCCATCGCCACACACATGTGCCGAATTATCCCTTTCGCCCTCTTCCCTCCCCCTTTACCCTCTGGTAACCACCAATCCAATCTCTGTCTCTATGTGTTTGTTTGTTCTTGTTATTATCTACTGCTTGATGAGTGAGATCATACGGTATTTGGCCTTCTCCCTCTAACTTATTTCACTTTGCATAATACCCTCAATGTCCATCCACGCTGTCACAAATGGCTGGATTTCATCGTTTCTTATGGCAGAGTAGTATTCAAGTCACATAGTTAATGCTCAAGTTATTTAGCAATTTTTACCACACTATGAATCTTTTACTTATCTCTCTTTTTGAACTCTTATCAACGGAATCATAAGATTTCTGGCAAGAAATCCCACTGAAAGCAAAAATATTTGAAATGGTAAGACAAGAAAATAGCATAGTTTCAATCACCATACTAACACTTAGTTTGCAATGGTGTAGAGAATTATGACTCATATATAAATGATGAGATAATTAAGAATGGTAGAAGAAGAAATATGCTACTCCAATATCTTACTGATCATCTAGTTACACTTGTAAAACTATTACCTTTGTATTAGTCTCAGGGTCAACATGGAGACACCTCTTAAACCTAGGTATTTCATATTTCTGAAAGGAAAAAGTAAAGATAATTTAACATACAGCGGCTGGGACTGGAGTTAATGCAAGTTATTGTAAAAGCAAAAATTTCAAGAAACTATTGAATTGTCATCAATATCTCTGTAAACCTAAAACTTACCTTTTGTGTTTAGCAAATAAGTATATTTAAGCAGGCTTTGAAAATTTTAGGCAGTAACCCTTAATGTTCCAAATTTTCATTAAGTTTCATCTTCATCTTTGATTAAAGTAAGCCTGACATTTAGACAAAAAGAAAACCCAATTTATATTTGGTTCTGCATTAACCAGAACTGGCTAACAAGATTGATAAAATTTACCTTGTAAGTGTGGCATAGATAAATATAATTCTTCTCTGAAGACCTTTATTCACTCCCTTAAAAATGTTCTCCTGAATCATCTCTATTTTGGGTAATTTTTTATAAGCATAAGATTAACATATATTCAATCAGTTTCTCTAAAGCCCATAAAAAATCAACTCCCATCAAGAAAGACATAAGAAAATAATTTAACGGAGTAAAAGTCTTCTTAGTTGTCTACTTTAAAATATTTTTCCCAACTGTGTTCAAATATTGGACCCTGTCACTCTGTCATTCCTTATTCATTTAATTTCTAAGTTTATTCTTTTGTACAACATCTTTTGATTTTACATTCCTATTTTCATAAGAGATCTTCCATATAAGGTGACAACACAAAAAATGAAATATTATTCAGAAAAAAATGAATTAAAGAAAAATGTCAATAGCCCTTGTCATTGATATCGCCTTCTAAGTACAAACGCCTCCTGGGTCCAGCAGTCTTGCCTTGTATACCTCAGCATCCACGTCGTGTAGCCCAGTATCCAGGAAACAATAGATTCAATACATGTCTGCATATTGACTGCCAAATTTGTGATTCTAAAGACCACTCAAATGGACAAGACAGTGTATAATATTGTGCCACTCGAACCTGATGACAAATGTGTTATGATTCTTGTCTTATTTGCCCTAAATATTAAAAACATAGAAGCATTAGACTATGTTATCATATAGTGCAAATGACATCTAAAATGTAGCATGATGTGCTGAAAAAAGCAAATGCAGAAACCTGGAGTTAAGTCATGGGGCTAGCACTCATAAACTGTGTGCCTTTTTACAAGTTACTTAACTTCTCTGAATCATCCTTATTCCATTTATAAAGTGAGGATAATTAACCACTCTATTTACCACATTCTGTGTGTATATGTGTGTGTGGGGGAACGATTAAATGAGATAATAGATATGAACGCTGTTTTAATAGACTCAAATAGACTCAGTAGACTCAAATGAGAATGTTAGCTGTTATAAAAACAGTTCACTCTGAATTATCTGGGTTTATGGATCAAAATTGCAAAAACAAAGACTGGTATTTGTTATAAATTTAATCAATGAAACTAATATTGTTATTATCTTTTACTCATAAAACAGAGAATTTATACCTGAAAGAATCTTCAACCCAGTTCACTGTTTTGTTGTTGTTGTTGAGTTATTTGGAGAATCCCACAATGGTTTAGAGATTTTCACAATGTCACAAGAAAGTTACATGGAGAATTGATAGAAACTTGGTCTTTTGTTACCAAACCAAGTGAGCTTTCCTCCTGGTGAGTTAAATAAGACTCTACACCAGTGGAAGTTGTCTCACAAAGTAAAGTATATTTGCAGCAAATAGGACTCCATGAGGAATCATTTCCAAAGTCATGGCGTCCTGAACAAATGGAAGAAGGAACTTTTATTTCTGTTGGGGAATGAATATTCAAATGAGAGAGGCAGGTATTCGCTTGCACAGGCTCAGTTGAAGAACATGCTTCCACATAATGAGGCCTAAGCTCCTCCTGGAGAGATTTTTGCCTTAAAAATAAGGCAAAGGTCATGGGCATAGCTCTTGTGGTGAGGCTTGGTCAGTTTCAGGATAGTTGGAGGTTACATCTCCTTAACATACAAAAGGAAAAGAAATAACTTGGAAAAACAATTAATTGCCTCCACACCCAGCTTTGTTTCTCGAGGAACCTAGTCGGTGACACTTTGATTTCCAATTTCTCTATTTTTCAACAACATGTTTGCCACACGCCTAATGTCATATTTTCATAATTCACATCAAATTATGTTAGGCAACCAAGCCTGGTAATGGTAATAGTTGTCATTCCAGTTTTGCTGTGAATGGTATGGACTCAGTCAATATCATTAATATTTGAATGAAGAATTCTTCAAAATATTGTCTAGACCAATTATCAGATTAGAGCATGAGAGATTCATCTTTTTAGATCATTGAAGTTTTGTTGCTCTTTAAAGGCCACCTTCTTCCCTCGCATAATGTAAATAGCTTTTGATATAACTTGAGAAACAATTATTTAACTAGTAAACATGTTGGAAAACATTGATTGGCAATTAGGTAGGGCGGTTCCAACGCTGGAGAAGAGATTGGTGAGTAGGGAGTTATGGAAGAGCTCTGGGTCAGAAGCAAGGCAGGGAAGTTTCATAAAATGTAATTTCTCACTTTGCTTCAACGTATTTTTATCCTGACTCATAATAAAATTGCTAAGATGTATATAATGCTTTCTGTGTGCCACACATTCTTCTAAGCTCTTTTCTCACTTTCTCTCTGTTTAAATTTTAATACTCACAACAACTTGCAAGATACACCATTATAATTTGTGTATATTACATATGGGAAAGCAAAAGTACATCAAATATAAGTAGCATGCACAAGATTGCAAAGTTAATATGTAACATAATTGGGTTTTGAACTCAGGAAGTCTAGCTCTAAAATTTGTGTTCTTAACCACTAGGGTACATTTTCTCTGCACTGTATATGCAGTAGACAGAAATCTAAGATGGCCCCCAAGATTTCCACCCTCTGGTGTATATGCCTTGTAAAATCTTCTCCCCTTGTAAACATGTCACTCTCATGATTAGACTATTGATCAGTTGACTTTGAGTCATACAAAAGAGAGACCGAGTGTTACTAACCTAATCAGGCAAGCCCTTAAAAGAGACCGGGCCCTTTCTAAAGTCAGATAGATTCTATAGCAGGAATATTCTCCATCGCTGGCTTTGAAGATGGAGAGACCGGTGTCAAGGACATAAGAAAAGCCTCCAACTGCTTAGAGCAATCTTTGGCCATTAGTCAGCGAGAATACAGTACCTCAATCCTACAACTGCAAGGAACTGAATTTTGCCAATAATCTGAATGGGTTTGGAAGCCCCAGATGACAATGCAATTTGTGCAACACGTTGTCTACAGCATTGTTAGGCCCTTATCTGAGGACACAGTTAACCAGTGCCTGGACTTCTGACCTAGAGAAACTTTGAGATTACAAATGGATACTGTTTTAAGTCACTAAGTTCGTGGTGATTTCTTACGTGGCAATAAAAATCTAACACAATGTCTAAGTGTGATGTGTGGAACAATCAGGAATAGCCTTATTCAGGCATTCTCTTCATTGTGGTGTGCAGCCCATATATTCAGTCCATTTGGAGAAATAGAGAATCAAGTATGAATAGCTCTCTAACTATGGCTGAGTGACTAATTAGAAGCTTGATAGAGAAGAAGGGATCTGCCATGGGCTTGGAGGGTCATTTATTACTCCCTCTGCATTCTTTCAAATAATCTGTGTTCTATCCAGATCTGAGTGCTTGGTTATTTCTATGACTGTTAAAGCCTTTGTTAGTTTACTATGGCTGCTGTAACAGAACTAGCACAGACCGGGTGACTTAACATGCATTTATTTTCTCACAGTTCTAGACGCTAGAAGTCAAGATCAATGGGTGAGCAGATTTGATTTCTTCTGAGGCCTCTCTCCTTGGCTTGCAGATGACCACCTTCTCCCAGTCTCCTCACATGGTCATTTATTAGGGTTCTCCAGAGAAACAAATCCAATAGTGTATATATACAAAATATATATTTATAAAGAAAGAAATTATGTATATTTATTCATATATATAAATATAGATTGATATTTTCTTTATATTTATATTATATATAAATATCTTTATAAATTAGAGAAAGAATATATGTATTATATATATACTATATATATAAAATTTGTTTTTACATATGCTATGGTTTGAACAGTTGTGTCCCCTAAATTTCATAGGCTGAAATCCTAATGTCCAATGTGATGGTATTAGGAGGGCAGGCCTTTGGGAGGCGCTTGGATCAGGAGAGTGGAGCCTTCGTAGATGAGATTAATAGTTTTTGAAAGAGATCCCACAGAGCTCCCTAGCCCCTTCCACAATGTGAGGATACAACAAGAAGTCTTTAACCCAGAAGAGGGCCCTCACCAACCATGACGGCACCCTGATCTAGCACTTTCAACTTCCAGAACTGTGAGAAGTGAATCTTCTGTTGTTTATACATTACTCATTATGTGTCTTGTTGTTATAGCAGCCTAAATGGACTAAGGCAGAAAATTGGCACTGAGAAGTACGGGTGCTGCTGTAACAAATACCTAAAAATGTGGAAGTAGGGCCGGCCCCGTGGCTTAGCGGTTAAGTGCGCGCGCTCTGCTGCTGGCGGCCTGGGGTTCGGATTCCAGGCGCGCACCGACGCACCGCTTCTCCAGCCATGCTGAGGCCGTGTCCCACATACAGCAACTAGAAGGATGTGCAGCTGTGACATACAACTATCTACTGGGGCTTTGGGGGAAAAATAAATAAATAAATAAAATTTAAAAATGTGGAAGTAGCTTTGGAACTGGGTAATGGATAGAGGCTGAAAGAGTTTTGAGGTGCATGCTAGAAAAAGCCTACATTGCCATGAGCAGACTTTTAAGGGCAATTCTGGTGAGGGCCCAGAAAGGAAAAAGAACTGTAGAGAAAGCCTTAATCTTCTTAGAGAATACCTAGATGGTCATGAACAGAATTTTGGTAGAAATATGAATAGTAAAGGCTATTCTGATGAGGCTTCAGACAGAAAAGAGGAACATGTCATTGGACAATGGAGGAAAGGCCACGCTTGTTACCAAGTGGCAAAGAACTTGGCTGAATCATATTTGCGTCCTAGTGTTTTATGGAAGGTAGAACTTGTGAGCGATGAAATTGGATATTTGGCTGCAGCTACTTTTAAGCAGTGTTGAAGGTGCAGCGTGGCATCTCTTGTATGCAGGGACACCCCAGTATGTCCAGAGGTGGGACCCCCACCCCAGTGGACCTGGCTGGCAGAGCATTGAGTTAAAGAAAATTATTCTCTAGACTTAAGATTTGATGTTGTTTACCCTGTTGGATTTTGGATTTACTGGGAACCTGTCACCCCTTTCTTTCCTATTTCTCCCTTTTGGAATGGGAATGTGTGTCCTATGCGTACACCACTGTTATATTTTGGAAGCACGTAACATCTTTGATTTCACAGGTTCACAGCTGTAGAACAATTTGCCTTAGAATGAGTTATACTTTGTCACCCATATCTTATTTAGGTGATATTTAGATGAGCCTTTGGACCTAGACTTTGAGTAGATGCTGGAACGAATTAAGACTTTTGAAGTTGTTGGGTTGCAATGAATGTATTTTGCATGTGAGAAGAACATGAATTCTGAGGAACCAGGGGGCAGAATGCTATGGTCTGAAAGCTTGTGTCCCTTCAAAATTCATATGTTGAAATTCTAATGCCCAATGCAATGGTATTCAGAGGTGGTCCCTTGGGATGTGCTTAGGTCATGAGGGTGGAACCCTCACGAATGGGATTAGAGCTCTTATAAAAGAGACCCAAAAAGCTCCCTTGCGCCTTGCACCATGTGAGGATGCAGCAAGGAGTCTGAGACCTGCAAGAGGGCCCTCACTTGGCCATGCTGGCACGCTCATCTCAGGTTTCTAGCCTCTGGAACTGTGAGAAATAAATGTTTGTTGTTTATAAGCTTACCTAGTCTATGGCATTTTGTTATAGTGACCCAAATGGACTAAGATTATATATATTTAGAAAGAAAGAAAGAGATTTATTATAAGGAATTCGTTCATGCGATTATGGAGGCTGAGAAATCCCACGATCTGCCACCTGCAAGCTGGAGACCCAAGACAGCCAGTGGTGTAAGTTCCAGTCTGAGCTCAGAAGACAGATGTCCCAGCTTGAAAACAGGTAGAGAGTGAATATTCTCTGACGCTACCTTTTGCTCTATTCAGGCCTCCAATCAATTGAATGAGGCCCACTCACATTGGGGAGGACAATCTGCTTTTCTCAGTCTACCAATTCAAATGTTAATCTTATCCAGAAACACCCTCACAGACATACCCCAAATAATGCTTAGCCAAATATCTGAGCATCTCTTAGGCCAATCAAGTTGACACATAAAATTAACCATGGCAAGTCTACCCCTTGTCAACTTGGCACCCATATACATCTTCTTAACCATACTTAATCTCCAAATAAAGACAATAACAAGGTCAGAATTCTGCCTAACATGATACTACTACCCTGCATGTAACTGAAAACACGGTAACCCCTTCTCTAGAAGAGGACGTAAAGCCCTTGAGTTATGTTTAGTCTTCTCTTTGGTATCCCATAACTTAAATACCGTAATGTGAAATTAACAATATTTAAATATTATGATAATAAGTCAATACATGTTATGTTACATGATAATGAAATAAGAGAGAGGAAAGCAAAGATTTGCTATACACATACACACAAACATATTTATAACAAAATAAAGAGGGATATTCATAACAATTATAGTCCTTGTTTCTATAACTAGTTACATGGTTGTAGCTGTTATTTATAACTACATTCTTCCACTATTCATTCTAAATTCCCTTTGCCTTCATCTAGCACCTCAGCTGGTCATGGTTCTTTACCTGGTGGGATGACCTAAGCCTTCATTCCTAAAGGTTCTGGGCTATTAGTAGTCCTGCCTGGATTCAGTTGTTATAGTTTTCTATTGACCTTAATCATAGCGTGCAGTAATACTAGGAGACAACCTAAGGGATCTCCTGTATTCCAGACATGCTCTTCCTTACCTCCATCGTGGAGTAGCAGTCTAATGTCCCCTGGGCAGCCAAGATCAATTTCCCCACCCAGTATAATAACTCCCTTCTTTTCCTGTAGCTTCAGAGGTCTGAAGAGTCCAGAGTAGCCAAGAGGCAGTCTTATCTTCCAGTTCAATGGAATCATTGTTGTGTCCCCTGGTAGAAGCATTAGCCCCTTTGGAACAAAGACTTCTAGGCCAATAGAGCATAAGGTCATGGAAATAGAATGTATAAATTTTGCCAGTGGATCACTAGAGGGTAATAATGAGTGGTGACATTCCCATTTTCACGACTTGATTCCTTGGCCCATGGATCCTGGCTATGGGAGAAACAGCGCCATATATTGGAAACTGATTCAGAGCATATATAGCCTTCTGGAGAACCTTGCCCCAGCCCTGCAAGGTATTGCCACCTAGCTGGTGCTGTAACTGGTCATCAAAACGCCATTCCACTGTTCTATCAAGCCAACTGCTTCAGGATGGTGGGGAAAATGCTGTGAAGTGAGTTCATTGATCAAAAGCAATGCTGTGTGGTTTACTATGATGGTGAATAAGGCATTCTGTAAGTCCACAGATGGTAGTTTTGGCAGAAGCATTGCATGCAGGGAAGGCAAATCTGTATCCCAAGTGTCTATTTCAGAAGGACAAGGCACTGTCCTTTCCATGATGGAAGCTGTGTAATCAATCTGCCACAAGGTGGCTGGCTAATTAACTCGGACAGTAGCATCATATCTGGAACTCAGTATTGGTCTCTGCTACTGGCAGATTGAGCACTCAGCAGTGGCTATAAACAGACCTGCCTTGGTGAGTGAAAAGTCCATGTTGCTGAGCCCATACACAACTTCCATCCATGTCACCAGGGCCACTTTGCTCATGAGCCCATTAGACGATGACAAAGGTGGCTGGGGAAAGAGGCTGATGGGTATCCACAGTACAGGTCATATCCACTTGATTATTAAAAACCTCCTCTGCTGAGGTCACCCTTCGGTAAGCATTAACATGGGACACAGATATCTTCATACTTTTTGCCCATTCAGAGAGGTCTATCCACATACTTCTTCTCCAAATTTCTTTGTCACCAATTTTTCAATCATGTTCCTTCTAAGTCGCTGACCACGGCCCATGAATTGGTATATAATTGCACATCTGGCTATTTCTCCTTCCAAGCAAAGGGATCAACAAGGTGTGTTGCTTCAAGTTCTGCCCACTGGAAGGATTTCCCTTCACCACTGTCCTTCAAAGATGTCCCAGAAATAGACTTGGATGCTGCAGCTGTCTACTTTTGGGTAGTACTTACATATTATGCAGAAACATCTCTAAACCAGGCCTGAGTCTTCTCTTCCTCTGTCAACTGAACGTAGGGTGAAGGCCTTGGGTGCAGGGTGAGAGAAAGAAGGTAGCGTGGCAGGAGTACGGACCATGGGCATTTGAGCCACGTCTTCATTTAACTTACTGTGCCTTCAGGGCCTACTTGGGCCTGTGTATGCCACTCAGTCACGTATATACTGCTTCCACTTGATGATAGAGTGCTGCTGGGATGCCCGACTTTATGGCTTATTGAGTCACATAACACCCAGTTCACGAGGGACAGCTCAGACTGCATGGTAACTTGGTAACAAGGAGAACTGGAGAAAGGTATGTGGATAGACCTCTCTGAATGTGACTCCTTTCAAAACTGGGAGGAAACACGAAGGGGGAAATTTAGTACTGGTATTCAGATAGGGACTATTGTGCTCATTGACATTTATATGAAAGATGTTAGCATGACTTATTTGTGTATATGTGATATTTGACACTGCCTAATGAAAAAACAGAAAAATTAAGTGCAAGGTTGATATCTATTGATCACACTAGGACTTGGCGAGCAATGGTTCTACTGGGTTGTGTCACATTTTATTGTGAGTGGGCAGTTGAAGCTATGCAAGACTGCTGAACAGGATGTAGATTCTTTAGTAGTTAGGTCTTACAGTCTATAAAATTCTAATCATATGTAACTGTCAGCAGAACTCACGCATTGGAGATTGTCTAGAGGATGTGAATTGTAATACAAAAAAACTTGTTTTAAAATTCTGGTCTGTTCCTAATCAGCTAAGTGATTTTGGGCAGTGACTTTTCTGTACCTCAATTTTATCACATGTAAAATGGAATGTAACAACACATTTCTAAAAGATATGATGATAATGAGATAATGGAAAAATGTATTATATGATTATACATGAACAATATACATGTTCAAATTATTCTTCTTTACATGACCCTAAATATTTGTGTAGTTTTATATATTTTCATAGAATTATTATTTCACATTTAACTTGGTGGTTTATATAATAATAAAATCACCAAATCAATAAATAAATCAATAAAAATAAAATCATTGTGACAAAAGATAATCAGTGGAAATCAATATCTATCTTCTTGTTTCAGAAAACAAATGAAATTCCTATGAAAAGAGAAGATGTGGAATGAACGACTAGGAAAGAAGAGACTTAGGAGACAAAAACTAAATACAATGTGGGGTCCTCGACTGGATTCTTGAAAGGACACGAGGGGAAAAATGGGTGAAATTCAGATAAGTTCTATAGCTTAGTTAGTAGTATTGACCTCTGTTAATTTACTGGTTTTGATAAATGTACTGTGATTGTAGAAGATGTTAACATTTACGGAAGCTGGGTAAAGGCTATATGAGAACTTTCTGTACTTTTTTGCACTTTTCTCTGTAAGTATAAATAAAATATTTTTTAAAGTATTAGCAAAAATAGTACTTTTAAAGGCAAGTTATTGTAGAATTTAAACTATATCTGTTAAAACAACATGGCTTAGGATATCCCTAAACTTTGATTTGACTCTAAGATATTTTTCATATATCACTATTTTAAAGCTATTCTTGGAACAGAGTTCTGTGACGTGTTGAAAAAAAAAAATAGCTGGAATGTTTCTGGTGATATATAATTAACTTTGAATAATATAGTATATGCACACACACAATTTGTGGCTGTGATTAAACGTTATGGTTATTGTTTGAGCTAAAGTATAAAATAAATAATGTAGGGTCTTGTAAGATCTTCGTAAGTTCTGGGAATTATTCCCCCCTACAAAACATTACTGACAAGCTGGGACATTTTATTGGAAGTCATGTAATTTCTGTGTTAACTAAATGTAGTTTTATGTCTTGCTAAATGAAATTAGACATCTAAGTGAAATGAAATATTTTAGATTCTTCCTTGTTGAGCATTTTTTAGATTAGTGTCTGTTTTCCCTCCACCATTATCTTTGCATGTGTACTGGTACCTGTATTTCTGTGTGCATCTCTGTGTGCATTAGGCTATGAACCAGCATGAGAAAATGCTGCAACCACTTTTTGGGCTGTGTCTCCCCCCAGGGGCCACAGAGAGGAATCTTTTCAAATATTGTTTCTAGTGATTTCTGTGCAGACTGAGAAGCACAGATAGACATAGTGTTCATAGTTTTGTATAGATTAATAAAATGATTTGTTAGTTGATAGGGATGCATCCCAGTTATTTGGACTCTAAATATTACATAATCTGAATAACTTGCTTGAAGAAAAATAATAAAATGAATCAACAAAAAATTACTAGAGCTTTGGATATGCCCTATGCATTTGAGGGTGCCTGAAGCTTAATCTTCAATAATTATAGAGTATATTCACCTACGATTTTTGATTTTGCATTTTTGACAGTTTTCTATTAATTTTAAGGCAAAGCTTTCCTAAAAGCTAAGACAAGACATATGGAACTTGTTTATTTAACAGTTTGGCCCAAACCATTTCTGAAGATAAACACTATAGAGCCACAGTATATTAATATCAAATGTTGTTTTAAGTTGGCTACTGTTCCCACAATTCCAGTTTGCTAATGATGTAGCCAGAAAAGTAATTATTTTCAACTACTCCATCTCTCATCACTAATATCAATTAATGGTTACTTTGTGAAAGAAAAGCTTTCCTTGAAAACATTTCTGTGTGGCTATATTTTGCTTTTAACAACAGTTGTATGAGGATTTTAGCCCAAGAGTCTTTATCACATATTGAATTTTGATTCACCTCTTGGTATAACATGACTTTTCTCTTTATTAGTTCTCTCACCACTGCTCCCTCAAACCTGCCAGATACTTAACAAAGAGGCCAACCTGTCAGTTCTGCCACCTTAGAAACTTTTAGGCATTTTCAAGAGCAGCACTGGGAAAACAGCAAATCAGGTAGTACTTTCAATTTTGCACCAAGTAAATTGCTTTTTAGAGGGGGACCAGACAGCTCCTGGGATGGGTAATGGGATGCAGAGCCTCTAACCTCCACATCGGCCTTTGCACCTAGCCTGGGTCGGTGCTGACAGAAAGCCATTAGCCTTTGATTGCTGTTTGCTGACCTGTGTGAAATGAGTTGATGGCTCCCATTCAGTTTCTAGTGGACAAGTGCATGGATCACATTTGGCAGCCTTGTTGATAGTTCCAGAAAAATAGAGATGGATTGAGTGGGCTGTGAGGTTAAAGTACTGACCCACCAGATTAGGGTTGACTTTCCTTGGAGGGGAACTTTGCTCTTTCATGACCCATACTCCCTACCTACTCAGTAGGTAGACTGATGAATCACTTGAGCTACTAGAGAGTTTAAACCACTACTTTGGATATGTGCTAATTTTCCTTAATACCATGAAGTAAATACTTGATCTTATTTTTGAGAGTGGTTCTCTTCCTGCTGGATGAATGTTTTGGAATGAATAAAAAACTTTATACCTATTAGTGCAGTCACTTATTAATCAACAAATATGAGCAATGAAATGAGAAGAAAGGCAAGTTTAATTTTTCAATTGTTATTATTAAGTCTACAATTGTTTTTTTTTTCTCCAGCCACTGTAATCTGAATTGTCCTTTTTCCTCAGAGAGAGTATTTACAATTCCAATTTGTTACCTTAGTTCATGTTTTTGCCCTCATCTGGAATGCTCTCTCCTTTCTATGCCTTGAGGCTCCATCTCCTTACATCAGTCCATAATTCACATGCAATTTTCATAGGAAAGCCACCCCAGAATACTCCAAGCCACTTAAATTTAATTCTTCTTTGACCACTGTCTGCATCACAAAATTGAACAATTCATCATAGTTTCTCTTATCTTGCTTTCTTATTCATTATTTTCTATATTATTGTTAACTTGCTTAATAGACAATATGTATATTGAAAGTAGGGATAATGCTTTTTATTCATTTTGTAGTTCCTAGGTTAAGCTGAGTAGAACTCACAGCACATACGCATTAGGTTTGTTGGATAAAATTTTATGCTATTTTCCTAGAGCATTTATTTCTCACATATGCACAAAAGTAAATAAGCATTGTGACTTATTGGTGTCACCTTTCCTTTAAATAGATGGATACAGTCGTAAGCGTTACCCTTAGGAACGTAAAAGACCCTGGAGAGGACTGAGAGTGAGAGATTGTAACCCTGTGTTTTTGCTACATAGAAACTTAATAAACTGGGGCAAATCAGTAATCTTTCTAGATGTCAGTTGCTTCATCTATAAAATGAAGATAAAAATAAGTACTGATTATTACACTAGATGGTTATGAGAAAGAGAAATGGGACAACGTGTGGGAAAAGACTTGCAAATATTTATGATATATAAATCTCAAGATTTTATTAAGTAACGTCTAAGTACTGGATAAGTACTTATTTATTTGGCAATGCATCTGCTACATGTTGTATTCTGTCCCTCAAAAATTCCTATGTTGAAGTCCTAACCTAAAGTACCTCAGAATGTGTCCTTACTTGGAATTAGGGTTGTTGCAGATGTAACCAGTTAAGTTTAGATGAGGTCACACTAGAGTAGGTTGGGCCTCTGATCCAGTATGACTGACCATGTTATGAAAAGGGGAAATTAGGACGGAGCCACACACAGGGAGGACACCATGTGAAGATGAGGGCAGAGATTGGAGTGATGCTCCTATAAGCCAAAGAACACTAAATATTGTCAGCAAACCACCAGAAGCCAGCTGAGAAGCATGGAACACATTCTTCCTCACAGCCATCAGAAGGAACCAACCCTGCAGACATCTTGATTTTAGACTTCTAAGTGTCCACAACTGTGAAATAATAAATTTCTGTTGGTTAAGCCACCTAATTTGTGGTACTATGTTATGGCAGTCCTTGGAATGTAATACAGCATTTTAGGTAAAACAGTTACTTATAGACAATAAACAGAATAGCCACAAAGGAAAGAGAATACTACTTTAAAATTTTTGTGCTTCAAAGAACATTATCAAGAAAATAACAAGACAAACCACAGAATGAAAGAACGTATTCGCAAATCACATATATAAGAAAGGATTTGTATCTAGAATGTAGAAAGGACACTTGCAACTCAATGAATAAAAGACAAATAATCCAGCTAAAAAGTGGGCAATAGATATGAATAGACATTTCTCCAATGGAAATATACAAATGGCCAATAAGAACGTTAAAAAGATGCTCAATGTCATTATCTATAAGGAAAATGCAAATAAAAACCACAGTGTGATACTACACCACACTCACAAGGATGGCTAGAATGAAAAAAAAAAAAAGAACAATAGATAATAACAAGGCAACAATCTGGAGAAATCAGAACACTCGTACACTGCTGGTGGAAAGTCAGAACACTTGTACACGGCAGCCACTTTGGCAGACAGTGTGGCAGCTCCTCAGATGATTACGTATAGCATTACTATATGACCTAGCAATCTCATTCCTAGGTATATATCAAGACAAATGAAAACATATTGCCAAACAAAAACTTGTACATGAAAGTTTATAGCAGCATTGTTCATAATAGGCAAAAGGTAGAAACAATCTAAATCTCCATCAACTGATGAATGGAAAAACACAATGTGGTATATCCAGACAATGGAATATTATTCAGCCATAAAAAGGAATGAGGTAAATGATACCTGCTATCACATGGATGAAACTTAAAAACATTATGCTAGGCTAGAGAAGCCAGTTACAAAAGATTCATATTATGTTAATTTACTAAATGCTATGTCCAGAATAGGCAAATCTACAGAGGCGGAAAGTAGATTAGTGATTGCTTAGTCGTTAAGGAGTGGAGTATAGTGGTGTAATAGCTAAAGGATACATATGATGTTTCTTTTTGAGGTGATATAAATGTTCTAAAGTTGACTGTGGTGATGGTATCACTTATCTGTGTATGTAATGAAAACTATTGACCTGTATACTTAAAAACGTAGTAATAAAAAAGTGACTGAGAAAAAAAAGGATACACTCAGATTAGGAGTTTTTCTATTTGCCCAATTAAAAGTGTGAGGTAAACCTCACCTATTCATGTCTAGCCATTTTCTCTGAATTTCCCCCATTTCACTCAATTTACATTGCCTTATTCTACCTACTTAACTAAAGTTAGTCCTGCCCACTATTTCTCTATTCTTTTCTGTCTTAGAATGTATTACATTTGGTTAATATAATACTTCAAACTTCTTACATTTGCCATGCAGCGTTTCTATAAATTTATGCTCTGATATATATTTGGATGACATTTTTGGTTTGTGTATTAACACTTTAGTAAGGATTATATGGAATTACTAACGTGGCTTTCATATACTTCTGGTTGACTTTTGCTCAACAATTTAGCAGAATAGAGCCTACTGAATCAAGGAAAATGAAATTATCTCATAGTCAGAAGCAAAGTTTGCATTATCAGGCTTGCTTCTTACATCCCTTCCAATGAAAAACCTCCCCCTAGGCACACATATATACACAGACATGCTGCTGATTTGAAGAGGTGATCTTTAAAGAGGAAAATAAAACAAAAGAGAGGAATTTGGGAAACCGTACTTCATGGCAGAAGGTGCTATGGTCACTTTTGCAGAGAAGGAAACAGGCCAAGGGCACTAACTTCTTAAGATCGTTGATCATATAAGTGGTGGAGTTGGGATTTGAATCAAAGTAGTCTGGCTTCAAAGCATTTGATCTGAACCATTATGCTTAACTTCCTTCCAATATCAACGTGTAAAAAGCAATATATTTCCTATAAATCAGCAATAACAATACAGAAATATAATGCAAAATAATTCCCATTCATCAACAACAAATTAAACTTTAGAGACTTTATTCATAAACCTAAGAAAAATTATGAAAAGGCTAGGTTAAAACCAAACCAAATCAAACAAAAAGATATAATAAAAAAATCTATATTATATTCCTGTATGGGAACAAGCAATATTGTATAGATATAATTTTTTCCAAGTGAATTTTATATATTAGGTTGAATCAGAAGGAATTGCTATTTTTGTGGAAAGACTAGCAATTTCAGGTGGGTTGATCTGACTATGTTATTTTTACATTCTTTTTTTCCCCCACAATCCCAGAAGTATTTTTAAATTAAGGAAAACTTAATCTTTAGGTTATCCACAAGAGAAAATATACGAAAAAGGCCAAGAAGAGTTGTCAAAAAAAAAAACAAAACAGTGAGCTAGCATTTCATTTACTATGTAATCAAACATTTTATAAAGCTACGGAAATGAGAACTATGCAGTTTTGGTGCAGAAACACAGATGTGGGTTAGAAGAAAAAAATTAAAGAAGCAAGAAAGAAACCAATTTACATGTGGTAATTTAGTATATGAAGATGGCATTTCAAGTTCATGCAGAAATGAATTAATAAAAATTATGTTGTGGCAATTGGAAAGACAAGTTAAAGTTTACAAAAAATGTTTTTGTTTAAAAAGTACACATAAAGAACTTGCAAATAGAACAAGTATCTAAGTGCAAAAGTCAATACTACAAAAAAATTACAAAAAAGCATGGTATGATACTTATTCATGATTAGCATGGAGACTGAAGTAAAACACAAAATCCAGAGTTTATAATGTAACAGGTTATTAGAATGCAGATTTTACAACTTGTATAAAAATAAAAGCATAAGCAATTGATTTGGAGAAACATTTACAATATAGTGATGGACAGGATCCCTAGTTCACCAATTTTCTTCCTTTTCCACTTTTCATGACTTAACATGACCAGGAGACTTATTTTGGTCAGTGGCCTGTGAGGGAATATAGTCCACATACTTTCCAAACAGGGGTTTTACATGTGTTTGTGTGGTTGGAGTTGTTCTCTTGCACTTTTGCCATCACTATGAGAAAAACTTGCCCAAGTAGATAGTGGGTTCTAGAACGAGGCATGCAAAGGATACCTGAACTTGACCTCCACACCAGAATCAAGTCCAGTCATGACCAGGCAAAATTTGCCAAAACCCAGCCAATCTGCAGATCTATGATCAAGAAGAGTAAACGACTATCTTTGTAAGCTAATGAAATTCAGAGCTTGTTTTTTAAGAAACATTACAACAGCAGAAACCTGTTACAATACAACACAAAGTATTTGTAATTATATATATACATAAAGCTTCTACAAACCAACAAGAAAAAAATAACTATATAAAAACATGGCAAATATAAAGATAACGTTAGTTTTTTCTGTAAATATCTGAATACATGTTTGAGTATGTCACCCCATTTTCTATTATGCATTGGCAAATTTTATAAAAAACTAAAAGATTGCAAATTGAGAGGAAATGGCTACTTTCAAACAATGTTGTGGGAATGCAAAATTATATGAGCTTTTGAGAAAGCAACTTGACAGATGTTATTAAAGTATCAAGTATGCACATTATTTGACCCAGCAATTTACTCCTAGGAATCTAGAATTCAGGAATATATGCTTGAGTGTGCATACATGTATTTAAAAGGATATACTTGGCTATACTGTTTTTACCAGCAAAAAAAAAAAAAAAAACAGGAAGGGGAAAGATTCATACGTAAAATGAGGTACGAGGTAGACCTTTGTGAAATTGAACG
Organism: Diceros bicornis minor; assembly: GCF_020826845.1. NCBI lineage: Eukaryota > Metazoa > Chordata > Mammalia > Perissodactyla > Rhinocerotidae > Diceros > Diceros bicornis. The sequence continues at coordinate 12,010,265 of NC_080766.1, forward strand.
GAAGATTTCTTAGACATATTATCATGTGGGGGAAAAAATCACACAAAATATATATCTACTATGACATCTCCTATGATTTATGTTAAGAAGGAACTATATGAACATAAATGTTAGAAATAAGTTGGAAAGATAAACATGTCACAGTGTTTACTTCAGAGGAGTTAGAGGGCTTAGAAGATGGAAATAGGGGTCATGAATTTGTGCTCTATGCTCTTAGGGTGATTTTTCCTTCCTACAAACATGAAGGAAATATTAAAAATGTGAGTTATTAAAAATGTAAGTTAAAAAGAGTAAAAATAGGAAGTCATGTTCTCGGGGTCATTACTTCCTGGAGTCATTAAAGTGATATGTAACACATATTGATTTCATGACAGCATTAGAATAAAAATATTAAAACTTATTAGTAGTTCTCAAATTTTAATTTATTTGAGATTTATTAAACATATTTAAAGCTGAACAATTCCAAACAGAGAAGTCATCAATCTCTGAATGATAACACTGTAGATCATTTTTTAAAGTAATCAGTCATGGTGGTACAAAGACACAATCTAAGCAGGCTTCTTGCTGTGGAAATTTCATTCCTGAGAGTTCTACACGGTAGCTCTGGGTACAGAGCAATAACAAAAATTGGCTTTTTGGTAACCCTGACAACTACATTGTGAAATTATTAACACAATGGTGGATATATCTTCTTAAATACCATCTGTTATTCAGTTTGCAAGAAAGCCAGCAGATAGAAACTCAAAATTTTACGATTTGTGTTTTACAATGCTGGTATGATATTTTGAAAGAATGTGGAAGTTATATTAAGATGTTGTCAATATTTTTTCCTTGAACTAGATGTTAAAATTTACAATGGATTCTTTCATAATTTTAAAAGATTTTTTTTTCATCCTTTCTTATAATGTGATTTTGATCATAAAATCTTGATGCCCCTATTAGTGTCTAGGAAGTTGCTAGATTGAGCCTCTAAGTTAAGTTTTCTGGAAAAAACTTGTCCATAGTATTTAATGTCTATATTTCAAAATTAGATAGGTTCTTGTGAGCCATGTTTTATCAAATGAAAAATAGTTCATATAGCCATAGTTCTCATTCAAATTAATCTTATATTTATTTTTTCTACTCTTGAGATGTTTGTGATTCAAAATGTAGGAATTATTCTCGTGACTTTATGCCTTGATTTCTAAATTCATAGATTTTATGACTCTATTTCCACTGTTTCTGTAATAGCTGTGTCTCTATTACTGCATACCTGAAAGAAAAAAAGATACACTCACAAAAATAGCAGTGAGTAAAATTTTTTAACCCACTCATGTCATGTTTGACAATATATCTTCTCAGAAAATTCTTTGGGAAATTAAAAAATTTCTTTTGTATGTTGAAGGAAATATTTGAATGAAGGAATATGTAAAATTCTTTTTCTTATGGCTTGTAATATGTGTTAATTTTTGGACAAACATCATTTCTCAAGATCAACAGTGCATCTTTCTGAAACAGAAATGCAGTACCATTAACCCAGGTTTATAAAATGTTATCAATTCTTCACCCCTCCTTATTTCACTGACATTCTTCTAATATGGAACATTTATCAGTTCTCAGAGATTGATTCTTACAAGACTATCTGTAAATTGTTAATTTAATCTCCTTCTATAAATTTTACATTTCCAGACTATAACTAAGTAATAATTTTTGTTTTCTTATACTTCTTTTAAAATATGATTTGTAATTATGCCTAGAATATATGTGAAGATATTTTTGAGATTTTTTGATCCCTGGTTTTTATGAATGGTGAGATTAATTTAAGTAAAGGAAAGTGATATTGCTTCCAAAATCATGGTATTTGGGAAGTATCTTTCCCTCTCTGGACTTCAGGATCCCTCTCTAAAATGAGGGAAATGAGCTAGTCAACACAGAAAGTTGGAGCAGCTTTATTATCTTATGAATACTACTAGCAGCTGAAATATATTTCATAAATTTTATTTTCATTTAAATAACAATATAGCTTAAAGAATAAAATAAGTAGCAATTTTCAAAATAATTTTTATTTTATGACATTTTATGTTGTCTTGATTTCTATTTTAATTATATAACGTAGTGTATTAGGTAGGGTGTTCCAGAGAAACAGAACCAAAAGGATGTGTATATATCAATTTATATATGTGTGTGTGTGTATGTATATATGTATGTGTATATATATACGTGTGTGTATATGTATACATGTGTATATGTGTGTATGTGTATATACATATATATGTGTATATAATATATATATAATATATGTATATAAAGAGAAAGAGAGAGATATATTATAAGGAATTGGCTCATGTCAGTATGAAGGCTCAGAAATTCCAAGATCTGCAGTCAGCAAGCTACAGAGCCAGGGCTGCTGATGGTTCAGTCCCAGTCTGAAAGCAAGCAGGTTCAAGACCCAAGAAAAGTGAACACTTTAGTTCGAGTCCTAAGGCAGGAGATCTATGTTCTAGCTCAGTCAGGCAGCAGTTCCCTCTTATTCAGCTTTTTGGTCTATTCAGGTCTTTATTGCTTTACTCAGTCTACTGATACAAATCCAGAAACACCCTCATAGACACACCCAAAATAATGTTTGACCAAACGCATGGGAACTGAAGCCCAATCAAGTTGACATGTAAAATTGACCGTCACACGTAAAAATGCATATTAATGTGCTAATAAATGCAAAGAAAAATGTCTGACAAAAGAACTAGATACATACTGAAGAGAAGAATATTGCTTGCAATGTTAGTTATTTTGGTAGCATCAATTTAATTTGCAGAGTACTTTATAGTACAGTCTGCCTATTGAATGTTCAAGTACATTTCTCTGATTATGATTTCCACATGCCTGTTCCGTAAAAGGAATATGCAAGTGTCTTATTATCATTTGAAAACCACCTATTAAATACTCAAGTGTTGACACTAATAGATGACAGGAAGACACTGAGTGTTGGTTACAAATGTCTGCCTGTGTAAGCATTTATTTACTTGATTAATTGAAAGTTAAGTATATAAGAATTGGATAATGGCAGGAATATAGGAAGAACCTGAGTAGTATAGGAAAAAATGCTAAAGAAATTCAAGATGCAAGGTTAAAAAGTCTTTAGAGAAAAATGTAACTCCCTGATATTGTGGCTACATGTAAAAGAAAATATTGATTGAAAATGAGAGCAAATTTTGCAGGGTGAATCGAATTGAAATACCACATGCAAATAACTGACAGGCTCTAAGTGAAATGTAAGATCATAATGATAAGACAATAAAAATTTTAGTTTTGAGCATTATAACCCTTTACTTAAGGCAAATACTGAAAATATTTTATATTTTTCACATTCAAAATAAGGCTTTTAAAAATGTATTCAATCACTTTAATGACCGTTACCAAGTCATAGGGACAAATTTGTTGACTGATTCTTATTGAACTTTCAGAAAATTGTATTTCATTATGGGCACCAATATCTTATGGCCCTCTCAATAATTATTCACTATATTACTAAGAACATATCTATATATAAGATTCTAAACTGTATTTACACCTATATATGTATATAATTTCTTAAAAACTTATCAATGACACTTATTAAGTTAAACAGGAAACTTTTATCTAATTCCAGGTACATTCAGGATTCATATTTACCTTATGTGTTGGAAATAAAAACTTATTTTATGCTTATTTAGCAAAGAGACAATAGGAAATAGAAAACAAAAATATTTAAATCAAATGGTATACTTTGTGGTAAGATGATTATGGAAACAATACTCTATGACAACTCACGTTATATTCAACTTAAAATTGGTATAGCTAAAGGGACTATATTTAAAAGAAAAGAAGATAATGGATGTGAAGAAGCATTTATTGAACACCCAAAACACACCAGGTGCTTTACATATATATTTTTATTTAATCCTCAGTTCAACTTAAATGGCTGAAATTGTGTTCATTTTAGAGTTAAAGAAAACTGGGCTCATTAACTACACTTCTGAAAGTCACACAGCACTTGAAAGTTGTAGAGGTGGTGATGATGCTGACATCTCTGAATCCTAACGTGATTCTCAGTGTGATGTGGTTCTGTAGCCGCTACTGTATTTAGATGACGTCTTGAAGAAATCTTATACAATTACTCAAAACTATAAGAAAAAATATCACGGAATGTCTTTATCAGGACAGACAGACTTTAGGGTAGACATGTAGGTGCAGATCGCTTAAAATTGAAAAAAAAATTCAAAATGGACTGATTTTATCAAATAGTGGGGAGTATAAACTTCAATTGCTTTCTAGCCCCATCATAGTGATCTTCCCAACTTCATTTGTAGTCCCTATATTGATAATTCCTGCCGTCTCACCAACGCTGTTCACACATGTTCCATTTCTCCTGCTTCTGGACACATGGTTAAATTGCACTTCTCAACTCCCTTGAAATCAGAAAGACTTTCTTGAAGTTCCTGAAATCACATCCTGCAGAGCACGGCCTGATCATTAGCTTGCCCATGTTTAAACAACTCTTCCTGGATGGCCATTACTACTGATTTGTTTTAAAGTTTGGGTATCACCATAGATTTATTTCTATATTTATTTTTGGCTTAATATCAAAAATGACCTCAAAAGCAAAATACAGAGGTAGGATGCCAAGACCAGTAATTATTTGTAGATAGTTCTTATTTGGGAATATCCCTGTATACGTCATCAAATAGATCACCAAGAGTTGACGGCACGACTAAACATTTTCTTGAGTTGAGTTTAGCTTTGTGCAATGAGATCTAAAACTAGAAATAAATATCATTTGAAAGAGCCACAGACAAAATAAGATATGTTAGAGAATTTATAGAGCTAGTAGATCAGATCTGATATAGGGAAAGTGAATCACATTCTAATGGATTAGGTTTGTGATTTATCTTTCTGCTCAAGGACAATGCAGATGCTTTTTTCTTCCTTTCCAATACCACATCTGCAACTTTATGCAGCTAAAAGGTAGTGCCATCTCAGCTAGGTTTCATTGTCACAAGCAATGAAATGAAAGGCTTTCCAGGACAGCCTGTTAGTGCCCTCTATTGATGTTTTCAGTCGTTCAGATCATTTCAGGAAAAGAAAACAGCACGATTTTTTAAAATGTCTCTAAAAGAATTTTCTGAAGAGGAAATTGGAATAATTTTACTATTTTCATTATATACATTTTCACTCCCTAGAATCTATTTAAATACATTACTATAACACCAGCTTTCCTTTCATCAGCTATAGATTTCTTTGGCTGCCTGTGCTTTCAAGAAAAAAAAATACACAGGAAGTTAACATGATTGAAAAATGCAAACTTATTACGAAATTTCATAGATTAGTGCACAAAAAATAGACTGTCTGAATAAACAGCTGGGGAAACTCTAGTCATCCTGCAGCACAAACACTGAATCTTTCACAGTGATTCTTTGAAATTATTTTATGGTATTTAACAAAACCTTGGAAAAAAGTTATACTTGTACACTTTACTAGGATACCACATTCATCATTAATCATCTTTAGTTGTTTTTTTTCCCTCCAAGTTTACATGCTTCAAAAGAGTTCAGCTTGAAATTTTTATTTCACCTATACAACAGTATTTCATTGATTGTTTTAATCTAAAAATGGCGATTTAAAATACAGTTGACTCAGTTTTCAAATGATAAACTTTGCAGATAAAATGTGATGATTTTAATATAATGAATGGTTACAGACTCTGCAAAATTACTTATTTTATTTGCATTTTATTCTCTACCCATCAATTTTTTTTTTTTTAAGTTCTCTCTGCCTTTATCCCAGTTGGAATCTCTTAAACCTTTTAATGACGATTTGGAGAGAATGTAATTTACCTTTATGAAGGACTTTGCCATTGTACAGAAGACGAACAACCTTGCCCGTAATGCAATGAGGCAAATAGAGACAGTGAATAGGAGTAAGGACTGAATAGATATAGTTCTAATGCCTACTGAGTCATCTCTTCCTTTTGGTTCTTCTTTATTATACTTGAAGTGACTATTCAGGGCACTAGAAATATTCATTTTAAATGTACCAAAACAAAAAAACACAACTAAGAGCAAATACAAATTATCTGAAAAATTTTCTTTTTGTTGACTTGTGAGATTATAAAGCACCAGCTCTCTGACCCCATTTACTAATATAATAATCTAAAATTTTAACTCTAGCTTTTCCGGGTGATTCTACAGATAATTATGGATTCAGTCATTTATAGAGACATTTCCATATGTTGCGCTTTAAACTTCATACAGCAGTCCCTCAGTCATTTTTACTTCCTAAATAATTATTTTTTTAGCTTCATATTGGCTGCTAATTTGCCTCCAAACTCGATGTGTACAACTCTAGATATATTTTGGCCAAAATAACTTGTTAAACTTTTATATTTTATTTTGTAATCATTCTTATTCTTCTGTGTCTCTGAGAAAGCTAATCTTGGAATAGAAAAAGAGGTATTAATATAATTTTTTCTTTCCTTCTTACTACTCTTTGCTAAGAATAAATCTTTCTGGATTTTAAAAGCTCTTTTCTTTTAATCATGTCAAAAATTCAATAGCATCTGAACTAGTCATTTCTAGCCAAGGAAGACTCAGTCAATTTTAAATGGATCATGTGAATGGAAAGCAGTATTTGGTCTCCTGCAAGGCTCTAGTGTCTTTGTGTTCATGTAGTCGTAGAGTAAAGAAATGGCCTCTGAATATTCTTTTGAATCTGGCATTATGAATATTTACAGGACCTTCACTGTGGATGAATTGTTAACCATAACTCCAAAAAAATAAATCTATAAATGAGCAAGAGTATTTGGAACATAGTACAATGTTGAATAGAATGGTGATGTAATTGGAAGCTTTATTATAATTGATTCAGGAAAAGTAACACACACAGATCATTTTCTAATCCATTTATGTCTTTTCAACTTCAGGATCTCACTTTCATGACAGTGAAGAGAGGAAGGAAGATCAGAAAATTAGATGAAAATTAAATCTTTGTTGATTGTATTCCATGTTATGCAGTCATTCGAAAATATCCTAAATTATAACTGTAAAAATCAAAATATATTACAGGCACAGGAATAAATAGTAAGATAAGTAGAATAGTCTATATAATGCCAGAAACTGCTGTATGTATACATATATAGTTGAGACTGATACTGGCTCAAGACAAGGATGACAGAAGGGAAACCACATTGTAGAAAAGAAAAACTCTATTATAACTTCTAATGACCTCTGACAAACTAACCCAGCTGGATCTGCACCCTCCAGGAGATCTAATTGCTCTGTAGATTTTACAACCCCTACTTGTCCATGTACCTCCCAGCTGCGATAAGATGATAACTTTGTTTTTTTGAGTTCCTTAGGAATGTGATGACCCCTAACAGAGAATCTGTGCTGATAGCCATCATCAGTGAAAACTGAAAGATCTGGTGTGGTGACCCCCAGTCTGTAACATCAGAAGGTCAACATTCCTAATCCCCTCCCCTATAACCCACCGGCCTATATAACTGCTGTAAGATTTGTGTCCCCTTAAGATGGTTTTTTTTAGACATTAGTCGGCCATCTTCCCTCTTGCTAGCAAGCTGTAATAAAAACGTCTTTTTTCTCCTACCACCTTGCCTCTTGACTATTGGCATGTATTGCGGCGAGCAGAAGGCCCACATTGGACAGTAATAAGACTGCAAATAGAGTTGAATTTCTAATGAGTTAGGAAAGAATAATAACATATTTTTGGATTGAAAACAAAAATTATTAAATTGAGGTTTTTGGATAAAAATGAAATTAGCTCCTGATTTTAAAAAAGAAATCACAATAAATTCCAGAAGCATTCACACTTTGTTATAATGTATGAAATTTTAAAATTACTCAAAAATATATGAATGATTATTTACATAATTCTGGAAAAGGAAAGGCCTTTGTAAGCATGATTCCATACGAAAACATCACAATAAAGAAATTGATATACTTGACTACATAAATTTTAAAACTTTTGTATGGCAGAAACAAAAGAAAAGAAAGAAATACAATCTGAGCATATTTTTCAAAATATGTATCATAGGTAAACTACTAGCATGTTTAATATGGAAAGAGCTTATATGAGTGAACTATATAAAATGAATATTCTAAGATAAAATTATACAAAATTGCACAATAAATAATAGGGGAATATGTGTAATCTTACTAGTTATTGAAAATTAAAATAAAACTAATGCTTGACTGTTTTACTGTTGAGGGGAAAAAGTAATATCTTACATTAGTTGAGTTATGAAGAAATGGGCACTCTCATATACTCTTTTCTAGAATCTAAGTCTATCCATATATTATGGGTGCTGATATATTAACAAAAATGTAGTTTTTATCTTTTGACTCACGAAGTCCCTTTTAGGCTTTCTTTAAAGAAATAATAAAAAATTTTTAAGGTATTATTCCAAATATTATTGCTTACATATTGTTATAATAGTGATTAATATGAAACATCTTAAATAATTATTATAAAGAATTAATATATAAGTATATATTAATCAGATGCGGGACTGCAACCTTATATTAGATATTAGTCAATCCGCAAAGAAGTTTAGAAAAGATAGTCACAAAGCAGGATGTTCACCATAATCCCAGGCTTTTTAACATGTATATGTGTGTATATGTATGTGTGTGTGTGTGTGTGTACCCATAAATAATACATACATGTGTAAAATATTAAAAGAGTACATATTAAATTAGTAACAGCATTTATCTCTGTCTGGCGAATAGATTTTAGATGATCCATCTAAACGTTCTCTTTTACTTTGTTGATATTTTCTAAATTTTCTGAAATTAGCACGTTTTTGAAAAAAACGTTGTTTTTAAAATGTATTTGATATTCATCTCCTTTGCTCTTGCTATCCAGCTGTAGGTCCACCTTTTAGTACCTTTCTGTAGTAACTCATTTTACATCTGCTGACAAGAAGAATGATTCCAAACAGGAAAAAAATGGTAAAAAATGGATATTTTATTTTTCTTATTTCCTGTTTAGCAAGTGAGCACTAAGGCATACTAAGTTGAAAAGCACAAATAACTTTACAATGTGATACTTTTGGCTGTGAAATATACAGAAGGTATACGTGCTACAGTGGAACATTAAGACTAATAGGCCTGTGGCTGGCCCAGTGGCATAGTGGTTATGTTCGCGAGCTCCACTTCAGAGGACTAGGGTTTGCAGGTTTGGATCCTGGGGCCGGACCTAGGCTCCGCTCATCAAGCCATGCTGTGGCGGCATCCCACACACAAAATAGAAGAAGATGGTCACAGATGTTAGCTCAGGGCTAATCTTCGTCAGCAAAAAGAGGAGGATTGGCAACAGATGTTAGCTTAGGGCCAATCTTCCCCGGAAAAAAAAAAAAAGAATAATAGGCCTGTTTCTAAATCAATAACAGTTTGTGTTCTATTTTTTTTTCACATTGAATAACAGTTTGTGTTCTATTTTTTTTTCACATTGACTGCCATTACATTGAAACTCTCCTGGCATTTTATAGCTACTAAAAAGGACAAGAAGATTCTCTAAATATACAAGTATATATATATATGTAATTAAAGGTTTTTTTAGATAAAACATACATAGACAATAAATCTTCTTGGTCTATAATTTAAGATCGTTTTTATTATTTTTGCAAGTAGAATTGTTTTTAAAAATATCTCTTTATTTTTCTAATGAAAGATAATGCACCAAGACCTAGTCTATATCAGTGGTCTTTTGGCTGTGCATTCTTACCAGAAAAGAAAAAGCCAATACCTATTATATATATAATATATAATATAAAAATATATATGTATATATTTTTTTTTCTGATACATTCCAAACAGCAACAGAACTCTGCTCTCGTAGCATTTATTTTATGGTGGATTAATATGCTACTGTGAATTTATATATTAAGTATAAAAGGAGCATAATTACTTTATTTAATGCATGACAGTATTATATATTCATTTGATAATATAAAATGCTTATAGTTTTACTAATTTTCACATTTTACAGTATTTCTTTCAAGGATGACACCTGTATTAATGTGTTAATATTATCACTTCAAAAGATGTTGTACACAGAAAGGCAAAAAAAATATGCTGAAAATATAACTTTTCTGAGTATGCATTCTTTGTAAAGAAAACTGTTAAAATTTTTTATAAACCATGGAAATAAGAGAAAGTGAATTCAGTCAGCGATAACACAGATACCTGAAAGCAGAGGTTGTTTTTCTTCAGACTTTATGTTTGACAAAGTATTGAAATTGTTGAGAGATCTCTTCTGCTTTATAAGCCATCTTGTTGTAGTGAAGCTGCTCTGGGATGTATGTAAGGAAAGCCAATCAAGAAAACTGAGATTTATTGTGTGGATACATCAACTTTTAATGGGAATCCAAAAGATGGTTTAATGAGGCATATGTAGTAGAGAAATGGCAGTGGGTATAGGTATGAGATACTTCTTTCTTACTCTTTCCTGATTGCTTTTTTCCTCTTATTTCAAATTCTTGTTAGTGAATCTGTTTACCAAGGTTACCTTTCTGAGCCAAGTCATAAGTTACTAGCGAGCCTATAAATAAACTAAATTTGGTTTATGCAGCCAGGGCTTTTGGAGAGTTGAGGAGAATTTAGTGCTATGAAGGTTGAATTCTCACATAAAAGGAGTTTTAATGTAAATTCTCCCAGAAAGATGTATGGAGAAAAAGACACTTTAAATATTTATAATGTGATTTGTTTGGGTATTTTTTTTATTATAACAACAGTATTTATATATTTCTTTCATTTCAGTATCCACCATATTTAGTAAAGTAAATGAAGAAAAATATTTCTTCCCACCAATGGATTTCAGTCATTTCCAGTAGGCTTAACTGTATTAGGTAATATTTTTTCATCTACAAAAATGGCAATTTTGTATGACTCAGCCTACTAGTAAGAACCAATGTAATCCTTTCTGACAGAGATCGCTCTATTAGTGTTGCTCATTATTCTTGTCAAGGTAGAAAGGAACTTTAAAAAAAAAGTGTTGGGCTTTAACCACTGTCTTATATGTAAAAGGAGGACAATGGATAATGACCGCCTTCTTATACTGCCTCTCTCTGCTGTTTCTCCACCTTCCAGAAACTTCTTCAGCTTTCGTCTCTCTTCAACCATGTACAATTACTTCAATAACTACCAGCAGTTGAAGGTGGAAATGGTGCATTTATTTTGTTCTTCTTGCCCTGGCGTCAAAGGCTGTTAAGGCAAATATATAAAATTTGGGAGTAAATAAACAAATTGAAAATACAAACATTCAAACATTTACAAATAATTTTCCTCCTTATCACGTTCTCTCTGGACCCTTAATCAAAATGGAAGTTGATGCCCATCAAGTAATGAATGGATAAGTAGTATGTGCTATATCCATGCAAAGAAATATTACTCGTTAATAAAAAGATGTGAGGTACTGAAATATGCTACAGCAGGCATGCACTTTGAAACCATCATGCCAAGTCAAAGAAGCCAGTCACAAAGGACCACATAGTGTAGAACTGCATTCATATGAAATGTCTAGAATATGAAAATCCACAAAGACAGAGAGTAGATTAGTGGTTGCTTATGACTGGGGAGGATGTTAAGCAAGAAAGTAATATGTTCTTCAAAAAGAGTAGTATGTAAAATATTCTGGAGGTAAAAGAGGCTAAGAAAGGACATGTACTTTTTAATATATTGCAATAAACTGCAAGACAAATTACTGAATTTCTAAATTAAGGTAATAATCATAGGGATGAAAAGGAAAGATACGGTGTGAATTACTAGGAATTAGCAATTGATAGATGTGATGGTCAATAAAGAGATACAGTCAAGGTGACCCGGAGATTTCAATCCTAATGACAAAGAGGATAGTGGGGCTATTTATTAACAGATATAAGTTTGGTGATGGTAGTGGTGTGTATATGTGTGTGTATGTTTTTGTGTGTGTGTGAGAAAGAGAGAGTAGACATAATGAGTGGGAGATCTAGAATAGCTTTCCAGAATATTTATAAGGGATATTTCAATGGGAAATGCAGGAGTAGCATGGGAAAATGGAAAGATAGACATATAGAAATGGAAGTAATTCACAGAAATAGGTGAGTTGGAGTTAGGCTGTTAGATTATATTTCCCAGGCACAAAAGAGAAGAGGAGGAAGCTGAGAATATTCTCTTTGGGAATTCTCCTATTGACTGGATGTAAAGAAGGGAAAAGATGATCCAGTAAGTAATATTGAGGGAGCCGTCAGAAAAGTAGAGGAAATTCTAGGAGACGGTAGTGTTGTGGATGTCAAAGAGGATAGTTGAAGCAGGCTCAAGGAGTGGAGAGTTCAGAGCTACAAGACCCAGCCACGTATTTTAATATACATGAGCTATAATAATTCATTGACTTAGTGCTCACACGTTGTCTTTTCCACTCCTTCCTGTTGAGACTATCTGATAAAAATATAATCAAGGTTTCTAGTCACTTTCTCAACTGAGGAAGCCTTTGAGAATGAAGATGATGGTGATGACTAAAGGTGGTGCCAGAGTTATGGGAGATATAGAATAGTGAAGAACCCACAGAGAACTATAAACAGCACAGGATGATGAAAAGGACACTTTCCATTTGTTCCAGCTTAGCTGGGAACCGAATGTGTGTCCACAAGCAAGTCCTTCCGCTTCTCTCTACCGTCTTTCCCTCATCTGTGAAAACATGCCATTTTAACTTATTCTCTAAGATTCAGCTCAGGACTTAGTCTTTTCTTCTTGAACATGAGAATTTCCAAAGTAGAAAGACAAACTTGGAAATACTGCTTAAACTTAAAAAATAGAAGTTACTTAACACCTCGAGACTAACAAAATAAAATTGCTTCTTCCCATAAAATATACAAAATGACAAAGACAAGGCAATTGAGGCAAATATCAAATAAAAATTTGATTTTTGTTCTCAGAATAACTTTTATAATAACTATATGCAGGGTACAGGCCAGATAAAATTATTAAAGTTTTATTTAATAGCACGGATCCATGTTAATTTCCCTTATAATTCACTTAAAATTTCAAAACAATAGATAACTTAGCACGGAAAGTGTAATGTTTGAAAACTTGACATGATGTATGTGTGAGGAAGGTAAATTATGTTAAGAAACTGGTGGAGAAATAACACCATGATATCCATTCTTAAGTATCACCATGAATATTTATATGAAAACATATGTAGATTTTATTCTCCATATATAAAATATTTTTTTAAATTTTTCATTCAAGACAATATTCAGAAACAAATATATGGATTTCAATATGACATATTTGTTCATGCAATAGACAATTTTAGTCAAATAAAGGTAACAGAAATTTGAAAGGCTGTGTCTCTTGTTTATATGCTTTATATACAGCCACTTAATATATGATCGTGATATTAAGTGATGTGATAATATATGATATGATATTATCACAACCTTATACAAGGCCTGCCTTATACTAAGGACACAGACTGCAATTTAATTTCCTACAAACAGGAAGTTTATCAACACATAGCAATGAATTTTTATGTAAGATATTTCAAGATGGTTTTCATTACTAAGTAATCATTTAATAACAGAGACTTCAGTGCTAACAAAGTTTGATGTCAAGGGCAAAAATTTCTGATTTGAATAGAAAATTCCCCAAATATTATCTCTCCTAAAAATAGAGGAAAGTTTTAGGAAAAATTGAAGTCACAAATATATATGATGTGGCATGTCTAATTAATATCAGAAATGACATATGTTTTAGACGTTTATTACTTAATAAGTGGTACATACCCAGTTACCACTCTCCCACTCCTCCTGACACTAAACAAACCAACAGCAACACTGCTAAAACCTCAATGAAAATTCTAGAGAGCGATATGACAAGAAGTTAACTCAAGATTAGAGAAGCAAGGGGCCGGCCCAGTGGCATGATGGTTAAGTTCACACACTCCACTTTGGTGGCCCGGGGTTCGCAGGTTCAGATCCTGGGCACGGACCAACACACTGCTTGTCAAGCCATGCTGTGGCAGCATCCCATATAAAGGAGAAGAAGATGGGCATGGATATTAGTCCAAGGTCAATCTTCCTCAGCAAAAAGAGGAGGATTGGCAACGGATGTTAGCTCAGAGCTAATCTTCCTCACACACAAAAAAAACTACTAAAGCTAAAAAAGATTAGAGAAGCAAGCCCTTATATGATTCCAAGACACTTTTACAGTCTGCTTACTATACACATGGAGCATCTCTCTGCTCTGCTAGGAGAGGACAACATCACTTCCTGCTACTATGATAAAGAGAAGCTAATTAGTAAAATGTATACTTATTTTTTTTAAGGCTTAGAATTGTTAGAGGTGCTCATTACCTAGTCAACAATTCACGTGTTGAGCCATGTCATCGACACTAGATGAATGAAGACTATGCTGGGCATTGGCAGCGATCTATATGAATGGCTACACTTGCCAACTGGACAAAGAGAACTACATAACCAAAACTTAAAGAAAGGAGGCCAAAATGAAGACCACACATATGGGTCCCAGAAAATTTTCAGATTTTAGCTTATCTATAGCCTGAAAAGCTACCTGTACCCAGTCTAAGGGGTCTTATAGAATGACTATGTTTTTCTGTTAAGGCATAATGATGAGTCAACCTACCTACAGGGTAGGAGTTTAGATTAATGTTCAGAAAATAATCTCTGCTCCCCCTCACCTTCTCCATAGGGGACGTGTAGTGCTCACTCCCTCTGATAATGAGTTTTGTCATGTGTTGTAGTTTGACCAACGAATTATGGGCAGAAAGGGCAGTTTATGACAGTTACAAGCCCAGGCGTTAGGAAGTAACAGGTGTTTCACTTACCCACTTGTTGCTCCCAATTTTTTTTTTTTTTTCAAGAAGATCAGCCCTGAGCTAACATCCATGCTAATCTTTCTCTTTTTGCTGAGGAAGACCGGCTCTGAGCTAACATCTGTTGCCAACCCTCCTCCTTTTTTTCCCCCCAAAGTCCCAGTAGATAGTTGTATGTCATACTTGCACATCCTTCTTAGTTGCTGTATGTGGGACACGGCCTCAGCATGGCTGGAGAAGCAGTGCGTTGGTGCGCGCCCGGGATCCAAACCCGGGCCACCGGTAGCGGAGCGCGCTCACTTAACCGCTAAGCCACGGGGCCGGCCCATGCTCCCAATCTTTGTAAGATCCTCTAAATAGCTTCTATCCTTTAAGTCTGGGCCCCAGAAGGAGACATATGGAGCAGACCCAGAGCCTGAAGCAAAGCCCAGCTGAACCACAGCCTGAAAGCAGAGCTGCTCCAGCCAACCTGCATAACTGTTATTGTTTATGCCACTGAGATTTTACGTGTGTTTGTTGTTGTTCTTGTTACACAGCCATAGTTAACCAACACACTCAGATATATTAACTTTATTGCATTTGTCTTATGTTGGTCAAAGACTAAGGATGTGATGTGACACGCCAAGGAATACCGCTTAACTGTAGAATACCTTCTATACTGCACTGCTGTTGACTGATGTTTCCTGGTGCCAGGATCAGTGTCTTCCTTATCTAAGTCTCTCAATCTAGAGCCTACACCTCATTTTATGTTCCTGATATTATACTGATTTCTTCAGCAGTACCTCCTCAGCCCAGGATCTAAATGTAGTCATGGAGTTTTCAAGAACCTTCCTGAAGACAGCAGATTCCAGAGAGGAGATCGCCATTCTTTCTGAACATAAGTGCAATATTTTGACTGAATACTTTTTCAGGAAATAGAGCCAGAAGTTCCCCTACCAGCTAGAGCAGAGAATTTAGTGATTTCTATGTAATAATCCAAGTTGGTGTTAACTCCCAGGCACCAGATAGAACTGAGAGAGTCAGATGAATAACTAAGGAACAGCCTGAATTGGCCCAAGTATGAGAGTTTTAATTAAGTCATGATACTCCCCTGATTAAAACTTTTTACTGCCTTCCAATTGTGTTAAAAACAAGAACAAAAACAAAACAAAACAGTGAGCCCCTTTCCTTGGCTCATAGGACCCTACAACAGCTGGTTCCTGCCAGCCTCTCCTACTTTGTCACCCACACACCATTCATTCCATTTTCCATTATGCTTGCACCTGACTGGCTTTCTTTCTCTTCCTTAAACATTATCAATCTTTTTCTCATTTCTGGGCTGTTGTCCTTATTGCTGCATTTGCCTCCCTGGATCTTTCCCCAGCTCTTCATGTGACTGGTTCATTCTTATTCTTTAAACCCACTTCAAAATCATCTCCTCAGAGAGGCGTCTTTTTCTCACACCAATCAGCGGGACCTTATCCAATTACTCCTTGTCTTTGACCTTGTTCGTTCTTTCCTAGTGTATAACAGAATTTGTAATTACTTTGTTCATTTTAAAATTTGTTTACTGTCTGTTTCCCCTATAAAATACAATCTCTAAAGATCCAGAAAACTGATCTGTTTTGTTTACTGGTTTGCCAGCATTTAGGAACCAATACGTGGAAAATATAAGGTGGTATATTTCCACTTAAAATTAAGCAGACATTTCCTAATGAGGGTCTCCTATATCCATTGATTTCCTGTGGATAGATATGTTAAATCACACACTGGGTGCTGTATCTCAGTGTATTGGTGATCTATTGCTGTATAACAGATCACTCCACAATTTAGTGACTGGCAACAGGCATTTATTATGTCATAGTTTCTGGGGGTCAGAAATCTTGGTGCGGCTTGGGTGGTTCTGACTCTGAGTCTCTCATTTGCTGCAAAGCTTTCAGCCAGGACTTTGTCATCTCAAGACTGGGCAGGAATTTGATCACTCCAGAGGGCTGCTCACAGCATGGCAGTTTGTTTTTCCCAGTCCAAGGAATGTGTGTGTGTCTGTGTCTGTGTGTGTAAATGAGAGAGAGATTGAGATATTCGTTTTGCAACCTAATTTCAGAACTGACATTCCATCACTTTTGCCAAGTTAGAAGCTAGTACTAGGTCCATCACACACTCAAGGGAAGGATGTTACACACGAGCATCAACACCAAGAGACTGGATTCATCTTAGAATCTGCCTACCACAATCACAGTTACTGTAAAGAGTATTCTAGAATGGGTTTGCAGCTTACACGGTCTTAGCTCTAAATTTCTTTCAGTACTAATATTTTTCTATTAAATTTACCATCACAATACTTGGGATACCAAAAAGCTTTGTGAGTATTTGTGAGCCACTTGTTCAAAGCAACCCTTGCCCTAGCAGGATCATTTGAATGCAGGAAGATTGGAGAATTTGAATATGCCAGTGACTTCATTTATTCATTCATTCATTTAACAAATACTTGCTGAGTATCTACCATGCGTGCCAGGAACACGTTAAGTAATAAAAATATATTGGAGGAGAAAAATGCAAGTGTCTGCATTCATGGAACTTAACGATAGTGGGAGAGAATCACATTAATCAAATGTTTAATTGCATTCAGACTTTTCTGGATAAAACCATTGGAGCCCTTTCCTCCTCCTCCTTCTTTTTAATTCCACAAATTCAGATATACCACAGGGGTAAACTGTGTCTAAAACATGTTGGTAATGCCGAGTGAAATCACACCTAAGCTTGGTTAGCTTATAAGTGAGTGTTTAAAGCTTTTCCCTGACATTCACATTAAGTTGTTACACTGTATCATCATATGTGTTTCTTGCATTTGTAAACCAACAACAAAACAAGCTGTGGTAGATAACATTTACTCCATATTGATTGTAACTAAATGTTTTTGATGGGCTATGAACCTCAGTTCATGGATTAAAAATATGGCAACATCAAATAGCTTTGAAGCTCATATAAAGCATCATCAAAATTCATAGTAAACATAGCAGGAGAGACTGCAGATATGTTTAAACTCATTGTCAAGAAAGTATTTCCATCTTGCCTGAAATTGATAAGGCCCATTTAACCAGATCAAGGAAAAACTCTTTCAATCTCCCCCTTTTTTTTTTTTTTTTAAGTTTACAGCATATGTGGGGGTAAAAACCTTCAGACACATAGAAGTGTGAATCGCTGATAGTTATCCAGCGGAAACCCTGCATGTTTTGTTGACTTATCACTTATAACTTTGTAAATTTCAGAGCCTGTTATTTCTTATCATCATTGCTTGTGTTGTCTTTTCTCTTGGCCAATTTTCTATGCATACTCGCAGTGGCATAGATGAAACTAGCCTGCTTGAACTTTTTCTATGATGTGTTTGACAGAAACTTTTGTCTTTCAAAAGAAAATAAACAATTGCTAAGGGATTGAATTTATTTGCAGGCTCATTGCTATGCATATTATGGACTGAAAGAACGACCTAGGAAGTCTTTCAGTTGCTCATATTTTTAATACTAGGTGCCTTCATTTTTTAAAAAGTTTAATGACTTGGGATTTCATTTACTGCAAATAATGAGAGTCTGTGCAAGACTGCAAATTGTATCTTGGGTGTTGTCATGCACTACCGCACTTGATAGATAATTTATTCAGAGGCCTGGAAGAGAGCTTCTTAAAAATAACTGACACTGAGGATGCCAATAAACATTGATGCCATGCACATGCCAGCTGCAGAATCATTAGTAGGTGGAACACCCTACCGTGCAAACAACTTCAAACTGACTTGATGAGGGATGTATTTTAGCCAAAAGCATAATTGAACTCATGAATTTGTCCTACTTACAGTTCTCTATCTAAGTTCTGTCTTTTAAAAGTTTTATTTATTCATTCTTTTATTGATGTAGTTTGGTGGATATAGCATTTGAAAAGGCAGAGTGCTCTATTCTTTCACATTTCCTAACACACAATTGCTATTGCAGTTCCATTGGTGGAAGATTACCATTACAAATCTACCTTTTTAACTGAGTTGTTAAATAAGAAGTCTAGTTTAAATTTTGCTTGGAACTTTTTATTCAGACTAGATGAGATTACAGGAAGCCATGTTTAAATATCAGCACTAGTTTACAGCATGAGAAACACATACATATATCATGTTCATTTCTACTACAAATAATCCTGAGGAAAAAAAATTAACTTGTTCTATATATCTGCAAGAGTAGAAACAAACCTATAAAAACTGGGCAAAACAACCCAGATTTTGAATAATGGATAATTTTCTAAAGATTTATCTGACCAAAGGGAGAAAAGTCTTTTTCCACAGCCAGTGAGTTTCCTGTCCCTGAAATACTCAAATATATGCTGGCTAGCTTCTTGGTAGCAATGCTGTCCTGAGAATGTTGGCTTCAGATAGCAAGGACATTCTGCCAGATGACTTCAAAGGGACTTTTCAACCTTTGGTTTCTAACATGTTTCCACATAGAAAATTCCTCCAGGCTAATTTTAGTTCTATAGTTTGGGGAGAGGTAAAATGGAATATCATAGCAAAGAGAAATGCAAAGTAGAGCTCCCCACACTGTAACTGAGAATACTTAGTTTCCTTTGTTTATATTCCATAACAAAATCTTCAGGGGGGAAAAAAGTACTGGAAAGGCAGCTATGAATTTGGGTCTTCTGGATTATTCTTGCAATAAAAAACAGTACTAATTCAACATATTCTTTATTTTCACTTAATTATGATTCTACTGCTTTTATCCTTTTCCATTTCTTTTCAAAATTATCCAAAGAAGCAAATAATAATTTTTAAGATTCATGTTTGTGGAACTACAATATTAGTTAAATGCAACTAATTTCACAGTTAATGTACACTAACTAACATTTCATTATATTAAACATCTTCTTAAAATAAGTCTGGGAAATAAATGTAGGGAAGTAGTTGGCTGTTTAGTGAGCTGTGAATATCTCTCCTTAAATTACACAGATACTGAGAAATGGAGCCTGAAACTCCATATGTAAAAATGCCTATAGAAGAAATGTTATGTTTCTGTAAGTTGAAAGGGCAATGTAATTATGATGAAGGTAAAGCATCTATTTTAAAATATGATCCTATTTTACAAAACTACACTTGGCACAATATAAAAGAGTATAGACTTGTTATTAACCTTCTGTTTTATATTTGGCATTCCAGAATTTACTCACCAAATGTGACTTGAGCATTCTTATCTTCAGTTGCAATATTTGTAAAAAAAAAAAAAAAAAAAGTAATTTTTATTTCAATTATGAAAACAAAATTCACTATAAAATATAAATAAATACTGTGAATGTATAAAGATTCCACATAAAATAAATTTTAGAAATGATATTTTCTTCTGAGCAAAAATGATACAGAATGGGAATGTGTCACAAAGCTTGTGAAATTGGAAAGAAAGTTGTAATAGGAACCATTATACTAAAAATCAATGATGTAGATGAAAAATAACTTCACAAGCTTTCAGAGTCTAAACAGTTATCTGATTTCAAAATCCCAAAGTAATAATTTTCATCTGAAGTATTCTAAATTTAGTACCGGAATAAATAACTATTTTCATTAAAGTCATGATAACTCTTTGGAAAGAATTCTAGATCTATGGTTAGAAAAGATCACAAGAAACCAAGGACATTAAAACTGCATCTGAGGAACAGAACATTCATATACTGCTCTTGTTTTGTAGAAAAATAAAAGTATTTTAGATCAAAAATTGGCTCTTGTAAAAAAATTGTAGCAATCCTATTTCATTCTGTATTTAGAGAGGTGAATTGCAAATCAATAACTAATCTTTAGAGAAACAACAGAGAATGTTGGATGGTCAAATATAATACATAACTCAGCATTTCTGTACCTCTGAGTTTTTTAAAATATTTTACCTGATTAAAAAAAATATGCTTCGTTTAAAACAGAAATTAAACAAGAGAGGCATAGTTACACATAAGTACACAACCCCCAAAAGTATGGAACATTTCTTAAACAATGTTATTAAATACATAAATAATTCTCTAATTTTATTCAGTAAAAAATTTCTCATATACTCAGATACAGATATTTTTATGCCTTATATACAACTTATTTCTAAGCAGTCTTTTGAATCTTAAAGAACGTTATCTATTGACAATTTAGATCAATTTTGAAATATTGGATTTTCGCATCAAATTTATTAGACTATCACTTGTAAAAGAACATGAGCACGTCAATGTAAACGGTAAGTTCATTTTAATTGTGTCAACCTGAATAAACTGGAGAATATATTTCCCAGAATCCCCTTTCTTATACGTTTCCAAGTTAAACTTGACTGCAGCAGGAACTTGTGAGCGAGTCGAAAGGCAGAGGTGAAGTGCAATGATGGCCATTACTTTCAGGAGGTTTTTTTGATGCCAAACATGGCAGACACAGAATTACCTGGTGGGCTCTAGAATGTCTTCGCTCTCCTCTAGTCTGCTGAGAGGCCATCTTCCCCACTATTGTCCTGCTGACCAACGGCAGTTCTAGGTTCTCCTCCAGAAGCTTGGCTGTGGACGCACTGAGGCAAAAACTACCCAAACACAATAGCTTCCCAGGGACGTCCCCACAAACTCCAATTCCCAGCCCCACTTCAGCTGCTGGACATGAATGGCTTCTCAAGCCGGCTGAATGGTAACTCTTGCTTGGACACTGGGACAACCCTTTCTGATCCTTCACTTCCCCAGCATCTTTCACAGTTTTATGGGTTGAATCCATATAACAAATCCCATACTAGACACCACTCCTATTGATTTTGTTCTCTTGATGAAACCTGGACTGTCTGGTAAACACATCGATAGGTGGATACTGTTATTGTCTTAGTTTTGCAAATGAAGAAACTAGGGACAGAGATAACTAAGGTCATATGTCTGATAAGTCATAGAGCCAGCATTCAAACCCAAGCAGTCTGGCAAATGGTAGTCTGCAATCCAACATGAGTTTGTTAAAAACTAGGATATACTGTGGAGAGGAAAGTGTAGTGAACTACATATAAAATTATGTGGATTTCAGTCATAGTTTTATAACTAAATAGTGAGACCTAAACCCATTTAATTATTCCTAGTATTATTTCTCTCATTTGTATGGGAATTGAGGGTATTAGGTGATCTTTACTATTTCTTTCATCTTTAAAATCCTATAAATGTGCTGCTCTAGCCCATAACAATTTCTTCGCAAAATTGTACCTCTCTCCACAGTCATTTCCAAGGGTAAATGACACCCAGGAGACTCTGGAATGTGGACTCTGAAGTCACAGTCCATGAATTTGAATCCAGACTCTACCACATGTCTGCGGCAGGCAGAATAATGACCTCCAAAGATGTCCATGTCTTCATTCCCAGAACCTGTGAATATGTTATAAGGTAAAACGAACTTTGCAGATGTGATCAAGGTAAGGACTTTGAGATGGGGAGATTACCCTGGTTTATCCGGAGGAGCCCAATATAATCAAAAAGGACCTTATAAGAGAAAGAGGGAGGCAGGAGAG
This sequence comes from Diceros bicornis minor, assembly GCF_020826845.1. Taxonomy (NCBI): domain Eukaryota; kingdom Metazoa; phylum Chordata; class Mammalia; order Perissodactyla; family Rhinocerotidae; genus Diceros; species Diceros bicornis. The sequence goes on from NC_080766.1 coordinate 12,032,608, forward strand.
TCGGAATCAGAGTCAGAAAAGGAGATGTGATGATGTACGCGGTGGTAGGAGTGATCCAGGGTGGTGAGCCAAGGGATGTAGGCAGCCTCTGAAGGCTGCAAAAGGAAAGAAACGAGTCTCTCCTGAAGTCTCCAAAAGCCCTGCTGACCCATTTTAGACTTCTGACCTCCAAAATTTTAAGGTAATAAATTTACGTTGTTTTAAGCTGTTCAATTGTGGTGATTTGTTATAGCTGCAATCAGCAACTGCTACAACGCCTAACATTGTCCTACCCCACGACCCATTCCAGGACCCTCTTCTTTTTTCCATCTGCAGGTTCCCCCTTAGGGATTGTGTCAACTGTCGTAACTATCAAGTCCATTTATATGAAATTAAACTTCTTTTTCCAGTTCTGAACTTTGCTGAGCTTAACCTCACAAATACAACTATGCAGTTCACACTTCGTCTTTAGTATCTAACACACAAATTAAATTTTACCAGGCTGAATACTCTCCATGTCTCACAAAATGAAATAACTACCTTCTCAGTTGTTAAAGCCAAATATCTGAGAGTTATCCTTGATTCTACTCTTTCCTACCATCTGATATCTAACTAAATTATCAAGTTCTGTAATGTTATCTCCAAATGTCTCCTCTTTTTCATTTCCCTGGGCTAAGCTACGATTATTTCTCACCTGAACTTCCACAGTCTCCTCCTAACTGGTCTCCCTGCTTCCACCCTTGACCCACTCTGATCCATCCCATGTAAAGTCTCCTAAATGACCTTTATTATATTTTAATGTTATGCCAGGTTGTGTCACAACTATGATTAACATTATCCAGTGTCTTCCTATCATGCTAAAATAAAACCCAGCCCTTTACCTGGTATATCTGGACCTATTCTAACTTTATTACCTCTTTTACTACCTCTCCCTTCTGAAACATCACACTAGACATACTAGTCTTCTTTATGTTCTTGGAACTCACTGAATTTATTCCTACTTGGAGTCCTTATTCCTCTTTCTCTACTTAAAGGTTCTTTCTCCTTTACTGAACATATAGCTTCTTCTTTTCAGTCATTCCTTTCTCAGCTCAAATATTCCTCTTTCATAAATATGAGTAATTAGAACTCCATTTAGGTTCCCTGGCCATCTGAGGGCTATGCTCTTTGCAGGTAACTATTTCTCTAGACAAACATTTTCTCCGTTGCTGTGGCTGAGGATATTCAAATTCTGGCAATGATGCTGGGTTTTTTTCCTACTAACAAACAGCTCTTCCTCATCTTCTGTGAGTGGATTCTGTTTCTCCCTGTGAAATATATGCCTTAAGATTGATCATATCTGGGAATAGCCCTTCCTTTAGGGAGAAGGCAGACAAATCTGATATTTTCTCGTCCACAGTATCCATATGTTCTCTTCCGAAGATATTCTACTGTCTTGTTTCTCCTCCTCCAGGTATTGCTCCCTATCTGATATTTCCATTGTGTATTAATTTAACTGTCTCTCTCACCCTCACTCTGCCAGAAGCTCCAGGAAGCAAGGACATTGTCTTTCCTGTTTACTGTTGTGTTCCATGTGCTTAACACATTACATATTGCCTAGCATATTAAATATTGTTAAATAAATGTATATGTCTATTTACTGATGATTAGGCCTCCCATGAATCAAGTTGCATCAGAATTTTACAGCTGAGAGAGGATGAGGAAGTTGTTTTGCCTGCGGGTAGCTGACAAAAAGCTTTGGGAGAAAGGATCCCACACTTTTTCTCAATAATTAATTCTCCAGCCAATCTTTAAAGAACGTGTGTACAAACCCTATAAAGAGAAGAAGCTGCATGAAGAAAATGGAGAAATTCTTTGGGGGGGGAAGGGGAGTTAAATGTAATCTGTGAGATATGGAGGCAAAATAATGTGAATTCGGTGTGCAATTCAACATAAAAGTGGATATAGGTGTTCTCCTTGGGTCCAAGTTGAACAACTCGGCAAGGTGGGCCCTCTAATGGCTGCTTTGTTGGTGAAGTCTGGAGAAATCACAATTGCAGTGAATGCCAGCATTGTGATTAACCAGCATTTATAAGGGCAGAATGCAGCTCTACCTGAGGGTCATGTTGTGCGGAGCAAGGAAATACAAGCAAAAGCAAACAAGAGGGCCACACAACATGACTTGTAGAAAGAATGCTGAGCAGTCAGCTGAAATGCATGATGTGCCAACGTGTTTTAAAACTATATTTAACTCTCTGATTTCTGCTCTTGCTTTCAATACCTTTGAATGGAGGGAATAATGCTTCCTTTTTGATTGATGCCATCACTCTAATTTCCAAGCAAGATTGTGTAGTGTGATAACTTATATTTCATATCTAAGATGTTTGAATAGATGAAATAAAGTTAATTGTTGATTCTTACTAATTTTCTGCTTCTGCAGGATGCTTTTATGCCTCTTTATGTAAATTATTGACTTGCATAATTGCACGCATGTCTAAGTGCTGCTTTTTGAGAGATGACATCAATGAATTTAAAGATTTCATTTTAGATTATCTTTCAGAATTATTTCAGATACCTTCTTGTATATAATTAGTTCCTCTTATGCTGAACAAAAGTGGGCCAAATTTATGCTAAGTATTATGACACTTTATTTCTCTGACAATATATACTACTATAAAGCATTTGTATGTCTGGTGTCTAGTTTTCCGTCATAACTTTCTTTCAGGGGAAGTGAATGCATTATTCTGTTCACTGGTCAATCTACCCATCCACCCACCCATCCACCCATCCATTTATTCAGCCATAATCTTGGGAGAACTCCCTTTGCAGCAGACACTGAAGTTTGGCCTGGTGAGACCAATTATGAATAACATATGGTCTCTTCATTGGAGAGGTCAGAGGTAGCAGAGATGTGAGACACACTAATGAATAATTTGAAAACAATGTGATAATTATTATAACTATATTATATACACGATACTTCACCCAGGTCTCTTGTTTTTCTTAATGCTTGTAAAGATTTATGCAAAATGAGGTGCCCTTGATGTTAGACATTAATTGGACTCTCTGGAAGACTAGGGCATATTAGATAATTAAAAGAAAATAAAACACAATGTTTGGTTTATGTTTATTAAAATGGGTATTAACATTTGGGAGCGAAAAATTGAAGTTTATTATCTTGCTCAGCACTCTTGTAAGGGTTCATAAGATATGCTTATTCTCTAAGACCATTATAATGAGAGAGAAAGAGTAAGGGAAGATTAGTCTAAAGGAGGAAAAGATTGAAGAAATTTGATAGTAAAATGTATATTAAAAAGGAAATGCAACTGACTATAGATGAACTCTATCAGTAACAAGAAGATGATAGCTTTCTGGCTTAATTTACTTTGGCAAACCCTTGCATGCATGCAATGGGAGTATAATCTAAACACATTATTAGAATATGTATCTCTTTGCTGCAGCTGGCTTTATCGTACGAGTAGATATATAATGCTTCCAGGAATAACTTGTGGTTAAATGTGTTTTGTTAGTTGTTACCAAGAAAACCAGAGGGAGAAATACATTTGCCAAAGTACCTAGAATATGATTTCTTTAAAAAAATAATACTCATATTTAGGAGACCCACATTGATAATTTACATTACAAATTTTCTACCAGCATCATAAGTGGTAAAAGGAAATTAAACGGTTTCTACAGCAAAAAAGATAAATAATAAAATCTTTAGTCAAATTACTTTTGTCAATTGTATCATGTCACCTTAGGAAGTAGTTTGTAAGGTACTTTATGCAAATTGAGAAACTGTGTGATTGTGATCCTTCGTCATATTGATAATACAGTTAAAATTATATCATGTTCCTAATATTATTTAAGATGGAAAAGAATTGATGAAAACAATCATACTTCATTACTCATTAGAAAAATACATCCTGATAAAATAATGCAAAGATAATTTTTCTCTTCTTATACAAAATTTCTAGATTTTGGATTTTCTGATGCTTTAAAAATGCAATGTTTCTTTGATGTAAATATTCAGTGAAATCCAACTACACAAAGATATTGATTAACTTGCCAGGATAGAGGAAGCCTTTAATATTAGCACACTGCACTTCTCCCATTGTTTCTCTGCCATCAGTCCCTCCCTGATCTCGGCAGAGTGACCAGACATCTGTGGAGTTCTCCTTTTACACTCGTATGGAGTCCCTTCTTTATGGACCTCATTCTTAAACTCTGCCTTGTGACAGTCAATTTACATGCATCTTACATGTTAATAAACATCTGCCTTCAGCAATTATAATTACCTTATCAGTGACAGGAAGAAAAAAAAGGAATATTTGATGGGACATTTTGTCCAATATGTATAGTTCACTGTCTGGAAACATTTCAGTTTTCATGTTGATTTATAATTATCATTATAAAAGCTTAGGTAATGCTTATTGGAAAAATGTTACATAATAATAATAATTTAATTTTGTGAATTGACTAAATTAGTTGAATCAGAGTTTCTCAAGCTAGAGTCCACATGCACTCTAGTATGGGAACTACAGTATTAATATTACTTGCTATGGTATATGTTTTATAAGTTTATTTGACAATGACATATGTTTGACTTACAGTTGTGTAAGAGTACATATATCTAATTTTACTACATAAACTAGTTATATATAGTCGAAATATTTGCATTACATTATTATAAGAATAAAATATTCTGGGTGTTGAAGGTAATCTATGCAATTCAGGTTTTGAATTAAAAAAAGGCTTCAAATACTCAAAAATTTCCTTTATATCAAAATCCAGGTTCTCACTTATATTTTATTCTCAAAATTTAATCCCTTAAGGTGTTTTAACAAGAAAAGGCTATCTTAAAATCATGCACACCTTAGAAATTTAGTTTCAGAATCATTTTTATTTTTTCTAACAATTTTTTTTATTGACTTCGTTTTTTAGGGCAGTTTTAGGTTCACAGCAAAATTGAGAGGAAGGTATTTATGAGATAGGCAGGAAGGTAGATATGAGCTGGGAGCAAGGTCACTCCACCAGGGGCAGCGTCCTAATTACCGGAGAGCGGCTCTTCAGACGTGCAGCACTCCCCCAGACCCTGACCAAGAGTAGTCCCAAGCCTCATTATACCCTCATTTGTATTACAGTTTTCACACCCCACTGCAAGGATCACTGCCATGACAGTTCCAGAGATGCCTATGTAAGGAAAAAATCTCTCCCTCCCGACGTGGGGGTGGAGACAATACCCCGACTGGCACACGTTCCAAGACTCTCACCCATCCTCAGGACCAGACCTTCCTTAGCCACTGACCACCACAACTTCGGTGCAGTTGCTCCCTCCAGCGTGCCCGCCCCTCCCCTTGGGGGTGTACTTTTGCTTTGCTAATAAATTCTCCTCCGTCGAAACTTCCACTGTGTGTCCACTCTCAAATTCCTTTGTGTCTGTGGCCCAAGAACCTGGGACCCCACCGCACCGAGCTGACCAGTGCTGGTGACATTTATACTCCCTATATATACGGATATATCCCATGTATAGCCCCTGCCTCCACACATGCATAGCCTCCTCCCTTTATCAACATCCCCCACCAGAGAGGTACAACTGTTGAAACTGATGAACCTACATTGACAGATCATAATCACCCAAAGTCTATAGTTTACATTATGGCTCACACTTGGTGTTGTATATTCTACGAGTTTGGGCAAATGTGCTAACAATTTTTTGAGTGAGGAATTTGGAGAAGTCTTGGCTGGATGGCTTGTGTCTAATTTATGTGTCATAAACTGGAGTGCCTGGGAATAAAAGATCCATTTCCATTTTGGTTTCTTCCCTCACATATCTAGCGCTTTGTTGGACATGGCTGGAAGGCTAGACTTAGCTGCACAGCTTTCCTTTTCAATGCGCTCTCCAGGTCTCTCCATATTGTCTCTTACATGGTAGATTAGGGCTCAAGTTACCAGCGCAGAAGCTGCCAGTCCTTTTAAAAGCTAGCCTGGAATTGACATGGTGTCTGTTTTACCAGACTATTGAATGTAACAGCTACATGTTGTCCAAATTCAAAGGAGGAAAGATCACTTTTCTCCATAGAAAGAGTGGCAAAGAATTTGTGCCTCTCTTTAATCTATCTCAGTAGGAAATCTCAAAAGACTTTTATTTCAAGCTATAAAGTTTGGCAGAAATTCTGTTGAATAAAATAAGGCGAAAGATATATGTTACAAAATCTAAATACAGTTAAAAGAATGTACCAAGTTCAATGATTAGAGATAACTTTATTATCCAGAAAAGTTAAACTTATTTATTAATTCTTTGCCTCTTTTATTTTAACATGATCAATAGTGTCATTGGAAAGATTTATCTCATGAGTGTTTATTAGAGAGTACATTCATGTACCTATGATATTATCATGGCCACTTATAAATGCTTATCAATAGTCACACAGACTGGCAAAGTATAGATGGCACATTTTGACTCCTTATTAATATGTGTAAATATAAACTCATTAAAAATATCTCAGAATATGTTGAAGTCTTGCTAATTCAAAACAACTGTGAAATTGTAGATTCTGAAACTCAAAGGAAACAGAATTCTTTAAGTAAAAGACAGGATGACAAGTTATCTCTAAAGAATTTACGCATTGTTTTGTAAGCAAAGAGTAATAGACTAAAACTTAGTCTCCTATTTCCCAAAGACATAAACACCAAATGTAGCATTTTGTTAATCCTCAAGGACAATTAGTTGATCATTATAAAATTATCAATCATTCATATCTGGCAACAATTAACTGATCAGTATTATTTACCAGGCACTTGAATGTGTACTCTACATATGTTATCCTATTTAATTCTGTTACCCGAAAAGATATGCATTATTTTCTACTTTATTAGGTGACATTTTGAAATAACTAAGATTAGTTTAAAGTTGGTGCTGGGAAATAACTTCTCTATTTAAACAAGAGACAATCTGGTTCCTTACCATGGAGGAAAATAAATTTAATTTGTACTGGAGGGAAATGTAAAAAATGAAAACCTGACGATACTTTGCAACTATTTTTCTATTTCTCAACCTGGAAGGACTTTCTTAAAACAACAAATAACAATAAGAAAAAAGGTAAAAACTAATTAAATCACTAAGGAAAACATGGATAGAATTTACTGCCATATAATGAAAGCCTCATAGATGACAGAGACCAGAACAAATATAATTAAAAAAACAAAACAAAAAAACTTTAAAGAAATACAACAAATTCAAAGAACAGAGGAAAAAACAAAAATATTGACTATACCGTCCTCATCCTCCAACTCCTCCTCTCCCACCCCATACAAATACTGAAGCTTGGAGACTATAGTGATACCTAATATCAATGACTTTAGGTGTTCGTACCAATGTCCACACAATTAGGCAGTGCAAAAATACATTTTGAATCCAACTTTAAATGATACCACATCCATTATTCTTTCCAATTAGAGCACAATGCTTCTCTAATATATACCTATCCTTCTTTATGTCTATCCCATCTATTTGAGTTATAAGTATTGATATTCAATACCCATAAATGGCTACATTCTGGAAGTCCTTCATTATTCAGTTGTTTTTCTTCCTGAAAGTTTCCATTTTATTACTTTTTTCCTCAGTAAAGGAATACTTGCTGAAAAACAGAGGAGGCGAAGAGAGAAAGGGACAATAAACAAAATAATAATAATAATGATAATAAATAACAACTTTAAGTTTACCACCCAGTGTTGACATTTAATCTTTCCCAAGATTATTGTGAGTGTGTATATGCGTGTGAGGCTGTGCATACTGCTTAGTAATCTCTTTTTTTACTTGACGGTATATCATAGATGTCTTCACAAATTCTAAAGATTTAATTGTTATTTATACACATCTATAACTATTAATCAGAGGAACGTCCTCTGCACACTTTTTCCATTGTTTCTTTTGTCTCTTATTAAATTGTAAAAGTTATTTATATATTTTTATATATATATTTATATAATTTGTCATATTATCTGTCATATCTCTTGCAATTACTTTTATTCAGTTTGTAATTTTCAAGGTTCATTTTATTTCAAGGTATTTAAAATTTTATACACAAAATTTTGAATTTTTATATAGTAAAGTACATCAGCTTTTTTCTTTTTAATGTAAGCTGCTGTTACCATTTCCACTGCTACTCAATGTGTAATAAAGGTGGTAGGTCGTTCTGAAATGAAACTGTATGCACATGAGTGTATGCACACTAAGCACAAGGATTTAGTGCTTTGGTTACACATAAACTCAGGGAGCAACTTTTGATTACACCTATTTTCATTTGTGGATTGATCCCGAATTGACAGTGCTGAACTTGCAATTTGACCTTTATTTTCTTGTCCCTTCCTTTCCTTCCTTCCACAAATATTTATTGATTACTTTCTACACACTAAACATTTATAACCTCAGTAGATGACTGAGACATATGACCTAATTTAATATACATAAAATATTAACTTGGTATTACATCATCACTTTTCCTTCTGATGTCAAAGAGTGATAGCACTGAATGGCAGTTTCAAACTATGTGCATCTGCTGAATATATTGAATTCTGGGTGACAATCTGGAATAAATTGTAGATGACATCAGCTGTTTTTTTTTCAGTCCATCTCTGCCCCTGACTGGGTATTTGACCCTTGGCCAAGCTTTTAACCTCTGTGTATCTACTTAGTGAATTGGAAAATAAAGAGATTCTTGATTTCTTAGGTCACTACAACCAGCAAAACTTGTAACACTGAAATTAGTATGAGGGACACACGTATACTAGGTGGTAGGGCATACTTTATTAGATTGAAATACAAATATAATTCTATCTCTTTTATGTTTCCTATTAATCACTCAGTCCTCACAATATAATCTTATTAGAAGTCCTCACAATCCAAAATTGTCTCAAAATACTGGAGCTTACTTTGACAATAGTGTTGCTCCAGTTTCTAATTTGGAGAGAATGGAGAGAATAAAGTTTTATCAATACACTTAGTTCTGATTTTTAGGTGTTTTTATATTTACGTTGCTGTCATTTTTTGCTGTTGAAAACTAGTCACTTACAACCTCAAGCTCATCCACTGGTCTTGCTTCTCCTCACGCTTGCTCAGGCCTCAGGGCTCCCAAGATTCGAAGTCTTCTTAATTTACACACTCGTGCCCAATACGTGTTCCCAAACCACAAATTCAATGTCAGTATATCTAGATGTTGGAAGTTTTTCCCTTCAACCATGTGTGAGCTGGAACGGCTCTTCCCTATAAACCTCTAAGCTTAGAATTGTGTCTAAAGGCAATATGGACAATCTTCTTTCTTGGTATGCTCTGTTTTGGAATTTTTTGACTCTTTTTTGCTAACATTCACGGGTTGGAACCATCTCAACTCATGAGAGTTTGCAGGAATAATATTAAAGCTTAAAAAGGAAGTGATCTTAATCATTCCTTTGAGACAGCTCCCTCACCCCTATGAAAATTTGCTCATCTTCTTCTCAGTCAACAGCTCTGCACAGGATGGGTTACAATTGCTAACTTCACAAGAAGTTCTGGGACTCCTTTCCCTCAGAAATGCTGTGATGACTACTGAGCTTACCTTTGCAAGATTGAAAGTTCCTTTTCAGAGAACCATAAAAGAAAATTCTAGGCATGGATTGTCCATATAAACAAAGGCACATATGGAAGCATCTTTTCAAAAAAAAAAAAAAAGATTTTTTTCTCTCAGGGACTCCAGCTACATGTAGAAGGTGGAATTATTTCATATGATCTCAAAAACCCGTATATGAAATTTGCTTCTTAAAATACACTGATTTATTTATGAATTAGTAGACATAAATTCAACAAAATCACTCTTCTGTTTGTGTAAATTTTACTCTCCATTAGTAGGACAAAATTTTATAATTTTATTTTTTATTTTTTCCCCCAAAGCCCCAGCAGATAGTTGTATGTCATAGCTACACATCCTTCTAGTTGCTGTATGTGGGACGCGGCCTCAGCACGGCCAGAGAAGTGGCGTGTCAGTGTGCGCCTGGGATCTGAACCCGGGCCGCCGGCAGCGGAGCGCGCACTCAACCGCTAAGCCACGGGCCGGCCCTGTAGGACAAAATTTTAAAATTCACAAGTGTGGTTAAAATTTGTAATTAAATTCTTCTTTGGAGTTAATACATAAAATAACTAAAAAGTCTATATGAGACTGGCATGGCAGTTGATATATCACATTGTTCCTGGGTATTTTAAATTTTATACTCTATCATTGTATACTGCTATTTCCATAGTTTAAATGTATTCTTTCCTGTGATTACCGCCTCTATGAACCCCAGTCATTTTCAGCCTCACATCAGTTGAGCACTCCAGGCATAATTGTATAATTAACATTTTTCTGTAAATTATTAAGCCATGGTTTCCCAGCTCCAAACACATCTTTCTATACTCTGCTTTGTCATGCTTGCGCTGAAGTCTACAAAGGGCATTTCTTCTCTGTCCGTTGGCTTCCTGTTAGGGTCTGCCTGTAGAGGGCGGGAGCGAGATTGGAAGGCCGGAAGAGTGAGAGGGGCCTTCCTCCTTCCTCCTGTCTTCTGTCTCTGGAGTCATTGCCCCAGCAAAAACCCTTCTCCCTGACAGCAATAGTGTGTCCCAGCGTCCGGCTTCTTTCCACTGTAACACAGCCAGGCTCCTGCATTCCCCAGACGCAGCGCACCGGCTGCAGCTCTACCTGAGTCCCAGCTCTGAGAGCCCCTTTCTCCAAGCTCCAGAGACAGCCCCACAGCACCGCAGCTGGGAAGTCTGATTCCTAACCACACAGAGTCCCTTCTGCAACCTTCTAGGTTCGCATAACACAACCTCAACTCCTTTGTTCTCCCAGACTTATGGGAAATAGCTGCTTTTTTGCAGTTACTAACCCTATAAATTCAGTCTTTCCTTCTGGTCTTTTTCCATTCTCCATCCTCTGCTTAATAAATGTCTATTGTTATATTCTTAATTGAAATAACTATTGTGGTTTCTTTCTCCCTAACTGAATCCTGAACAATAAAATAAAAGAGCTTTAACTGTAAATCTCATTAATATCTATATTCCCTGCCACAGTGACAGCCAAACCTTTGTAACCTTGTATTACAAAGAGTAGCAAAGTCATATAGTTAGCCGTAAATTAGTCCTGAGATTCTTCTATAAAACCTTCCATGAAAATGAATTAGTCGTGAAGAGGAAATATTCTTGGACGGCTTTAACTTTTTCTGTTTAAATTGGCTATCTGCTTTCTTACTTTCTCCTCTCCTCTTTGGGAAGTGTTTTTTTTAATTATTTCAGGAATGGCAGTAGCTTGTTTATTGATATTTTATCTAGAAAACAAACTTTTCAGTTGACTGAGTCCTAATTTGATGAATTTTAAGATTTCATTATTTGAGATTACTTGCAAAAATGGAATATTTTTAAACTGTATTTAATCAGTTATAAAACGTGGGTTTCTTCTCCCCATTTAAAGATAAGTAAAGGTAATAGTCCTATTAAATTTTAAAAGGCTTAATTCCACCAGTAATTCTAATCGGTCCCAGCATTCTCTTGATTATACTTACTTAGACTTCATACAAACCACAGGTTGGATTAGAAAAAAAATCAACAATTCCAATCAAGGTTTTTCTATTTTACAACACAAGATTATTGAGTGTGAATTGTGAGGTCTAATGGTAATCATCTGTAATTTCGAGGTGCTAAGCCCTGCCTTAACCATCTCAAAAAACCTTAGTGCCTGCCTGCATTTTTCATTATGATGAATAATAAAGATGCAAAAATAAATAAAGAACTCTTTTTGCCACTAGAAGTTTAAAATACAGTCAGAAGGACAAAAATAAAAATATATAAATGCATTAAATGTGGTAATATTATAGCAATAATAATAACTGTTATGGAGAAATTAATAAATCGAGAGAATGGATAAGGAATGGTGGAAGATGAAGCAAAATAACTGAAATAGGAGACATGGTGAGATATTTATTGTTTTATTTTTTTAATCCTTCCAAGGAAGGATTGCTAAGAGATGTTAGAGGTGATGAAGAAGAAAAACATGAAAACTAATTGAGGAGAGAATTGTGAGATATGAGGGATGGTGAAAAATAATTCTCATTATTTAATACAAAAAATGTATAAATCAATTAAATGGACCTATAAAATATGGCTTTGAAATATCTATACTAGTTTTGTGCAGGTAATACAATTAAAATTTTATTTCTTATTCATTAAATTCTATTGTCAAATATACAGAAAGAAAATGGAAAAATAGCATAATTTTATGGGAATGATAAAAAATTATTCTTATTACTATTTTTAATATTAACTCAATAAACTTTTAAAAATATCAAATTATAGTTTTGGGAACGCAGGGGGAACTGGCATATTATATTCCAGGCATGTAAATTTCTGATGTCTTGAGTTGATACAGTAATAATATATGAAAATAGAGAAATAAAGTGAAAGCATGTCACTTATACAATTTTGATGGAAATTGTTTCAGTCAAGTTTAGAGTGTTAGTAGGTAGCATAGAATTCCAAACAGGTGATTGAGAGTAAAAGTGTATGTTTTACACATAGTCACATAGTTGACCAAGTCATCATTTTTCTATATAATTAAACTTTCAAATACTATTAAGAATGAAAATGAATATACTGTAGTTACACAAAATGAAGTGTAAAATCTTAAAAACTTAATATTGAACAAACAAAACAACCCCCCCAAAACAAAACATATGTGTCCACTTACATAAAGTCCCAAAAACAAACAAAATTAAATCCTGCTATTTAGAAATGTAAATATGGTTGCTAATTAATTAAGAAAAAAAAAACAAATAATGCTATCCATAAAGCCAGGAAAGTGGCCACCTTTAGGGTGGGAAGAAGGGGTTGTCATTGGGAAGAATATTGCAAGTCCTCTGGGATCTTGAGAATGTGCAGTTTCTGGGCACAGGCAATAGATAATACCAGTGTTAATTATTTCTAATCAATTTTTGCAATATCTTTATGTATATTATGCAAAATTTAATAAAGAAAAAAATAAAGTTTTAATTGTATTCTGTGCACAAAAGTGGAACACAAGTATATTAAAGCAAAGCCAAGGCGTTTCTACATTAAGTCTTTTAAGATCTATTCAAGTTTTGGAACAGATACTCAACTGAAACTCCAGACACCTCCTTCAGAAAGTAGAGAGGAGAGTACATTGACTATGAAAACTTCAGTGGCATTTGATGCCAAAGCTTAGGTAGAATCGCTAAAAATAATTTTAATATGATGTTTGTAAATACAATTTTTTTGTACAAAAGTCAATGCATACTTTAAAATTTACAGTTAACAATGATCAAATGAGATGTTTCAGAGTGTTGGAAAAGCAGCCATATATTTTGGCAGTGCTGTTACTAAGTTCTTTTACTTGGTACTATTTGACTGAAAAAAAAATCAGTTGAAGCTAATCATAGAATTCAACAGTAAGACCATATCACAATAGAAGTTTTTCCTAATCTTCTCTTTTACACAAGAATGTGGCAAAGTGAGGGATCCAGTTTATCTAAACTTTGAGACTGTGTCCTTGAGCAAGAATCTATACACTTTTTGTCATTTAATAGTGAAAATTCTCTTAAGAATCCATGTGACCCACTGAATTTATCCAAAAGTTGTTACAGAAAAAGTTTCTGAAAAAGCAACCAAAGCTTTGGCTTTATGTATCAACACAAGGTATTCTGGCCCATAAGTGGTTACCATCTAAGAACTCATCATAAAAAAGAGGTCAATAAATGCTGTAAAGAGTTTGAAATTGGTCTAACAGACTTCTCAATTAGGTGAAACTGAGCATAGCAATAGTCAATTTCAAAAGCACTGCAGTCAGAACTGCCAGTTCCTCACAGAGTCATTGGAGACTCAGCCGTGCAGCTCATTGAGCACAGTCAGCACAGTGATCTGAATGGATACCGGTTATTTGTGAGTCTTTGTGTATAAAATATACACACACTCTCACATACACTCACACATTATATTTTAGGCCTCCTGAAAAATAGTCATATTAAATTGATTTCATATTTCTCAACTCCTAAAGTTTTGTAGCAAGTGTAACATTAATTTATATGAGAAATAGTAATTGAATTGATTTAGTTTCTTTTGTGAAATTTAAGTGCTCTTTATGCCAAGTTCCTTTAGACAAAGGAAATATTTATTATTTATTTATGCCTTAAATTAGATCTAATTTATTGTTTGATGACATTGAAATGCTGATGTTTTTGTTAGAAAACTCTTGTTTTTCTGATATTTTAAAAATTTAAGTTTCTATTCTTATTTTTATTAGAGGAAAAATAAATTCTTTAATAATAATATCATAACTCTTAAAAGGTCATTATTTTAATAACTTGACTTTCAAAATCACTTATACTTGTGATTATGTGTTTCACATTTTATTTGATAGTTTATGTTATTTAATAAAATAAATGCATTATATAGATGCTTCTAGTTGCTTTGATTTAGCGTTTTAAAGAAAAAACATTTGCACTTCCTTCCAGCCATTTAAACCTTATATTTTCTCTGTATATGTCCTCATGTGACGAATTTTGAAATTATCAGTAGGTCTTGTATGTATTATTGAACATATTGCTTAACACACTTAAAGTTGTCTATGTTCATTAGTAATTGCTATTTGGAGGAGTTTCCCATAACTTACTACTGAAATAAATATTCTTCTAATTCTATCATAATATACTTGAAAATGTTTTAAGTTTCATTGGCTCTATAGTAATCATCAAATAAATGAAACTTTTGAATAAATAACTTCAGGTATTATAATCAAACAGTACGCTGGTTTTAAAGAAATCTTTGAAAATTGAAGCCCAAATAAAATCTATATGAACTGTATATCACTTTCATGGAACTCCACAATACAGGGGGAATGTTAAGCTAAGTGGAACCCTATGATTCTCCTCTCACAACTCTACCTCAATGTTTTTTGTCATCATATAGAAGTTGAAGGTTACTACTGACAAAATATGGAAGCAGTTAATAGATAATTGTAATGTTTATTTTACTGTCACTGGATTTAGTAATCATATATTATCCTGATATTGATAGTGGTTGAACAAGTTGTATGCATTTGTAATATATAGTTCAATTAAGGGAACAAAAGCCACTCTAAGTATTTACATTAGAGAGAGATTTAATACAATGTAATGATTAGAGGCATACACAAGTGTGGGAGGGCTGGAGAAGAAATATCAGGAGGCCACTTTTAGGAAATCACAAGTCCAAGTATTGCTGGAAATCTTCCGCTATGCCTAGGAATTTCCAAGAATCTGCAACAGAAAAGCAGATGATTTTCAGAGGATTCACTCAATTACTAGAAGCCACTGCCAATGATCTTAGCTGCCTGCTGAGAATAATAAATTATGCTTCTCTTCTAACTTCCAAATTGTGTGCAATTTTCTGATGGGTAGCATCTAACCAGGAACTGTAGAGCAAAAGTAATTTCTAGGAAATATGATTCTAGGTTCTTCCCTGTAATAAAGAGGAAAAAAAAATATAAGAAGCATCAAGTAGAAAATAGAAAATATGAATCAGCTTTCAACTATTATAAATTTAGAAGGATTATTATTTTCTAGAGGTACATTTTTTATTACATCTTAAAGATGATTAATTGAGATTAGACTTCATTCAACTGAAAATAAATTTGCATGCTTAGATATATAACAGCAACACTCATTCTATCACTACATTTTATAAGATAATAAGTGATGTGATATAGACACTATTTCATAATTGATACATATGTGAGTGCATTTTATTTATTTTGTAGCTGAATATAGAGCACTGCCATAATGTTGTGAGAAGACTAGACAGTCAATTAGGATTTTACTGTGATAGGGAATGGATGAATGTACCCTGTTCATTCTCTTATGAAAGTCCAAGGTAGGACTTTTTGCCAGTGAACAAATTTTAGTTTAGTTTAGTCAATGTAAATGCTCTTTTGTGAATCTGAAGAAATTCTCTGATCTCAAGATAGAGAACTAATTGTACACTGCAGTCTTTCTGTTTCACATCACATCCTAGAAATGAATAACTAAAAAATGGTGTAAAAATAAAGAAATAGGTACATTAGAAATCAGGAAGGAGAAAAATTGAAGACCTAGAAATTGTGAGGAATCCTTAAAAGACTGAAAACTGACAATTTCTGTCCTATGGTTTCCACCATAGGACAGGATAAACACGTTTACTACCACAGAATATAGTTTCAACACCAAGGGAGCTCTGGGTGTATTGGTGATGAAGTAGGGAATGAAGATGCAGAGCAGAAAAAGCCCAAGAAGTTGCTTAGTTTGGCTACTGTGGTGGGAGGAGTTAATGAGGAGGAAGGTGGTCTGACACCAGGCAGAAACAGTAAGACTAGGAACTTGGATGAGAAAGATAGAACAATATCTGGTTCTAGACTGGTAACACATTCCTTTTAATTATACTGGGGGTGGGGGATTTCTGTTTCTTAGCAAGATAATTGAATTTGTGGACTTGTGGGCATGGATGTCTGCTTTCTTTCCCAAGATTATCAGTCAACTCCATTCATAAGGGCAGAAGACAGTCTGAAAATCAATCTTAAGAGTTCGGAAGCAAGAGGCATAAACTCATAGGGAATAGTTAATGAAAAACAGAGAACAAACTTAAAAATTGAAGAAGACACACTCTAGAAATAGAGGTAATAGAGCAATCAGAACAGGATATCAAAATAAACATAATTATTATTCACAAAGATATAAAGGTAAATATTGCACTTAAAGAAGAATAAGTGCATATGAAGCAAAGGATTTATATAACTAAGAGAACAAACTAGATATACAAAATGAAAATGTCATTTATTAGCACAATAGATACAGCTGAAGTAGAGAAGAAAGGTTAGGTGGAGGAATTGCCTCAGAAAGCAGTACAAAAGGGAAAAAAAAGATGAAAAATTTTAAAGAGGAGTTAAGGGACAAATATTTGGCATCTTTGAAAGTGTCCAACAATTTGTTTCCCTCTTTTCTACCTCTGAGTATGAAACAACTGAGAAATAAAATAAGGCGTAAAGTGGATGAAGGCCAAATTTTCACCTTTTTCATTGATAATACCTGGGTTGGGTATAGAATTTAAGGTGTAGGCTAACTGCTATTGCCATGAGAATATCAGAAGCAGGCAACTTATCCCCCCAGTCACAAGGGACACTGATCCTTGCGGGCCATCTCTTGTAAACACAACTTCATTGACAGGTTATGGTATGGTCAAGAGTATCAGAGAACATGTTTTCTACGGGCAGATTAGACGCCAAGTAGAAAGAAGGGATCGAGAGATGACCAGGTCTTTTTCCAAAACTCATGAATCAAGAAAGTCACTTCTGGGAGAAGTGTTGGAGGTGTTCAAGCACATTCCAAAAATTTAGTTCCCTCAACATGGAAATATATACCAAAATTTTGGAGAGGAGAAACATTTTCCCCAATCAACGTAGACTAGACATTAAAAATAGCAACATCTATCTTCTAGGAGTTCCAGAGGTGACAATATAGAAAATAGATGAAAAGTAATATTTGAATAAGTATATCCCAGGCCCTGAAGAAAGACAATAATAAAGATATATGCAAACATACACATCCACATGAACATATATATCTCATATACACACACACACATCATATGCACACACACACATGCATGTACACACACTCACATTGCATGATCATTCAATTTCAGATCATCAAGAAAGAAAACAAAATATAAAGAGATACCAGGGAAAAATGTGTGGAGGAAGATTCTCTACAAACATATGACTACAGACTTCATTATCAATTAATAACATGAGAGGAGAATGGAAGTGTCTTCAAAGTTCTGAGGGGAGAAAACTTCGAACACACACTGCTAAAACTTATAAAAACCTATCATTGTAATAGGGGGACAAAATGGTGATTTTTTTTTTTTGTGAAGAAGATTGGCCCTAAGCTAACATCTGCTAATCCTCCTCTCTTGTGCTGAGTAAGACTGGCCCTGGGCTAACATCCATGCCCATCTTCCTCCACTTTATATGGGACGCTGCCACAGCATGGCTTGACAAGTGGTGCGTTGGTGCATGCCCTGGATCTGAACCAGCGAACCCCAGGCCGCTGCAACGGAGCACGCACACTTAACTGCTTGCGCCACCGGGCTGGCCCCAAAATGATGACATCTTTACAGAAATTTGGAAACCAAAAAGACTATGACTAGGGACCGCCTGGTGGCGCAAGCAGTTAAGAGCACGTGCTCTGCTGCAGCAGCCCGTGGTTCACAGGTTCAGATCCCGGACGCGCAACGACCCATCGCTTGTCAAGCCGTGCTGTGGTGGCGTCCCATATAAAGTGGGGGAAGATGGCCATGGATGTTAGCTCAGGGCCAATCTTCCTCAAGAAAAAAGGGGAGGATTGGCATCAGATGTTAGCTCAGGGCTAGTCCTCCTCACAAAAAAAAAAAAAAAGACTATGACTTGAAATCCTTGTTTGAAAGAATTCTTAGAGAATATTCTCTAGCAAGTGTAGAAATATAATCACAGGCTAAGGAAGCTATTGATCATCTTCGCAGATACAGTAGTTGGAATGGAGAATTCCTTCAAAGATCATTTATGGTCTCCCTAAAGGGTACAAAAATTCTTGGGGCTGGCCCTGTGGCATAGGGGTTAAGTGTGCACAAGGCATCACTTGTCAAGCCATGCTGTGGTGGTGTCCCATGTAAAGTGGAGGAAGATGGGCACAGATGTCAGCTCAGGGCCAGTCTTCCCCAGCAAAAAAGAGGAGGATTGGCAGATGTTAGCTCAGGGCCGATCTTCCTCACACACACACACAAAAATCTTGAACAAGAAGCATTCAGAACATTCTTACTACCTTGGTTTCTGCATTTCAAGGAGTATGGATTACCTTGTAAATTTAGATTTAAATTGAATTTTATGCAAGTGTCAGTATCACATGCTCTCATAAACAGAATTATAGTGATTCTGCATCACTGTATTTAGAATCACCCATTTTTGTTAGTGCTTAGTATTAAAATGGTATGCAAGAAAATATATTAAGAAATAGAAATTCGCATTCTAAGTATGACTTTCCCTAATATTTGGGAAAATAAGCCATCAATGTATAGCAGGGGAAATGCAATGATATAGAAATATTCTTTTCCTTTCTTACTCTGGAACTTATTGAAATATCCATACAGCCATTTGTATTTTATAAATATTGTATAGGGGGCCAATAGCTCACAGTGGTTAGGGCATTGTTTCAGTGGTAGGCATGCCTGAGTTCTAATCGGGTCTAAGATTTCTTGGAACCTGACCTTGGACAAGTGACTCAACCTTACTGAGTTCAACGTTTTCTCCTCAGAGAGGTATTTCCTGAACGTTTATTCGAAAAAACACCCTGTCTTATCCCAGCTTATCACTATTCTTTTACTCCGTTTTATTTTTTAGTTACTACCAGACACTTTAGTGTATACTTGTTACTTTGTTTATTTTCTCTATCCCCTCTAGAATATAAAATTCCATGGACTTTGTCTTATTTAATTTTGTATCCCAGGACCAATCACAGTGGCTAAAGCCTAGAAATCACTCACTAATTATTTAGTAAAGGGATGAATGAATGCATAAATGAATAAACGTCCTACAAAGAGGTTTTGAGAAATCATTTTTCCCTGTCCATAATGAGAAAATACATCTGCAACAAATACACAATGATTGATAATTTCTTTATTGTAGAACTTGAAGAAAATGCTTCCAGACAGAAATAACACATTACTTTTGAATGGTATTGTTACATGTTTTAGCTAATATGAACTTCTCACAGGATGTGGACTGGAAAGTGATTATAATATATTTTTTACTTTGTAGAAACTGATGCTCAGAAAGGTGAAATAGATGTTTGTTTGTGCATGTATGTGTGTATGTATGGATAGATAGCTATGGACATAGATACAGATATTCAGGAAGACTTTGGCCTGGAAGTGAATACTAGGACTCTTGCATACTAGCATATATCCCTCCTTCTTTAAGTTGTCTTTTAAATAAAATTTTTGTTTTCTTTCAGCATTGGTTAGTTTGTGAAAATAGAAATATCAGATAAGTTTTGCAAGGCAGCAGCTGAAGTCCTGGCAGGAGGGGCATTATCTTAATTACACCACTGATCTGACGGGTAGAGACCAGTAGTGGCTAGAGTCCTACAAGTGATTGGTTGTGCCGTCTTCCCAGGCCATCTGTGTACTAATGAGGGTGATGATGCCAGGATCGGGCTAATGGCAATCTGAGTTCTGCAAGTAATAACACTTTCTGCTGATCTTTTGGGTAGAGCTATTTGCAGAATATGCAAATTGAAAAGTCCTTAATTAGCATTCTCAAATTTCTTTTCTTCCTCTCTGTCTAACCCTTCAGCTTCATTGTTCCCTCTTGAATATTCACATGCAATTCTTCCAATGTTTTTTTTTCAAAAAGAACTCTCGGAAGAAAGTTATATTTAGGGTTCTTAATCACGGAAGGATTTTTGTGTGCGTGTGATTGTAGCAATGACACCAACAGGGCAAACACTCAGAAGCAACTGCTTTCAAGCAGCATGCCACGGGACATAGGGTGAACCACTTGATAGTGAAAGAGTTTGTAATTTAAAAGTCATTTGTTAAATTGACAGTCTCTAGGAGGTTTTCCGTTATTGCTGCTCTTCGCTCCATCTCCTTGTTTTATTATTTTAGCAATTAACCTTATTTTGTTAAATTGAAAGGAAAGAGAAGCAATCTGTAAGTTTCTCATGCTTCTGTTCTGAGCTGGGGGCCTGAGCTGGAGCGGGGGAGATTTTGAAATGTTTGACTCTGGCTCAGCAACAATAGAGATTTGTATTTGCCCTGCCTATGCTTCTGAAAGTTACATTCTAGAAACCCAAAAATTGTGATAACATGATAATTGTATTAGAATAAATTTATGACCAGTGTTTAGCCCCAGGTTAAATAGAGACAAAAAAAGGAATGAAAGATATTGGATGGGAGAGATTGTAAGCAATTCTATTGAACTTGTATTCAATTAAATATATTGAATAAAGCCTCATGATAATTAGAATCAATTTATATTAAGGAAATTATTTAAAATTTTAATTTACATTTCAGAGTTCAAATTAATTTTTACTGGAATTTATAGAGTATATCATACTGTTCTCTTATAAGTACTTTGTAGTACATTTTTTCAGCCTTATTGTATGCATCCTAATGTCAAAAGGTACTTTGTAGCAAATTTTGTTCCTAAAGCAGTGTGATACTTTCTCAAGTGAATAATAACTGTGTTCTGATTTTTAAGCAACTTAATCTTCTTATACTAGAGTATCTATAGATTACTCGTCAGAAGGTAGTAGTTTCATGTCACACTTTGACACAGATTTGAAGAACATATTTTAAACTATTCTTGGTTGCTCCTGTATATTAAAATAATTATATTCCTCCTTATTCAAATCTATCATTGTAGACCATAAATATTCCTTCTTTCCTATAACTTTGTTCTATGAAAATAGTTCCATAAAAGTCCTTATTTTCTATATTTGGGGCATATTTGTACAATTTTGCAAATTCATTTTAGATTTGTGGCTTATAATAAAAAAATTAAATTTCAAGCAATGGTGAATATACCCTTATGTAAAAATAAGTCATATACTACTCTATGCAAGGATATATGCAAGCTATAAGCTTGATATTCTAGGTATTGTTTCACTTAGAAATATTCTCGGTTTACCATTCTCCCCTTCAAAGTCACCCACACTAAGGAAATTTACTACCAAATTGTAGTATCAGGCTTCATTCTGTCATAATAAATACGCTGGTAAACTTTCATAATCATCTCATGCAAATTGTAGAAAAAATAATCACCAGCAGCAAACATCTCTTAGTTTTCATACTTGTTTTTTATTTGACAGATTTTGACAGTGTATAAGAAAGTTTGAATCTTTCCTCAAGTTGGTTACCTGTAGAATCTGCAATTGAATGTTGCTGACCTTGAAACAATAGGTTAGAAACAAAGAGAAACCAGTGACCGTGATTGTAGCATAAACTTGTCATCAGATATCGCTAAAAGAACGCAGTTTCATAAATGAATGACACAGAGTCAATAGCATTGCCTGCCATAGAATAGGTTCCATAAGCTCTCCAGAGGTTTGTTCTTCAAACTCCTTCTAACTAAAAACCATGCTCTTAACCCTTGTATCCTCAGGTCGTATCAGAGTGCCTCAAAGAGGACACCTGTGACAAATATCTGCTGTGAACAAGTTGTTGACTGCATCAGAAAAGCCCATTCAAAGCTTCCTCTCCTTTTTCTTCTTACTCTGTGTTATGGTTTTTGGTCTGAATTATTTAGAAAATGAATTATTTTCTGCACTTTTATTTAGATTTCTAGTAAATTCATTTGCAGCTTCTTGGGGGAATCTTACTTTGCAGCTCTATAGGATTCATAGGTAATATTTAGTTCATTACAATTCATCTAAGATTATATTTAAAATATTGTATAGTGAGCCACTTTACTTATAACCTGAAAGTCGAAATGTTTTCCCTTGCACAAAGAAAAATTTAGGAACAGTGGCTAAAAATCGTTTGCTGATCTTATTGTAAAATTTTCTATGAACACTGGTGCATATCAATGGTGAACGACATTGTAAAGAGTTAATTTATATTCAAGGTAGTAACTTTTCTCCTATGCTAGTTAGCTAGGTGACATTCTTTCATTCAAAGACTTATCAAACTATTGCCTCATTTATACCATTATAAAAGGCCTGATTAGTACAAATCTAGTAAACTTAATATCTTTTAAATTAAAAAATTTAAATTCCCATAATGATGTATTAAAATAAAAACTGAAATAGATTTGTTAGGTACCTACAGATACAGAATTAAAATTATAATGACATAAATTGTCGAATTTCAGATCATGAGAGATGTCAACATTTCACTAAATAAATGTTAAATCATAGAACTTGACAATTAAAGAATTATTTATGCTACCTGTAATGAGTAAGTTACACATTCAAATTCTATTTGAGTTTATAAATGGGGAGAAATTGCACTCATGAAAAGAGTATAATCAGTGCTGCAAGATCCATTATATTTGATGTTATGCTTTTCTCTAGTTAAATTTTATTTATGAAAAAATATATATTAACCGCAAGTTGTTCCAAACTTGAAAAACTGAATTAAATTCATGTATTCATGTTAAATTAATAAATGAATGCATCGCAATATGTTACACACACAGGGCATATTTTTTGGTCAGAATTTGTTCCACATATTACCAACATCAGAAACACTTTTGATTCATCTTAAAAAGGCAAATTCCTGGAAATTTTCCCAGAAATAATGAACAAAATCCATATATTGTACCAAGAAGGTACAATACACTAGCTTTCTAAATGATGTTTATTTTGTACATTAAAGTTTGAAAATTACTGCCGTAGGTTATCACTGTGTTCTTTATATTCTTTCATTTTTGCATATATATGTACTGACATAAGAATAGTTGGGTTTGATTTACATAAAAGCAATTTAAATTATGATTGCATTCATTAATCAGAAATAATTAGAAATGTTGGGAGGTATTAGTGACTATCTGAGCTCAATGCTCTATAAAGAATTAGGCATAAGAAGACATTCAGACAGTGATGTATGAAAGAAGGCAGGAGCAAGGAAGGAAAGAGGAAGGGAAGAAGAGAAAAAAGGCGAAAGTGTTAAGAGTAATCTTACTCTGCAGTTCAGCTCCGTGAAAGTTTTTTCCTGGCTTATGAAGAGCCCCAGAGCAGAGATTTCCCATCAGAAGTCCCACATTCATCAAGAATAACTTAGTTCTATTAACCCCACCATGCTTATTCATTGGCGGGGGCATCCATGGGAGACCATGGCCTTAGCATGAATATTGTAGTGGATCCAAAGGTACAATGGATAGTTGAAGGCTGTGTGCCAATTTACACACACCACAGCAGGTACTCTTGATGAGAAGGCTGTTTGGTGCACCTCCATGACCTCCACAAACAGTGCTCTGGAGAAGATCCTTGATTATTGAGAATATTCATACATTCTTCTAACAAGAATAAGGAACTGAATAAGGTGTATGGCCACCAGAAATAAGATGCATTTTAATTTAAAATAATAATAAATTATATTTTTGTAGGAGAATGAACATAGATGTCATTCTGTAAATCTTCATTCTTTTTATTTTAGAGTTAATAAATCAGAACAATAGTCTGGATTGGACAGTGTTTTTTAACAATGGTAGTCATACGTATAATGAAACAAGTATACTACACTAACAAGATCTGACCTCTTACATGTTTCTTGTTTATTTTTACATCTACCTATGCTATAAAAATATTTCATTTTGGATACTTTAAAAGACAATGAAGAGCATTGTTGATTTCTCTTGGTTCAGAATTGCCAGAAATTTTCAGGAGCAAGGAAGAAGAGAGAAAACAGTAAATTTGGTATTTATATTTGTTTTATAATGTCTATCTAACTATTGGTCGCTCTGCAAAAGCATCTCTATTAAGTTTCTCTCCTAGCCTTGGCAGACAGGAATAAAATTATATATTATTTACTATTTTTAAATGTATTTATAAATTACTCTATTTATCAGTATATTTATTTATAAACATACATGAAGAGATTTATTATAAGGTATTGGATCACTAGATGATGGAGCCTGAGGAGTCCCGCCACCCACCTTCTGTAAGCTGGAGGCCCAGCAAGGCTGCTGGTATAGTTGGAAAGCCTGCAAGCCAGAGTGCTGATGGGGAGATGCTGGTCTGATTCTGAAGGTCTGAGAACCAGGAACATTGAGGGCAGAAGAAGATGGATGTTCCAGCTCAATCAGTCATGCAGAGAGAGAGTGCATGCTCCCTTCCTCTACTTTGTTGTTCTACTTAGGTCCTCAAGGGATTGGATGACGCCCACTTACATTGGGGAGGGCAA
Source organism: Diceros bicornis minor (assembly GCF_020826845.1). Classification (NCBI taxonomy): domain Eukaryota; kingdom Metazoa; phylum Chordata; class Mammalia; order Perissodactyla; family Rhinocerotidae; genus Diceros; species Diceros bicornis. The sequence goes on from NC_080766.1 coordinate 12,057,536, forward strand.
TCTGCTTTCATTCAGTCTATTGATTCGAATGCTAATCTCTTCCAGAAACACTCTCACAGAAACACCCAGAAATAATGTTTAGCACGGTATTTGGGCATCCTTTGATCCAGTCAAGTTGACACATAAAATTAACTATTACAGGGAGAATGGGACAAAGGCACCGGGAGGATTTTTTTTCTTAAGCATCTATGAGAGTAACTCACAAAAACCAAATATGATACCTGAAAACACTAAATATACTTAAGTGGCTGTTAATAGCTCACATGTATACAAACAGAGAGGTTTGGATATATGCATACGTCTTTGCTTCCTCTAACTAAAATGAGAATAGTGTAGGATAAACAATGTAAGTCCAAAAGGAAAAATAAAATGGGTGATTATTATACCAAATAAAAGATGTCAATAAAACGTTGGAAGAAAGCAAATGATATCTACTTTAGCAGAGAAAAGAAAGCTAATTGCTTGCGTACAGGAACCCAACAAAAACCAACCTTATTTACACAGAGAAAAATAGAATGTCTCAGCAAATGAAACTCCTAAGTACTTCAAAGGGAGAGAATATGAAAATACAGATCTTCCTCAACTTACAGTGGGGTTATGCCCTGATAAGTGCATCAGAAGTTGAAAATATCGTGAGTTGAAAATGCATTTACTACACCTAACCTATTGAACATCGTAGCTTAGCCTAGCCTACATTAAACATGCTCAGAACACTTATATTAGTCTCCAGTTGGGGAAAATCTTCTAAAACAAAGCCTATTTTACAATAGAGGTTGAATATCTGGTGTAATTTATTGAATACAGTACTGAAAGTGAAAAATAGAATGGTTGTATGGGTACAGAAAGTTTGTAAGTGTAAGGGTTGTTTACCCTCATGATCACGTGACTGACTGGGAGCTGTGGCTCGCACTGCTGCTCAGCAACACAAGAGAGTATCCTACCACATGTCACTAGCCCAGGAAAAGATCAAAATTCAAAATTTGAAGCATGGTTTCTCCTGAAGGTGTCTCACTTTCTCACCATCGTAAAGTTGGAAAATCATGTCAAACCATCTGTAGGAAGATTGGTTGAAGGTTGGTTTGCACACCGGTTAGAATTCCAAATTTTCAAATTTTCCGCCTGCAGCCTCCTCCGTTTACCGTACCAGCAAGATAGAGAAAATATCTTCTGTGATCTAGCGTAAGCAGACAGACTTCCTATGTGGCGAGAGAACAGAGGAGGATGCTGGGCAACATAAATAAGAGTAATTGATTAAAAGTCAAGATGTAGTAGTGACCCTCTTCCAACTTCCATGTCCTGCTCTTGATTTTCAGAATAATCACAGCTAAGCTTGTGCTCCCAGGCAGGGACATATCCTCACACGCTCTTAGTTGACTGCTAAACCTTATTGATAAAGCACAGAGAACCACTAAATAGTGAACCATAATGAGAGAGGACTATTTGAGTGAGGATATTTTAGCACTGTGGGATAAGTTATTTCAGATGATATTTTGAACTGCAGAGGGTGTAATTTTGGAGGGAACACTTTCTTCTGTGCATTGATTTATCCACTTATTAATTTAAACAACACTTATCTACCACCCGTTATTGCAGACGTAATTATTCCCGCCTTTAAACTTGGAACCTAATAATTATAAGGCACGACAATGAAAAATCACAAAGGATTTTGTGTAGAATGCAGTGGGAGCATAAATCTTCTCCCTACATAGTCAGAGGCTGTATGTCTTAGATCATAAGTGACAAGTGCAGCCTCTACCCTCGAGCCAGATAAGGGGAGGAGATAATGTTAAATAAATAAGAATAACTAAATGAAATGAAAGATGAGTTGGCTTTTTCAACCAATGTAGATAAAACTCTTGACACTTTGTGACCAAAGAAATCAAATCCTTTATTATTTATTATCACATGGACAATCTCATTATTATTGAGAAGCAATTTTTGTTAAGTATAGAGCCACAGTTGCACTAGAGAAACAAAAGTGTAAAGACAAAGAAGCAATTAGAAATTGAGTTCAGATAGACAGTTTTGAAGGAGAAAGAGCATAGCCTAGAGAGGACACGAATCTGAGTCTCACTGCCGAACTATCACTAGACATAACTAGAGTTATGAGGTGTCTCAGTTTATTCTATAACAGGTTAGGACTAGGACAAGAAATCTTCACTGGAGAAGGGGGAGTAGACTCCCTGGCTAATAGTGCCGCATTTATTGTGTTCAGCCCGCACAATTCCCCATGGTATCAAAAGATATTGAACTTCTATGTATCTTTTAAGAAACAAAGTCAAAGAGATAAAATGATAAACAATGGTTAGCAGGCATTCAAGACTGGTTTCTCCCCCATGAGTAAGTTCTCATTGTCCTCCTTTCTTTCAAAATACTCTTTTTTCATTTATAACACAAAAATTAGTACCCTCTATTTGTATTTTCATATTTCATTCATATTTTATATTTATAGCAACTTCCCTCCATTTACATTTCCTATCCTTCTTACCAGTGTTATTTTTTTCCATAGAATTTGTTGCCTTGTAGAATGTTACATGTTATTAGTTAATTGGTTTATTGTTGTCTTTTTCACTAGAATTTAAACTCCACAGAGGTAGGGATTTTTTTTGTTTGTTTTATTCGCATCTCTATATGCAGTATCTGGGACAGGAGCCAAATAAATATATGTCGAATGAAATGAATTAATAAGTCTTTGCTGAAGGAATTGTGGGAATAAATACATTAATTTAAGTATTATTACTTAGCATTGGTTTTCACTTCTAGAAGGCTAGTTCTATACCCAAAAGAACAAATGTTGTTGTTGTGCTTTGTTTACCGTTGTTTAACCAGAGACCCAGAAACATTACAGATGATGTTTTCATTATAGAATGAACAAACAAGTGTTTGATGATCTAATGTGTTTGAACATTTTTGTTAAGACTTGAAAAAGGTTATATATTCATGAAAGTTTATGAGATTCTGGGTTCAAACGGTAATGCCCCAGATCCTAGGGGACAAGATGTGACAGAAGGGAGAGGAGGTGATTTTCCACTCCTCAACATCCCAGTGCAGTTTTTGTAATCTGAGAATTTAGAGGTAATATTTTCTGACATAGTAACCAACAGTTGGCATAGTCAGAAGAAACACTGGTGGGAGACTTGAACAGTAAGCCAGATGGGGGTTCTTAAGTCTACTTCTTCCTAGTCACAGATGAAACACTCCAGGGACTCCCAAACATAAAGTTGAAAGACATTTTGAGTTGAAAGCCAAAAGAAGTTATGTTCCTACAATTAAATAGTATCAGGTAAAAACAGTTGGAACTGTTAAAACCCACAGGATACTGGAGTTACTTATAAAATAGACTTTGATCGAGTTCAAGGGACTTAAATGAAATAGAAATTTTTCTTAAGCATAACAGCTTAAAATTCATAAAAAAAGGAAGTTTGGAGGTATATGAAAGAAATTTAAGTGAAAATATATTGTCCATGTAACAAAAGAAAGCAATTGATATACTATGGGGAATTCTCTTACTATCAACTTAAAAGGACATTCTCACACATTCCAGTAACGTGTTCCTAGTATTTACTGTAGATGACTACCTCAGTGTCTTAGGATGCTGTCAAACCCGGAAGAGCCCAATCCAAACACGTTTATTTTTCTTCTATCCCACATGCAGACCTTGTTCAACTCTTTTCCTTTAACGTTATCAACGCCAAACCACTCAACAAATTTGGAAAACATTATTGCCTCCTTCTACTTTCTAATTTCTCACATCTAATATTTGAGAAAGTCCTTATATTCTACCGCACATTTGCAATTCAAATAATCTCCCCAGTTGATTTAATAATTCTCTTCCTTTTCAGTAGTCAACTGAAAGGTTAATAAGAACAACAATAATTAATAACGGCTAACGTATGTTGAGTACTAATTCTGTGTCTGGAGCTTTACATAAAACACAACATTGAATGACACAGCAATTCTTCAGTTTACAAAAATGGAAACTGAGGCTTGGAAAGGTTTAAAAAATTGCCAGTAGTTGGAGCTGGTAAAAATTAGAGCTAGGATTCTGAAGCAGGTGTTCTGACTCTTGACCCAAGCTGTTGACAACATCTCTATATTGCTAAGCAAGTCAAATTTGTATATAAGATTTACCATAGCTCCCCAAGTTTGGGCTCTGCAGTTGGCTTTCTCAGGACAGCTAGTTAATTTTAGGACATTGAGAATGTGGAGCAGGGCAGAGGGAGAGAATAAGGAGCCCAGGCCAGCGTCCTGGGCTACTGCACTGAGACAGCCTATATTAACTTACTCAAAAAGCTGTTTTCTTTTCATTTTGCATTCATATAAAAGCTCAAGAGAGGCCCTCTGCTTCTCAATGACACTGCCTCACTCTCTTATCTAGATTACACCAATTGCGTTTTGAGTGACAGAGATTCATAGGGATTCATTGGAGTCTTAACCCCCAGACACCAATTCAAGACCACCAGAGATGGGAAGGCTGGTCAAAGACTTGAGAGGGAAAACTAAAAAATTTGCTTAAATGCCAATCATATTTGGAAATGATGGGACACATATGAGATTGCTGAATAGATATATTAAGAAAAATTTTATATTCCTTTCTTATATGAAACTTAATGTGGTTTAAGCCATTATATATTGACTTTTTAAGAAAATATGTGAAAGAATGGCAATTTGAATAATAGTCTACTTCTAACTCCTACTGCCATGGCAAGTAATGGCTATAGGGCATGAGCTGTTATATTAGGACAATATTTCTTTAAAAGATTCTTATTGTGTAATAATAAAATAATTCATTAGAAATGCAAAAAATAATTCTTTTTCTCTGTTCTTTATGATTAATGTTCAAGGAACAAAGTATATATAAGTACCAATAAGAACTTGTATGACAAATTTTAAAAGCAACTTAGGATAAAAAAACCTACATTATTATTTTACACCATAAACTATATTAGTGTGACCACATCAAATAATATCAAGTTAAATAAAGAATATCAGCCTCCCAAAACACACACACACACACACACACACACACACACAAAAAATACATTAAAACAAAATATATCCTCTTTCTCGGAACCCTTTGAGGAATTATAAAATCTAGATCAAAGACAAAATTTTAGTTCCACAGGTATAATGGGACATCATTCAAACATGCTTTTTTTCTTTTAAAAAAATTTTAAACATGGCGAGCTCATCTTTGGATTGTCACTATTTGTCATTTCTGAAGCATATATCTCTCTGCAGTAATTTACTACTATTTCTGCTGCTGGATCACTCACTACTATCTTATTAGAAAAATTAAATTCTCTCCACTGCTACTCAAAGATGTTTTCAAATGATTCTTGTTTGAAATATTCTAATTCCAAGTCCAAATTCTTATATGAAATGTTGCTCACTGCATCAAATCAGAGTATTGGGTCTAATGTACCTCTAGACATAAGTAAATCAAAAAAACGGGCAGTGAATTTTGAGGGCTTCTTTCTTAGGACATACCAAAAGAAAGAGAGTTGAGAAGGTCAGTGTTTGAAACAGTTTCTTCTTTCTTTAGAGAAAAATGTCTTGGAAAATATCTCAAAAATGAATAAATTGTTAAAGATACATCTGTTATGTTTAATTATTAGAAAGTATGGCAAATTATTTTAGATCAGTAAGGGGAGAAGAATATTTTTCCTAACTTGTACATAAATACAACAGTTGAGGAAGATTCATATTATTTAATCTTGTGGATTAGTACTATGATAATAAATATATTATCTTTTGTTATTTTGAATATCTGGATTCTTGGCAAAAAATTATATTCAAAAATAATTTCTCTGTATCTGTCTCTTTATATATATATATACACACACATACACACATCTAAATATCTATACATCTTTAGTGAGTTTCAACGTGGAGTGAAGGTAATTTTGGGGAGAAAAAAATAAAACTCTTGGAATGAAACTTCATGGAAAATATTATTCTAACCTTTTACATATAATGGTTGGTGATATTTTAAGTAGCATAAATAAACTATATGATAGTAATAGCTGCTCATCGAAACCAGGATTCTTACTTAGCTCATGGTTTTATGCTTAGGTTTAGCAGAGTAATTGGCTAATAGATAGATAAACAGTCATTGAATGAATACATGAGCATGTGAAAAAAATTTTTATAATTAAAAAATTGTTTTTAAATGTACCTAAATAATATCTAATGTATTTAAATGTATCTAAATAAAAGTTTCTATGATAATCTTTTAGTAAATGTTAGCTTTTATTGACATTATGTAATATTTCTTAATTTATAATATAATTTGAAGGAAGTAGAAAACCTGGGAGTAAATTGTGAAATCTGAAAATTGAACGATGAAGAAAAAGTTTTCATTATGTTTACAATCTATTACATAACATTGCTTATTCAAAACACTTTTGTGCAGTTGGGGAGAGAATTAGGAAAAATAGAAAAAATAAATATCAGCTGTGATAAATTTCCTTAGTTTTATTTTGATAAACAGCTCAGTAAAAAAATACTCTATGTGCCATGTAATATTTTATGTGCTGATCATAGTGGAAAATTGAGTGATTGGCTAATTCTTTTAAAAATTAAGTCAATACTCATTTAAGGGCCGGCCCTGTGGCTTAGTGGTTAAGTGCACGCGCTCCCGCTACTGGCGGCCCGGGGTTCGGATCCCAGGCGCGCACAGACGCACCGCTTCTCCGGCCATGCTGAGGCCGAGTCCCACAAACAGCAACTAGAAGGATGTGCAACTATGACATACAACTATCTACTGGGGCTTTGGGGGAAAAAAAAAAGGAGGAGGATTGGCAATAGATGTTAGCTCACAGCAGGTCTTCCTCAGCAAAAAGAGGAGGATTAGCATGGATGTTAGCTCAGGGCTGATCTTCCTCACAAAAAAAAAAAAAAATACTCATTTAAAATTCAATTCTTTGCTTTTTCATTCATTTAAAAGCTTTGTGCTTGTGTCTTCTTTACTTACTATCATGTAAATACCAACACAGGATTAACTATCTCTCTATCCACCTCCTTAGCTTGTACATCTCACATTTATCAGTATCAAGACTTGATTTTGGAAAATTTATCAACTCTATAAGTTAAATATTACATATTATTTATATATATATAATAACATGCCATTCCATTGTACAAGGATGAATTTTTACAGTTTTTAATATTTTCAGAGATAGCAGGAAAGTGCAGTCTAAAATAATCTACAAATCGACAGCAGAGGGCACCCATTTCCTGCTATGAAGAAAAACTGAACTAATTCCCTATGTACATTTTTCCATGATTGTGTATTGCTTTGTCAGTTTGTTTTGAAAAGAAAAAAGAAAGGAAATGTGCTTTTCCCCCTAAAAGAAGAAACTGAACTGAGAAATATTGAGGTGGAATTAATTATGAAAGAAAATTAAACTCTCATAAATTAAAAATAGCAGTTTTTAAAGAAGATAGCATGTAAAAAATTTGTCTATGTCTCTATCTAGCTATCATCTTTTTATCATCTATAATTTATCTATCAATCATATTTTATCTATATGCTTATCTATGTATTTGTAACTAGTTACTTATTTTTATCACAATTAATATTTATCTCTTGTGTATAATTATTGATAACAATCTTTGTAATTATGTAACATAACTGAATAAAAATAACTTGCTTTAATTTTAATAATTATACTTTGCTGTACACAGCTAAAGTTGTGTGTGTGTGCATGCATGTGTATGTGAAGAGAGAGAGAGTAGGGGGAGAGAATTTTGGGATTGTAAACCATTTTTGATGGTGTGATATTATTGGACTTTTCTTAAAATATAATAAAAGAAAGGACTAGGCCTTTAATGTAAAAAACGACTTCTCAGCAAATTACTAAAATGAAGATTTTGAGTTTAATTTGGAATTTGATAAGGATTTGTGCATTTATTTTAGCTTTAAACAACTGCCTTCACTTTACATTTTATTTTTATTTATCTAATTTAGAGCAGGAGTGAATATTATTGATCTGACAACAATAAGGCTTACAGCATGAGAATCATTTCAGTCTCTTAGAATTTTTAAATTTGCCCTATCTTTTATAATAAAATTGTGCTTTAATTGGTGAGCATAGAGAATGTTATTTTAATAAATGTTTAATGAAAAAAGATGTTTTATCTACTCATTAGACTTCAGAGTAATATATGTTCACCAGAAGAACATAAATAAGTATTTAACATTCTCTGTTTACAACAGATCACATGAAAGAATATATGAGTGTATAAGTTGTACTATACTTTGTCAGTTTTAGCAGCAATGAGTAAGTTGTCTTCTAATACTTCTGTGTTTCATGCAGATTTTTGAATAAAGAAAATAAATTCCTATTTAGTGATAGTCATATCTAATCTGTAATTGGAAATGTAAATGTTTAAGAATGTTTTTCCTTAAAGTTTAAAATTTAAGGTTTAAAAATATGTTAAGTAAATGTTGTAAGTGATATATTTAATCTAGAATATGTTGATTTTTAAGGAATTACATTAATACAAAGATCTTTACAGAACAACCAAGATCGGTTTTAACTGAAAATTTCTTTAAGATACAATTTTTAATTTTGAAATTACTCGTTGAATTTAGTTTCATGAGAAAAACAGAAGCAAAATATATACAAATTTAAGCAGAAATCAATAATTAAATATTTAGCTAATACTGCTTACTAAAATTCTCTTTTTCTCATTTCCACTAATTTTTTGGTACATTGACTATTCCAATTTTTCAAATTAGTATTTAATAAAATCTATAAGCTATGAATAATATGTCTTATCTTTCTCAGTTGTCATTATATTAATAGCATTTATGGTTTACCTCTACTTAAAATATTGATGATTAAGTGACTTTAGACCATTTTTAAACATAGAATCTTTGACACAAACATCTGAAACATTTAGAAGATTAAATTATAAAGTTAATTAATTCTGTCTATATGCTAAAAAGTTGCTAAGTCAATTGAAACACTTGGGGAAATATTTTTTAGAAGTAAATAAGTGAAAAGTTTAGTATTTGGATTATTTACTTTCATGAATAGAGATGGGTTAATAAAATCAGATAAAATGATTTGTATTGTCAATTTAAATAGCTAGTTATCTAAAAAATGTTGGTGGCAACCCTTGAGGCATAACCACAGATATTCTGAGCTTGCATTGCTACTCTCAGAGGTAGACCTAGTCTCCAAATAGTGAACAAGTTAACACATGCTGAATAAAAATTAATAATATCACTCAAGTCTTACTGCTCATAAAACACTTTTTACTTACTAAACTTAATAAATTAAAAAATTCTTTGACAAATGTATTACTATTTCTCATAAATAAATAATAGAGGGAACCAAGATAGGAACCCAAATTTTCTGAAAATTGAGTTTTGAACTTCACAGTCTTATCATATAGAAAAATTATTTTCTGGACAATAGAATTGAGACATACATTTATACATGTTTTTGGGTAGAACATGAGTTTAATATTAGTAAGCAGGAAAAACACAAGTACAACTGGATATTTTCTTAAACAATTTTAACAATTTTGGTTTTCATAATTGACGTCTTATCTGTATATATTTCTTTGTAATATTTTCTGAAGAGCTCTGTTTCTAAATATCTTTCATTGTTATTGATTATTGTCTAGCCCCATATTTTCAAAACTATCATGTTAAATGTATTATAGTCAAATCCCTTGAACAATGCCACAGGCTGAGCAATGAATGTGTGTTTAGTCGTTGTAGTAATGTTGGTAAAGTAGTGTATTATTTTTCTTGTTCATAGATATTATCTTTTTCCTTCCCTGATTTGTTTTTTGTTTTCCTTTTGCCATCTCTTTAAAAGAAAGTTGATTTTAATCAGGAAGGTTTTGGCAATGGTTTTCAATGTGAAAAATGACAGTCGATTCAAATTGTCAGCAGTCTTACCAATCAATGCAGATGGCTACTTGATCAATCCAGTTATTGCAATCAGTATAGATTGTGAACAAAGCTTCAGCTGTGCCACAATCTATTTGTCCCCAGAAACTGCATCCTTTTCTAGGTCTTATCTTTTAAAAAGGGAGGTGTTGGATTGAATACAAATTCACAAAAAGTCATTTAATCAATAGAGCGGAAGGCGATGAATGACAAGTAAACCTGTGGGGACAAAAGCAAGCCAACTGCTCTTTATGGTGGTAAATATGGGACAAAACATTGGAAGGTTTCAGTAAAAACAACTGTGTCTAAGAATAAAATAAGTTAGGAAAAATCAGCCAAGTCCAAATAAAGATAGTCAATACATGGTCAGAACTAACAATTCAAGATGTTTGAAGAATAGGTGTAGATTTTTAGCTCTGTGTTTAGTTCTATGCCTTATCACCCTCTTTCTCGTCTAGGTTTTTCTGTTTCTGTTAATAGCTCAATTACAGAATGGAAACTTCAATCACATTCAATTTATTCTTCTTTTGCCTCCCCCATTCAATTAATCTGTCATCAGATACTCTACCTCTATCTTCATCACCACCCCATAAAAGACATTGTAGTGGGCACTTTTCATATAGCGTCTCATTTCATTGTCCCAAGTCTGTGAGGTACTAGTTCTTAGTCTCAGATGTGAAAGATGAAATTTAAAGGTCACATGGAGAATAAACAAAAAGGAAGGCCCTGAATGCCAGCCTATCTGCTTCCAGGATGGTTTTAATCATTATGCAATAGTGTACTCAGAGGAGTCTATCAGCACAGTTCTCTTCCATCTATCAGTACTTCTCCATTCTTTTTTCATCACTTATTTAATCCTTTGTGTATCTTATTTTGAAATCGTTTCTCTACCTATAGTTTCTCCCAGGCTGTAATCCATCCTACTAAATGTTGTTGGAATAATCTTTCTATATCATATCTCTGTTCAGGAATTGTCCTTCCATATTGAGTGAAGTCCATGTTTGTCTCAGGAGCCGCTTTTAATCAGCTCTATTCTGACTCCAAAAAAAAGACCAAGCCCATGTTCTCCCAGTGTTTTCCTTCTAGAGGCAGGAGATAGAAAATTAGATAAACAACAACAATATATGTTGATAGAGAAATAGATAGAGCACTATTTCCGTGACTCACTGGATAACAGTTACCAACCGAATTATAGGCATAGCATCTGAAGTCCACTGAACTCTAGGAAGTCCCTAAATGGGTAAGATTGGGGGCATGTTAACCTCTGACACTGAATGCAAAAATTCGTACTATCCTCATGTTCAGAATTTTTTGGAGGAAAATGTCCACTGCTCTTATCAGATTGATCAGAGGGGCCACTGATCCCCAAAAGTTTAAGAATTATCTTATAGAAGATGGGTCAGTCTAAAGAGAATCCTCCTTGAAAAATATCTGTAAAGACTTTATAATCATAAGAGGAAAGGTAATTTAACTTTTAATTGATTGCCAAGTCTATCTGTCATAATGTCATTGGTATTTGTCGAGCAGTGAAAACACATAAAACAGTAAATTTTGGATTTTTAGGTCAAGTGTATATGCACTTTAAGCTTGAATTATTCTTAAATTAGATATATAAATTATTTCTACTACTAAAATAGGAATAAGTAAAAAAATCTAATTTCTAATTTTATTTTCAATAATTATTAAGCAATGTTTTAAACTTATTAAGATCTAAATATTAACTGTGACATCTTTTAGTGCTAATACCTACTCATGTTTAAAACAATATATATTTGCTCTATTTTTTATTGATTAAGTCTGTAGGTATGTCCCTATAGTCAAGTGAAATAATGTTGATATCCCAGAATCTATGTGTGGACATCATATAAAATAATATTTCTTGAAAGCTTAATATGTGCTAAGCTCAGGGCCATGTGTGTCACATACAATATCACATCTAAAATCAAACCAATTCAGTAAATGTGACTATTGTACAGATGTGGTTGTTTGGACAGATTTATTTCTCTAATTTTATTATGCTTATAAGTGTGAGATATGATGCTTGAACCCAAGTCTGTTTGTGTCCAAACACCAGGCTATTCAATATGCTACACCTTTATTACCAAAGAACCTCATAAAATAGGTGCTTAATAAATACTTAGTATGTTTGTACTTATCTAAACTAGGGGTCTGCCAACTCTGGACTATGGGCCAAATCCTGTCCACTGTTTTGTAAGTAAAGTTTTATTCAAACACATCTCTGCCCATTTATTAACATATTGTCTATGGCTGCTTTACTGGTACAATGGCAGAGTTGACTAGTTACAACACAAAGCTTAAAATAGTTATTTTACAGAAGAAGTTTGCCAATCCCTGATGCGATCTATACTGTGCCATATAAACTTCAACGTACAAAGAGACTGGGTGACTTTATATCTACAAGAAGAGATGGCCACCTAGAATTTATGATTTCAGTACCTACATATAACCTAACGACCTTTCCTAAATACTTCCCTAGGGGGAATAATGGCCCCTCAAAAATGTCCACATTCTAATGCCCAGAATCTGTTAATGTTACTTATATACCAAAAGAGACATTGAAGGTGTGATTAAATTAAGAATTTTGAGATGGGGACATTATCTTGCATTATTCAGGCAGGCACTCACTGTAACAACAGGGGTCTTTATAAGATTGAAGCAGATCAGAGTGGATCATAGGAAATGTGACGACAGAAACAAACGGTTTAAGTGACGTGCTTTGAAGATGGGGGAAGGATCCACAAGCCTTAGGAATATAGGCAGTCTAGAATCTAAAAAAAGCAAAGAAATGGATTTCCTCTGGAGCCTCGAGAAGGAACCAGCCCAGTTGACACCTTGACATTTGCCCAGCAAAACAGATTTCAGACGTCTGGCTTCTAGAACTACAAGAGAATAAATGTGTGTTATTTTAAGCCACTAAGTTTATGGTAATATGTTATAGCAGCAATAGAAAACTAATACATCCTCTGACTGAAACCTCTAATCTTTTTAATTTGTAGGACCCATCTTTTGTAAGATAATTCTTAAACTTTTGGGGATCAGTGTCCCCTCTGATCAATCTGATAAGAACAGTGGACATTTTCCTCCAAAAAATTCTGAACATGAGGATAGTACAAATTTTTGCATTCAATGTCAGAGGTTAACATGCCCCCAATCTTACCCATTTAGGGACTTCCTAGAGTTCAGTGGACTTCAGATGCTATGCCTATAATTCGGTTGGTAACTGTTATCCAGTGAGTCACGGAAATAGTGCTCTATCTATTTCTCTATCAACATATATTATTGTTGTTTATCTAATTTTCTATCTCCTGCCTCTAGAAGGAAAACACTGTGAGAACATGGGCTTGGTCTTTTTTGTTTGCTAGTCAATAACTGGCACCCAGAACAGTGTCTGGCACATAGTAGATATTTAGCAAGTCTTTGGTGAAAGGAAGAAAGAATGAATAGATTAGTGAGCAAAAACTGAGGTGTTTTGGGCTTCTTTGTGTACACTTTTAGGATCCCTAAAAATTTATTAAGATGGGAATGAGCTGAGCTGCTTAATATTTCACAAAGACAAGTTTGATAGCAGTGTAGAGTAGAAAACAAATTAAAAGAACAATGATAGGATATGTCAGGTAGTAAAAAAGTAGATGAAAATAAATTAAAAACTCTTAGGATTCTAGGTAATGCAAACTTAATTATTTATTTACCAGAGCATATTTTCCCCCCTTCAGCTCTCCAAAAGAGGCTCAAAGTGAAGGTCCCCAGACAATGCTATTAAAAATTTAATCTGGGAAGATCTTAAAAGATGAAGATTCCTAGAATTTCTTAAGCAGATACATCTGCAACAAGGTCCCAAAATCTGTGTTTTAAAAACTTACCATGTGGGGCCGGCCCCATGGCTTATCGGTTAAGTGCGCGCGCTCCGCTACTGGCGGCCGGGTTCGCATCCCAGGTGCGCACCCACACACTGCTTGTCCAGCCATGCTGAGGCAGCATCCCACATACAGCAACTAGCAAGATGTGCAACTATGACGTACAACTATCTACTGGGCTTTGGGGAGAAAAAGGAGAAAAAAAGGAGGAGGATTGGCAATAAATGTTAGCTCAGGGCCGGTCTTCCTCAGCAAAAAGAGGAGGATTGGCATGGATGTTAGCTCAGGGCTGATCTTCCTCACAAAAAAATAAAAAATAAATAAAAACTTACTATGTGATTCTTAATGAGCCGGCAGATTTGAGAAGCAATGTTTTAATGCACATTCCCCTTCTCATCCAGCGCCTTTCTAATTATTAGCAAGCAAAGAAACAACAATAAGAGTAATCATTATGTATTTCTATCCCTTAGAAAACTGTTTCCCAAATTTATCTGAGCGTTAAGACTTACCTGGGGAAATTATCACAAATATGGATGGTTTTTGGGAAATTTTCATTCAATATGTCTTAAAGCCCAGAAATAAGGAATTTTAGTAGAAATCTTAGGAATTTATAATGCCCAGAATCTTGGGCAAACTACTCTAACTAGCATTTTTATTTTTTTTACAATATAATTGGTGCGTACATAACTACACTCCTCACTCTGACTCAACAGTAGGTAATACGTATGACAAGGCATATTTGTTAAGTTTTACAACCATAATGACGTAAGCATTTTCAACTAAACTATCACTTCTAAGTAACAAAGTCTTTAAATTTCCTACTAAACAGTGATTGCATATGTTTTATTGCGTATACACATACATACACACACGTGCGCGTATATTTTTCTTTAAATCAAGGCTTTCTTGTCCTTTTAAATGACAATACTTAAAAGTGCAATTATTTAAGGTCATCCGCCTCTCATAACTTAGTATGAAAAAGCTCCAGCTTCTATTTAAAAAATGGAAATTGCTATATGAAATGCAAAGTAGGTAGCACATGAAAACATTCAGTGCATGTTAGCAATTGACCATTAACGAAGTGCCTTGCACATCAAATTACAACAAAATGAGAGAAGAGTTAATGTTAATTTGAAATACTACTCAACTCTTTTCCCCGTCTTAACTTCTTTCTACGTCTTTCTTTACCTTTTAGCAGGTTAACTTGAAGATTGGGATTCTTTAATTGTAATGCAGTACAGCGATCTGTATGGTAATAGTTAACAAGGTAACAACCAGAGAAAGTTATGTCTGTTTGTCTATATTTTCAGGAAGGTAAATGTCTATACAGATTTGGCAGAAATAAAAAACACCTGGCAATTATTGAGTAAGGCCAGTAATTGTTTTTTCATTCAACTGAATTTAAGCTTTCTGGCCTAGCCGTTGTTACCATAAGATCCCTTTGAGACTATTGGGTGGGGGTGTGTGTGTGTGCGTGCATATACCTAGCACCCATATATCCCAACTTATTATAGTCATATGCCACATAATGATGTTTTGATCTGCAACAGGCTCCATATAGAACTGTGGTCCCATTAGATTAGTACCATATAGCCTAGGTGGGTAGTGGCAATATCATCTAGGTTTGTGTAAGTACACTCTACGATGTTCGCACAACAGCAACAAAATCGCGTTAGCGACACATTTCTCAGAAAGTATCCTCGTCATTAAGTAATGCATGACTGTATATATAAATTATATATTTATATAATTATTACTATATTACATACACAATTATACACTCATTTCCCTTTTTATATATGGGAACTTGGCAGACTACATCCTTAGGTTATTTGAAAGGCATATTCTTATAGTCCTCTTACACTACTTCATATACAGCTTTATTTATTCAAATTTGACCACAAGATCTTTCTCTGTTATGCCTTGTTATTTTCACTAATAATTTTTACATTTTATATACTTCTCTATACATCTCGTTCCATTAACAGGTGAATTTTTTAAATGTAGGATATAATCTTATAATATTTCAATTTCTAATAGCTAATACAAAGAGCTTGGTTATAAGAGGAGCTTTAAAAAACATTTACAGAATATATGGATTAATTCCTGAAAGCTATTCTCTGCTTCCATTGTTTATTCAGTAAATTTAGCAGCACTATAAGGTTTAAAACTTTATCTTCTGAGTATCAAATGTTATGAAACAGTCATTAATGGTATGTTCTCACAGAACTAATTTCCTGATATTTTCAACTCTATTTTCTTTTTCCTTTCTTCTTCATTGTAATGGACTGTCTTTGGCCATGACACTATTAACTACATGGTACACAACTAAAGACGTCACTAGAGTTCAGTGAAATATTCTAGGTTGGCGATTTAGGCTATAAAGAGTGGATAGGTGCTAAGGTAACTTCAGCTAATGTACGTTTATCGAGGACAGTAAGAAACAGAGAAACCCATCTCCATGGCCCCCAGCCAGCACTCAGAGAGCAGAGGTTATTCTGAATGGAACAGTAGTGTGTGTCATATTCTAGAAGCTCACCTGCCCTACTGCAACTCTAGAGATTTTCCTCAGGAGGAGGCACTTCCCCTCTACTCCACAGTGCTCCTCCTTAAGATGTTGAAGCTACATTTGTCTTTGCTTTACTGCTCTGTGGGTTCTCTCTTTTCTACCTCAGGGCTTCTGCTTACTTCTGGATTCTTATAACTTGAGCTTGTTTCCTGCATTCTTCACTTTCATACCACCCAGCTATGAGCGAGAGCGAGGCCGGGTATGAGCCTCCATCACAGGAAGACCCTCCTGTGCCATGTATCCCTAGAGGAAGAAGCTGCGGTCAGGGCGGCAGTGAATCGATGTTGAAAACACGGGAGACTCTGCATAGGTAATCCCTCAGAATCGGGCTGTAAACATGACCAGCACTTTCACCTTCTCAGATGGGTAAACACAGCTAGTTAACATGCTGCATAATTCCTCCAGAGCATTCAGTATAATCTCTCTCTGCATTTTTTCCTGAAAGTATGCCATTAGATAAATGAATTGAAATATTTTTACAAAAGCACTAATGCAGAAATCACATCCGCATCCTTACTACATACAGTGATATTTTGTTGAAATGGAAAGGTCATATCATATTAGTGATCAACTGTAATGATTAGAAGGGGCCATGTAATTTCTTCTCTCATAATTTAATAAAATACAGGAAATCGCCCTAAACTTCTTTGGAAAAAAAATTTGGTAAGCTATTTGAAAAATAGTGCTTAAAAAACAGAAACTAGTGGAACGTAAGGCAACGGTCCTACATGCGCCCTTCTGAGATACATATATGCGGATGCCTTTGGAGACTCTACTTGCCAGAGAAAGGCTAAATTGTCAGCGATTTAATTGCTCCAAGGATTGCAAAGGTGATCTTGTAGTTTGCCTCTGGTGACAGGTGCTATCCCTTTATTATAATTTGAACCCCTGGGTGTTAAAACATTCATAGCTTTTCTATTAGGAAATCTGCATACTCCTCCAGTCATGTTTATTCATAATCCTGTGATGAGTTGCAGACAAGCTCACGGAGAACTCAAGCCTTTGGCATTTTTGTGGGAAATTACTACCCTCACTCACAAACGAAAAAGACTAGGCTGATTTGCATTTATATTTTAAAAATTAACTAAATATCTTTATGTTAGTATTTTGGGTCTTTTGAAATTAAATATGTTGTGAATTGCTGCATTTCCTAATGAAATCTTTTTAGCAATTAGTGCTTAGAGAATACATATGAAAAATGTGTATTAGACTGGTTTTAAAATGTGTGCACACCAGAGGGCATCATAGCTTTTATTCCAAGCTTCTTAGAAATTTCCTTTTAAAGTGAGTTTTATTTTTTTGAACTTCTTCTCTTCATAATTATTATTCATCTTTTGTTTTGATATTTATACAACATGTTTAAACATTATTATTCATCCAAGTATATTGAACAAATAGGAATATTATAATTAAATGAGAAAGTTAAAACAAGCAAGCCATTTTAATGACTTTCTTACTAGCACCTTAGATTCCTTCAGATTTTGGCCTTCTTTTTCTCCTACATCAGGATGATCCCTACTATATGCATTTTTCTATAACCATTCCTCAAAATAATGTATAAATCTTTCCTTTGACTACTCTTGATTTTTCTGTGTGTGTGTGTGTGTGTGTGTGTGTGTGTGTGTGTGTGAGGAAGATTAGCCCTGATCTAACATCTGTTGCCAATCCTCCCCTTTTTGCTGTGGAAGATTGGCCCTGGGCTAAGATCTGTGCCCATCTTCCTCTACTTTATACGTAGGGCGCCTGCCACAGCATGGTTTGATAAGTGAGGCATAGGTCCATGCCCAGGATCCGAACTTGTGAAGCCCAGGCTTCTAAAGATTGGTACTCCTGAGTGATTATATTTCCAGCATGAAACAAAATATTTATGGCAACAACAAAAAGGTGTAAGGGACAGCATGAGTGGAGGCACAGCAATATGAGAGTAACATATTCTCAGGAGGAGGTGCAAGTAGTCCCATAAGTTATAATAAGCTTTTGTCAAGGAGAAGATAAATCCATTTAAGGAATACATCTCAATAACAATTCACCTAGGAAATCTTTTCCCATTGCCTTTAGCTAAAAGTGATCTTTCCTCTTACAGAATATCGTGCCTATTTTATAAACTTCATCTTATATTCTTATTTTTTTCTATTAAATGATCAGCTCCATGAGAGTGCTGATTTATGAATGTATCTCCCACAGTGTTCAGGTCAATGCTTGGAACAGAAGAGGGGCTCGGTAAATCTGCATGGTGCTTAACTTGAAAAGTATCTATAGATTTGAATATGAGAATTAAGCATACTTCTATTTAAAACGGTAAGTCTCAAAACACTAGAAGCAGTACTTCTAATCCCAGTTTTGTTGTTAATTAGCTTTGTTACCTTAATTAAGTAATTTAACATTACTCTGCCTCACTTTACCTGTTAAATAATGGAGTTGATCCGGTTACTAACGTGTTTGGTGATTTAATTTGTCCCAGGCGCTGGGATAAGGTGTTTGTGTATGTTATCTAATTTACTCTTCATAACAAGCCTTATGAGGTGGTGTGGTGATTATCCACAGTTATACCAGGAGTCCTGGAATCGCTTGAACCCTAGTGCCAAGTAACTTACCAGATGTCACACCGACGGTACCTGGCGGAGTCACCACCGCGACTATATCTCAGTTCTTATTGGAAAGCTCACTCTCACTTCCACCTCTGAAATGCTGTGGTTCTAGAGTATAAAAAAGAAATCACCTAGTCATTGCTCAATCAAAAGTAATTCAATTGTCCTGCAATGTGTCTCTCTACTCCTCTGGATGTAACGGTTTTTCTGTTATTAATTTTGGAAAAAAGAGACATTGCTCCTTAAAATCTCAACTATTTGAGGTTTGACATTTAACTAGCCCAGAATTAAAAAAAAAAGAAAAAGGAAAATGCTTTAATCATTTAGACTATAAAAGTTGAATAGAATCAGTATTCTTAAACAATCTCCACAGTAGACCAGCAAGTGCTTTATCTTAAAGATTCTTTTTTGTTACCTTCAAGAAGAGAACAAGAGTATCTCCTTGCTGATTCATTTTGCAAAGTGTAAGTCATTGCCCTTCACCAAGGGGGAAAAAAGATGTATTAAAAAAGCCATGAACACTATTCAAATTCATTGCCTCTTCCAGGTGTGGGTAATTGAGTTGCCTCAAGATCAATACGAAACTGCCTAGGATACAGAAAGTCAATAGCTACTTCCAAAGTCAGGTCTGTGGGGTTTAGGTTTCTATAAAAGCAAAAGCTCCAGCTGCTGCTTCAGAGCAGATCTCAATCTGCATGACTTGGAAGTGAATTCTGTGGAGCAGGAGCTCCCTGAGTATCTTTCTTTGATACAGAGAAGTTTAGAGAGACCCCTGCTGAGCAAATAACTTTCCTTTGATATTTTCCGGACCCTGGAGTGACAATGAATGAGCCATATATTCATTTTAGATAATTCCATCTAAAATATGACTTTATAAAAAGGTCTTTCTCCAAGATTATCATCCCTAGGCTCCTAAAAAATACTTTAAAGTATTATCTTTTAAAGAAAGCGTGGTGCAATGATATAAATTTTTCATGAAAATAATTTACTTTTCTCTCGATATAACACTGGAAATATTGCCTAATAATATCTCCTTTATTAAAGAAAAGTTGGAATTAAATGTGGTAAAACATATCAAAAAAAAATTTGTGAAACTCTAATCTTCCAGAAAACACCGGTATTTTTAGGAGTGAAAGACACTGCCACCTTCCTCAACAAAAGGGCTCCTGAGTTTGCTATGAAAGAACTGCCTATTGGAATCGATAGCTGAAATTTGCGACACTAATTTTAATCCCAAACCACCTTCCCTGGGGACCTCTTGCTAACTGCCAGTGCAACACCACATTGTCCTATGTGGGCAGCAGTGACAAGAGTACTGCTTCCTCCACAAATCTCAGGACCCTGTGTTCACAGAACCTGTCTTAATTCTACACAGCCCAGTTGAGTCAAGTCTTTACAGAAGGCAGAGGAATCAAAACAAGCGATATGCACCTAGAATGTTGTGCAATGACAGTATACGACTGCACACTAACATTCTCTACCATGCTTTCTGAAGCCCACGGGCCCAACTTTCTCTAACTCCTCATCTGCATTTATATGATATTGGCAAAATATCACTGTGCATTTTTTAAAAGAGGCTCTGAAAAACACAGGAGTTCTTGAGCACCACTATCTTACCTTCCATTCCCTGTGTTTTTAAAGAAAGAATGTCCCCTCAATTTTCCTCATAATGGGCCAGAGTGTGCCCTCCTGTGAGGGTTACTGTATATTTCTCTGTGGGGATGATACGTGTTTGGAGTGCAGGATGGAGCGGAGAGAAGATTCCTCCATAAAAAGAGTCCATGCGACGATCTTATATCCTGGGTCTTTTTATTAGTCCCTTAAAGCCAGTTAACTCTTAACAAGAAGATCCATAAACAGTGCTTCCTGAAAACTGAGGAACATTTTTGTTTGGTGTATAGACTTGGGTGAAAAGAAAATAAAAAGAAACAACTATTTTATTCGTTAAATTTCCCTTAAATTAGTTGAAACATTTATCTCTGGTCTTCAGATTCAGAGCACATATTTTCTAAACAGTGGTTTCTTCACTTGATTATACTGGTTTGTTATTTTAAGGGCCCTTCCTACTTAAGTACATAGTGAGTTCCTACGAAACAGGACAAAGTCTTATGTCTATGAACCCCTCACTGTCTCTACCAGTGTTCCTCGGGACTAGTAAGTCACGATGGAGAGCCGGTCAGCTTTGGGAATAGGCTTCACACTGAAACTTGGCTTCACACACCAGCTCGTGATGTTGGCAACTGAGTCTTAGTTTCCTCATCTATGAAATTAGAAAACTAACTACTTCACAGGGTTGTTGTGAGCCTTGAAAATGGTAATATACACCAAATGCTTGGCTTAGTGTCTGGAAAAAAACAGGTGATGAATAACCATTTTTGAATGAATATGATTAAAGGAATATATCAAAATAGCATTTTACGTTCTCTGCTACTTGATACTATTTCTGTACTTTAGTTGACGGTTACGATTTCCTTTTTTGTGTGTGAATTTAATATGTTAGAAAGAAATTAGTAAATTATTTTTTACATTTGCAGGATTTTTATAATTAAAAAGTACTAGAGTACCTTTCTAATAAGGCTCACAGGACTCTTTTCCATTCCTCTATGCCTGGAGATAAAGGAACCACATCAGGTATTCTGAGAGCTCTTCCTCTTGGTAGTGCTAAAATCAAATATCCAATACCTATTCTTTCTTTCTTTCTTCATTGGAGATAGTGGAGTCAAAATTGGATGATAGGATGTCTATTTTTTGTTACTATACATGCATCTGCTACTTGAATTAAATCTAAAATTCTGAAAGATTACTTTGTTAGCTGGACTGAAATTTCTTAATGAAATACTTTGTCTCTTGGGTTTCTCTTGTAATAAAAAGGTAACATCAAATAAAAAACCTATGAAGCTGGGTTTTAGGAACTACATTGCTAATGGGAATAAAGAAGATCTTCTAATGAAAGGTTTTAAAACATCAGAGTGTATTGAGGTATAATAAGGAGCAGATTATCTTTTTATTACCTTCCTAAAACCATATATATAGCGTGTCAGTTATGGATTGTGCCATAACCACAGCCCCACTGAAGGAATTCTGCTTTACCCCGATGACTCCTGAGTTGGTAGAATTACATGTCCACATGTCATACTACAAACCCGCTTAGTACCAGACAAGATGTATGTATATATTTACGTATATTTGAGAATATAATGTGGACAAATAGATGGAAAGGGCCAGTGAGGAAGAGCAGATTCATGAGAAATCATATGTGAGTAGCAATAATTAGCACATGAATGGTGAAGAGACCTATTGAAAAGGGGTCTCTAATCTTGCTTTGTATTTCAGAACATCTTTGATTTCAATAAGTCCTAATTCTACCTACTAGAATTTTTTCCGCCCTGAGATATATCATTTATTGGGTTCCCCTGCACGTGCATTATCTGCTCTAACTAGAGGTAAATCAAGAAAATTTATTGATTACACATGAAAAGGTATTCCTGAAACAAATCCCATATTTGACTTTAGTGAGATGCATTGTCAGCAAAGACTGTTACTTTGATATAATAGAAATAATTAAAAATATGTTATTAAATTAATTTTAATGCATTATAATAACATATGGGCATTGTATGCATTTATTTTTCAAAACAAGAATTTAGAAAAAAAATTGTAATTCTTCCTAACATTTTCTAATTTAAATTCCATTCTTTAATTTAAATTTTTAAATTAGTTTTAAAAGGTGTTTGAAAATACAAAGAGACGTACCTTTCCTAATATTTTTCTTTATTCTTATTTTCCTTCTTTTTCAACAACACAAAATACCCTGGAGTCTAAATTATCTTAATTGGATGCAATTAGAAGATTGCTTTATCTAGTAATTAGCAAACCTGGGATTTAACAATACTGCAGTTAGCATCATGCTGTCTCTTCTCTCAGAAGTTGTTATATTTTTTGTGTTATTTATCTATTATATTTTTTATGTTATTTATCTAAATCTCATTTACTATGAATTCCTTTGAATTTTAAGCTATTTCTGTGATTCCAATCCATATTTCAGCAAAAATGCATACAGGATCAATCATAGACTATTCTTTATCCCCAAATGAATGTTGGCATTGCACCAAATCGTCTGCTTTAGAAGATGCGTCTTGAAAATACTAAATGCAGGTATGGTGCATATACTTGGTGTTTCAAATATTGTTTGAATGTGAACAATATCCCAATGATTTGAGTTGCAATTTAGATAAGTGATCTGTCAGGAACCTATGCTAGGTCTTTTCATTCTGGGCCTTATATTTAATACATCTTTCCTCATCTTCCGTTCCTTGTTTAAGTTTGTCATTAGCCTGATATGGGCCACACAGGGCCCCGGGACCCCAGCGACATCAGGACCTCAACTGCCGCACTGAAGATTGGTTTCAGCACTAATTTTGTGTGTTAAGACTCATATACCTCATAACTCGCTTCTATCTCCATTTGTGCTTCTTCATAGAACTTTCCCTGATGTGATTTATTCCATTTATATGGAAAACAGTTGAGCATTTTTAAAGCATATGATAAAATTCTTGCCTTGAAGCCATTTATCAACTTTTTAGTGAAATAGCACCTAGGTGCACAGAACCCTTGGGGAATAGTATAGTCTTTTCAGTGATCTTGTTGCCACCTCTCTCTCATTGTCTGGATTCTTTCTACATTCTTTCCACAAAATTTATCTTCTTAAATACACCTTTCTTTCTGTCATTCCCCTCTTCAAAAACCTTCAGTCATTCTGCAGTGCTTTGAGCAACTACTCTCAAGAATGTTACAAGGGATTGTAAATCCATGTAGACACCATGTACCGATGGCACACTAAATAAATATCTTGCACAAATAGGTACTACTATTTTCCAATTGTGTGTGATATTGTCAATTAAACATTAACTTCAAATGTTACTCAATTTTTAAGTTTTGGAGATTATACATATTTCTCAATAACTGGCGCTAATATTTTTGAGCTTTTATTTTGTGTCAGTTAGCTTTACGTAGGCTAATCTCATTTATTCCTAGCATACACACATGCCACACACACGCATTCAAACACATGCACACACTGACATCACACACACACATACACACAGACACACACACACACACAAGAATGAGGCACATAATTGCTATCTTCAATTTGCAGCTGAGAAGGTGAAGTTAAGAGAAGTTAAATAACTTGTAGAATCATATCTTTTAAGTAAATAGTAAATTGGGATTTGAACTAAGGAATTTCAACTGAACTATAAATACTTTTAATCATACAGCTAGTACAACTGCTATTTTATGGTGGTCTATGAAAATTTTTGTTATTCAAAAAATCTCATCCTTGAAAAGTTTGGAAGCCAATACTGTAGAGAATTAAGCACTTAATTACCGTTAGTGTGGTATTGAAAGTTGTGCTACAATTATTTTCTAAATTAAGTTCCAAATAGTGTTGTTTCAAATATTCACAAAGATGCAATATAAAAGAGTTGTTTTGTGGCCATTTAATTATAGTAAAACTGAAAATTTTATCTCCACAGTGGAGATTTACAATGTGTATCAGTATATTAAATTCTTTGAGAAGCTCAGCATGAACAAAACTATCCATGATTTCCCTCTTTCAGGATTTCTCACACTAAGTTAGGCATAGAACTAATTTTGGGGTACATTTATTAAGATTCTGTTAAATAGTGTTAGCCACTCAATGTATTCTTCACTTCCCACCTAAAATTCACCATCAGTTAAGATCCTGCTAACTTCCCACATTGTTCAAGAATATTTGATAAACAACTCTCCAGCCCGTGAGAAGTCTCCTTTTTCTGAACCCATTTTGCGAGGAATCATGTATTTCCTTGTGACATTTCTTATAATTCATGTTCCTGCTTTATTGCACAAATCATAGTGTTAGGCCCTGTGTGCAGCTACGGCTGCTGATACATTTTGTGTAACTGAGATTCTTAGTCCAGTTCTGGGCACACAGCAGGCACCCAAATATGTATTGTTGTATTGATGAATGCAGCCAAATGCTATTTTGTTACTAACACAACATAAAATTTGCATGACTAGGAAAAATAAAGACTTTTAAATAAAAAAATATTTTTTTTTTGGCTGAATTAGTCAGTTTATGCTAGAGTCATGTGGTCACAAATAACCCCAAACCTCAAAGGCTTCCAACAAAAAAGCTTTGTCTGTCCTGGGTAAGCAGTGGTCTTGCTACAGCTCCTCACTATTTGGAGGCTGAAGCTAAAAGAATAGTCCCTATCTGGGGCATGCATGTATCATGCCTCAGAGTAAAGAGAACTTATTGGGACTAAGCAACAAGTCTGAAAGCTTCTGCTCAGAATTGGCATATCACTACAGACCACATTTTGTGACCAAGCTTGACATCAATGAGATGATGAATATAATTATCTTACAAGAAAGGGAAGGGAATATTTAAAAACAATACAACCTACCACAATAGCCCAATTCAGATCCTAAGTGATCCCTGTTAGTGCTTATTTTTTGAAACAAAAAAGTTGAGAGAAAATACTTCTGTATAATAAATGGTGCATATAAAAGCCCAATAGAGGTAGATTTCCAAAGTTGTTTAGTTCAAAACACAGATGATTATTGGCGCAAGGCAACTGGTACAGAGGGTAAAACTGTGTTGCCTACAAGCTTTCTTTTAAGACTAATTGGTAATTTAAGAATAAGCCGCTTGCACTTGCTGACTAGTTGCATCCGAACCACCTGGGTTGCTTGTCGGATTGCAAAATCTAGGGTCCCGCCCTAGATCTTCTGAGGATCTCTGGGGTTAAAGTCCCGAGAATCTGCATTTTTGACAAGCACCCTATGCAATCGTCATGTACCCCAAAGTTAGAAAGCTATGAATAGAGTTAAAAATCGATACCTGTGGAGCCCAGATAGTGCTCTTACAAATCCAGTAGTGTCTCCAAAACTTCATTCATACCTTTATTTACAATTTTGTCCAATTATTTTACAATCTGTAACAGTGTATGCTTATAATTTTCTGTAAAGTGACTCACTATTTTTACGAAAGTAAATTTATTTTAAAAGGGAAATTTATTTCATTAGTGCAAATGAAAAATAGCTATCTCGTCATAATTGGATGATAACTGTAAAAGTAAATATAATTAAAAAAAATAATGTTATTAAATTCTACCTAGACAACATTGCCTGCTGAAGCCCTGAATCTGCAGCAGCATCTTTCTTTAAAAAAATATGCATATATGAGCAAGTGTTAGAGGGGTGTTACAGACTTACTAGCACCTCATAGAGATTTTCTCCTTGATGAAATAATTGAAAGTGGAGTTACTTCCTCACTGGGTGATTCAGTGTCATTTAACGTTGTGTCTAAGCACCACTTAGAGTCATTTCCTCATGAGTCACAGCACACAGAACTGCAATGAAGTCTTTGTCTGAAAAAAAAGAATAAGCTAATATTTGTCCCTGCTCTGTGTCTCTTGCTGTGACAGGTCAAGTATGGTGGAATTAACAATTCTGTAGGTTAGGATCCATCTTCACATGAAGTCTATGCTCCAGGATACATCTCCAGTAGAGTGAGTGGTGAGAACATTTTATATATAATAAATAATAAACTGTTTTGAGTTGTAAGTAAAATATTTACATAAAATTTAAATAAAATAAAATATTGCTTAGTAGGGCAGTCATTTTGTGGAAAACCCACAACTGTTTTTTCATAACTTATGTGCAAAATCACACATGCGCACACACACACACATATTCAAGGTTTATTTGTGTTCTAAGCATCTAAAACCTGAAAGTTCACATTAGTGTTACTTCCTAGTGATTTCTCTGCGGTAAAAAAATTAAGAGCATTTCAGAGAGGTGCCAAAATAATGATACTGAAGGATGGTGGAAAGGTGGGAATTAAAAATCCGATTCTTCTTATATACAGAACAAGAGAAAGAAGAATATGAACATAGTTACACAGATCAGTGGTGGATGAACTGTCTTGGTCTGGCACCGATCATCCTACAGACCAGTTTAAAAACACAGTCGGTGGGGAAGAGAGTGCAGAATAGTATGAGGTTGCTGTTGGTATTTTCTAAATCTCAGGAAAATTGTATTTTCCTGAGATTTGCATTTCATCAAGCATTCCCAGGTCTCACTTATTTGCTCACATTTCTAGAGAAATCTCTATGAAATTTTTTAATATTTTTAAATGTTAAAAATAGATGTATGAATAATTTGAAAAGTTAACAGTAGTCACTAGTTAGCTGGGTGACTATGTAAATCATTGTACCTGAGGCATCTCATGTATGAAATAAGAATAATGATTTATCTTGAAGTATTGTTAATACAGATTAGTATGAGTAAATACTTAATACACGTCTTAGCTGTTCCTAGTAATTAATATGATTTTTATTTCATACATGTGCCAAAAAGTAATTTTATAAATGTTGATTAAGACCTCTCAATATATTTCATGTATAAAATCACAAAACGTACTTTTTAAGAAAGCATTAGTACTTTTTAGCCATGAATTGAATTGAAATTAATTTGAAAAAGCATTTTTCATACTGATATATTGGCAAAGTTTTCCTGAAGGTAATTTTAAGTCTTTCTTAAAATTAGACGTCAAAATATTTATTCCATTTAAAAATAAAGTTATTGAATATTGAGATTTTACAGTGGATGTATAGGTAACAGATATAAAATCCTCTACACTAAAACTAGTTGATTTTTTTACATAATACATATTTAGAAATTTTTCAGGCATAAACTCTGTTAAACATATGTCAGAGGGGTAAATATTTCTCAAAAATATTTATTAATAAATATGAAAGCAATAGTACATGCTTAATTTCCTAAAATCAAACTTTCTTTCTGACCTATGAGTTCAATGTCACCAGCATTTTTCTGATTTCATTTGTCTTTCTGCCTGAAGTCTTTTGACTTTAGTGATGGAAATCAAACCCTATTGGACATGACAACCAACTTGATAAGAGTGTAAATCAATCTAGAAAATGTGAAAAAAGCTTGATGCTTGTGTTGTTTAATTAAGTGATCTATAGTTTTTTTGGTTTTTTTGCTTCAAGGCAATTTCTACCCACCCACATTTATTGAATGTTTTTGAGTAAATCTATAGTATTTTTTCTTAAGCAAACATATTTAAAAGGCGTGGAAGACTTTTCCTTTGTTGTTTCAATGTTTGCAGGGTTTAAATGTTTTACTTTTAATTTACTTTTAACGTCTAAATAAAAATAAATGCAATAAATGGTCGCTCTCATTTTCTGATTAATAACAGGGCTTTGAATGAGAGGAAAAATGCCACCCACATACGATTGTCTTTTGCCTACAGCCTAATCACTCACTTGTATTGTCTTTCTTGATTGATTTGTCATTTGGAGAGAGCTGAACTGTGTGTTTGAAGATCTTTTGTATAGATTTAATCAGGAGATGAAAATCACTTCTTTGATTGACACTAATAATTTATAATCATTTACTCTAGCATGAACAGCTGCATCTCTTTAAGTTTCTGAAAAAGAAAAACTCTTTACATGTCTTTTACCTTTTCATTTCAGATCAATTTAGATAGGTAGTCATGGGGGAAGAATTGTCAGTTTGGAATAATGTATATAGCATTATAATTTTTATAAAGTAGAGTAAAAACCATTTTCCTCTTTGTGTACAAATATATCTTAAATAATTCGATTAAAAATTTTAAAGTAAAATTCAGAAATTTGGTATTGAGATGCATATTGTTAAAGAATGCTTACCCTGATAGTATGAGTATAATACAATGTTAAACTATTCTAAAAATAATGAAAGAACATCACTCATCATGGAGTTTCTTTAAATAAGGCTAAAGTTTTGTTTAATTTGCTATCCCTTAATAAGATGCAGAAAAAATGTAGATGTGCTCTCCCAAAACTATCAAAAGCTAATATGTAAGTAGTGTAGATTCAGACACCATGTGTAATTTGACTTTCTGCTAGTTGCTTTACCATCTTCAGGAACTTTTCTTTGTTTAGTTATTATCAGGTCATCTTTATTTGTTCACTCTCTTTTAATTATAGACTTTTATTTGCAAATTATACAGCAAATATGTTTTTGACTTGTACACTTGAGCTGCATTAGATTAGTAGATGTGTATCTGTGCATGCAGAGAGGTATGTATACTCGTATATATTACACACACACACACATATATATATATATATATATTTTTTTTTTTAGGTGAAGAAGATTTGCCCTGAGCTAACATCTGTTGCCAATCTTTTTCTTTTTGCTTGAGGAAGATTACCCCTGAGCTTATACCTGTGCCAATCCTCCTCTATTTTATATGTGGGTCACCACCACAGCATGGCCACCAAAAAGTGATGTAGGTCCACACCTAGGAACCGAACCCAGGCCGCCAAAACAGAGTGCGCTGAACTTAACCACTAGGCCACAGGGCCAGCCCTATCACATATATTTTTATACCAGTTGCAAATTTGAGATCACTGCTCTTGAAGTTCATTTATCTGAGAATTCAGTATAGGGAATTTTGTGCAAATGTTCTTGCCAAGCTTCCTTCCAAACCTAATAATTGCTTGGGAAAAATGATAGCCTGTGGGTGAATTTTTTCTGGACCAAATTCACATCAAATAGTATTTTTAAAATAAATTAATCTCTTTCTTTCCCAATCATCTCTCAATCCTCTCATTACAAAGAATTCTTCCCTTTCTAAATTCCAGCAGGATTTTCATTATACAATGCATTCTATCTAGGTTTGTGGATAATTTAAGGAACATCTATTGTTCTGTTCCTTAGGGATCAAGTTCATGTTTGATTCATTTTTGTTTCTTTGGCATGACATAACACCATGCTCTGAGCACTGCAGGTGGGAAATAAATATTTGTTTAACAAATGATAGCATAAATAAATCAGTAATTACGTGAAAGTAGTGATCCTTCAAGATTTCTCACAAGTTATGAAATATCAAAATGGCTGAAATTGTTAGAAGTTAATTGGAATAAAGAAAATATTATCTGAGTGAATCATCTGCATGTCAGATCTTATAAATTATTTCCCCAGATATAATTTAGGAGGGAAGATGTTATGAAAGAATAATTATTTTTTATATTAAATATTTGGCTTTTTGAATATATCAGTAGACATATGGTGCATGTTCTCTTTAATATGGAAATTCAAGTCTGCTTTGTTTCCTCAGTTTTGGGTATTAAAGCCTGAGATCATTATCTTTCAAACAATCATGGGACATGAAGAAGTTTAGGGGTGTCATTGCTCATGCAAATTATTGAATTACTGATACTTTTCAGAAAGAAAAAATATAAAGAAGATAAATCATGTTTTCACAACAATCCACACATTCTTATTTTTTAAATTTTATAATGAAACTGTTTTAGTTAAAACATTACAGACTGTATGAGATCATTATAATTTCAGCACTTTTTTCTGTGTCCTTTCTAGGTCTCCATATCTATACTTTTCATCTAGATATGCCTTACTCTTTGAAAATAGCATTTTAACTGAGAGGCAAGGAAAGTGTGAATTCGTGTTTAATTCACAGAATTGCCTCAATTTAACAAATGTTTGGACTTACGAAAATCACACTTAGGTCTCCAGGCATCTTTTCTACAGAGATTTGGGATGGCATCTTTAAGCTCTTTGTGGAAAATCAATAGCTTTTGCAGTTTCCTGCCCAAATTCAGAATAATCTTCATTTCACACATAAAGGATGTTTGAGAATGTTCAGTTGGTACTGTGAAGATATAAAGTAAAAACAGAAAGGTATAACAAAACAACTCCTGAAAATATGGGAGGTGGAGGTAAATTGTATATATCACTCTTCAATTATCATAAAACATTCGGTTGTAAGACATAAACAGAGATTGTCTGTATCCTTCACCCAGTTTCCCCCAGTTGTACCATCTTGCAAAACTGTACAAAGACACTGATATTGATACAGTCTAAACATAGAATAGTTACATCACCACAAGGATCCCTCCTGTTGCTCTTTCACAGGCATGTCCACCTCCCTCCCCTCATCTCCAATAGTTGGCAACCATTAATCAGTTCTCCATTTCTAAAATTCTGTCATTTAGTAATGTCATATAAATAGAATCATACAGTAAGTAAACTTTTGGGATTGACTTCTTCCATTCAGCATAATTCCCTGGAGATTCATCTAAATCATTGCACGTATCACAGTTTGTTCCTTTTATTACTAAATATGATATGGACATACTACAGTTTTTTAAACCATTCAGCTGTTTAAGGACATCTGGTTTGTTTTCAGTTATTGACTATTAGGAATAAAGGTGTCTCTTTTCTTTTCTTCCTATGGTTACTAGACTATTTGGGGCAATTCTGTCTTGATAGTTACATAGTTTCTTTAGTGATTGCCCTTTATATTACAATATATGTAAGTCTTTAATCACAATCAATAGATATCAATGTTTTATCATTTCAAGTGGAGTGTGGAAATCTTACTTCCATTTAGGTGCATCCCCACTATTAAATACAATCATCTTGCATATTGGATGGTGTTATAAATTTTGTTTTAATGATCACAAATTATTCAAAAAACAAATGAGGGAGCCAGCCCAGTGACACAAGCAGTTGGGTGTGCACGCTCCACTGTGGTGGCCCGGGGTTCACCGGTTCGGATCCCGGGCGCGCACTGACGCACCGCTTGGCAAGCCATGCTGTGGCAGCATCCCATATAAAGTGGAGGAAGATGGGCACGGATGCTAGCCCAGGGCCAGTCTTCCTCAGCAAAAAAAGAGGAGGATTGGCAGATGTTAGCTCAGGGCTGATCTTTCTTGCAAAAAAATAAAAAAACAAATGAGGAGGATAGTCTATTTTGTACTTACCCATATTTCTGCTCTTTCAATTGTTCTTTCTTCTTATCTGATGCTCCAAGATTCCTTCTTTATCATTTCTTCTTGTTTTAAGAATTCCCTTTACCCATTCTTTAAGAGTATGGCAGTCAGTGACAAATTGTTTGAGTTTTCCTTTGTCTGAGGATGTCATATTTCCTCTTCATTCCTGAAGGAGAGTTTCGCCAGCTATAGAATCCAAGATTGATAGTTCTTTCTTTCAGCACTGAAAAATATTATGCCACTTCCTTCTGGTTTTAGATGAGAAATCTGCTGTCATTGGAATTAACGTTCCCCTATAAGTAATGTGTCATTTCTCTACGGCTGCTTTCAAGACTTTATTCCTTGTCTTTATGTTGAGAAGTTTATGATATTTCTTGGTGTGTATTTCTCTGGGTTTATTTTGTTTCAGATTTGCTCAGCCTGTTGCATATATGGGTTTATGTCTCTCACTGATTTGCAAAGTTTTCATCAGTAATTTTCTTTGGATTCTCTTTTGTGTCCCACTATCTTTCTCCTTTCCTTCTGGGACTTTGATGGTACAAATGTTGGAAATTTTGTTATTGTCCTATAGGTCGTTGAGTTTTCTTTTTTTGTCAGTCTATTTTTTCTCTGTTGTTTAGATTCTGTTGATCTGTTCAAAAGTTCATTAACTCTGTCCTGTCTTTTCCACATTGCTTATAAGCCCATACAGCACATTTTTTTTCTGTTGTATTTTTCAGTTCTATAATTTCAATTTAGTTCTTTTTATAATTTATATTTCTTTGCTAAGATTTTCTTTTTCTTGTTTCAAGAGAATTTTTAATTGAGTGTTGAAATATTTTTATGATGGCTGCTTCAAAACTCTTGTCAGATAATTCTGTTTTGGGGCTCATGTCAGTGTTGACTTCGGTTAATTGTCTTTTCTTACTCAAATTGTGATTTTCTTGGTTCTTGGTATGATGGGTGATTTTCAATTTTATCTTGGACGTTTGACTATTATGTTCAGAGACTCTGGGTCCTATTTAATTATTTTCTTTAATTTTAGTAGGCTGTCAACCTGTTTATCATGAACATCCTGGCCGACTTTGTGGGCTGCAATTCCTTTGACAACTAATTATCAAAACTTTGCAATGCTATTTTGGTCTGCATGGTTTATCTTGTGCATCTGGGGCTTCCACTCCTTCCTACAATTGAAAGAGCAGAAGTAGAGGGACTTGTTTCCCCAGGCCAAGTCAACAAGGGGGATTATGCTACAGCAAGCACCCCTGGATTAGGAAGCAACTTCTCTTCCCCTGCTGGGCATGACACTCCCAGCTACACCCAGGAACAGAGGAAACCAGCTAGAGGAGTCCCTGAAGAGCTCTGCATCCCGATGCGGTGGAGAGTTCCTTCTCCATCCTAGAGGCAGAGATGGGTTTTTACTCTTTATTCGAATCTCTAGATAATATTTATATGTTATATATTATTATTAATGTTACTTACATTCTTTGTTTCCTGACTATCTGTTCAGTGATACAACATGGCTTAGTATACCATATTATTTATTACCTAAAAAACCCTGTGGGGACGATTCTTTTTAGAAGTTTGGTGGTGAAAAAGGAACAAAGACGGCTGTTACCTGCCTGGAGTTGCAAGTGAGATGAGGGGGGATATTTTTCGTAAAGACTTTATTTTATCTGAGTAATAAAGTAGCATGAATTTATTGGTTTTTTCTTGGCAGATTCTACAGAAAAGGAGAGGAGATGGAAGAGGATTTGGATATGGAGCTGGTGGACAGTGGGATGGCAGAGGCGTGGACTAAATAGCAGTTCTCTGGAGTCCATGGGAGATAAGGGAGTGAGGCAGCAAAGACGACTAAAGAAAATGAAGAATGGTCTGTAGCAGTTTAAAAAATTTAAGACTTTACATGATTACCTGATCACTTTAGGCTCTTCATGCCTGTGGACCATGGAACAATGAATCCCTTTCAGATGACAGTCACAGTTGTCTGGGATCATATTTCTCCTGCCTTGAGAAATGCATTCTAATTATTGGTCCTGAAATATTCGTAATGTAAATAAAATGTTTTCCCCAAAAGTAGTTTTTGTGTATTTTGCTACCAGTTACATAATCCATTCCCACTCTAGTCATTTCAACTACCTCCTATGGGAAACATTCAAACAGTAATTCTCTCTTGTAAACCCGTGAATTTAAATTTATCACACCACCTTCCCCTACCCAAGAATACTTTTGTCTTCCCCTCCCACTTTCTTACATACCCTTTTGTGTTGCATTTGTTTCAGTTTCCCATTCCATTTTTATGCCCTATTATTCCTTTTTGGGTGAAATAAACATAAAATGTCAACATAACGTTATTTTCTTACACTGCTTTTGGCTACTCTGGGCTGTAGGACGTATTCCCTGAACTATTGAAATGTAAATCACTGGTCTATTTTGATGGACAATTTGGGATTCTAGTTTATATTGTCTCTGCCATAAATTCTGTGGTAGGCATTATTCTAACATGCCTACCCACCCCCACTCCCATCAAGTTTTCCTGCCCCTGGTATACTTGCCCTGTGTAATCCCTGGGACTGTGACCGTGATGGGTTTTACTCCCATGATTACATTGTATGGCATAGTTGGCTTCAAGAAAGGGAGATTATCTGGGTGGTCCAGACTTAATCCCCTAAGACATTTAAGGGCAGAGAGATTTCCTCCTGCCGCTTGCAGAAGGACAAGTAAGAGAGTTTGAAAGGGATTCCAAGTGAGCGAGGTTCTCCGTTGCTGAGATGAAGGAGGCCTGTGGCAAGGACCTGTCCTGTGAGGGGTGGAAATGAAAACAGTCCCAGGCCCACAGCTATAAGACAACAGGGCAGTCAGTCCTACAACTGCAAGGACATGAATTCTGCCGACTACCTGAGGGGGCTTTCCATAATCCAGCTTCCAGCACCGCTGGCCAAAACCTGAAAATAAGAAATAATTAACACGCCTGAGGCGGCCCCGTGAACATATGCTGTATTCTCTCCCACAGAAAGGCAGACTGCCGTAATTGTCCTATGAAAAGGGATAGGAAGGAAGCTGTCAGCAAGTTTTATTAAAAAAAAGCCATTGTCCTTGAGTTTGCTAAAATTTCTTTTCCGTTGTGGAAGGCAGTCTCTAAGACGGCCACCCGTTATCCCTGTCTTCTGGTATTCGTTCTCTTGTGGAAATTCTCCTGCAGAGAATAGGCTGAACTTACTGACTGGCCTCTAAGGAATACAGCAGACGTGCTGGGATTTCATTTCTGAGATCACATCTAAAATGACAGTGACTTCTGTATTGGGTGCTTCTCCTGTTCTCTTCTCTGTCTCTTTCGCATTATTAGTATTGGGAGAAATGTTGTAGTGAATGGCTCTATGCAGAGGTCATGTGTGATAATGAGACCTGAACACAATAGCCCGGAAGATACCTAAAACCTGCCCACAATCACGTGAGTGAGCTTGACAATGGATCCTCCAGCCCCAGTTGAATCTTGAGATGACTATGTCCCTGGTCAACAGTTTAACTACAATCTCATGAGAGATCTTGAGTCAGAGACACAAAACTAAGCTGTGGCTGGATTGTTGACCACAGAAACAGAGATAAGAAACGTTTGTGGTTTAAGCTGCTAAATTCTGGGGTAATTTCTTACACAGCAATAAATAAACAATACAATCACAATCATCATATCTGAAGGAATGACTGTTGTTCTCTTTATGTAACTTCTTTCTGCGCTTCTTGGTTACTAGCTATCACAGGCCATAACACAAGAATCCTGCAGTCACCATTTCTTCAATAAGAGTTTTATATTTTTCCCCCCCAGGAACATATAGTTATAGTTATAGCATTTCTAGTTAAAGTTTCTTCCAGGTTTAAAGTAATTAGAGTAAACTTAGTTTTTTCCTTAACTACTACGCTTTTACCTTATTTAGCTTTAACTCGAACTAAAAAATACTGATTATAAAATATAGTGGCTTAAATATTATAGTAACTTATTCTCTCCCTTAATAGTCTGAAGGTTAGCACCTCTGTTTGGCAGGTCAGCTCAAGTTCACAAGGACTTTTAGGGGCCCAGGTTCCTCTCATCGTATCATCCAACAGTCTCTGAGCATGTGGACAGTTTTCCATATCTATATCTGTGTGTCCCTGCAAATGGAAAACAAAAGGAAAGATCACTCATGTGTTATGGTCAACACTCAGAAGTGGCATGTGCCAGTTCAGCTTTTATCAGCTGATACAAAGGAAGCTGGAAACTGTAGTCCATGATAGGTTTATCCCCAGCATTCAAACGTTATTATAGAAAAGTGGGAAAACAGATCCTGAAGAACAATTAGCAGTCCGCCAGGGAATCCGTAGTGTTTCGTATTTTCCACAGTCTGCATCTTGGATACATTCCCACTAAGAGGAAAAATTAAACATAGGCAAAGGAGACACCCATAATCTAGTCATTTAGGTAGAAGTAGCAATGCTTTCCATTCATTCATTATTCACATCGATAGTGTTTATTATTGGAATAACATCAGTACTCCTTAGAACCTGTTATTTTATGAACTGCTTCCTTTTGCTGCACATCCACGGTTTCCTTACGTAATCACGACAGCCTTATCACAGTGTCTAGGCGTGACTCTATTTAACCTCAGGATACAGAATCCCAAGGGAGCTCTGTTCCCCACTCCCAACCCAACGTACCTAGGACTCAAAATATGGCCTCATTTCTCTTCCTGGATATGTAGTGAGGAAATTCTGGTTTTCTCATCAATTATAGAATTATGGTCATCTATTCCTGTATAACAAACAACCCCAAGCTCAGTGGCTTAAAAATAACAATTTAATATTATCTTTCACATTTCTGTGGATTGACTGGACTCAGCACAACATCTCTTTCTTATGATCTGTAATGTGTTTACTATAAGGTGGTGGCTAAAGCTGAAAGTCTTCTGAAGGCTCAACATAGCCGGATAGACAAGACAGATTACATACTAACATACTTACACGTATGTAAGTATTACATACAAGTAAGTATGTACTTGCACTTACAAGACAACATGTCTTGTCCATCAGATAGTATGATACATAGAATAGTGCTCCTCCTCACCTAAAAAAGAAAAAATGTTTACATCCTAATTGTCCTTGGAACTTGGGAATATGACAAAAGGGGCTTTGCACATGTGATTAACTTAAGAATCTTGAGATGGAGGAAAATAACCTGGATTACCTGGGTAGACCCAATGTAATCATAAGGGTCCTTAAATAAGAAGGCAAGGGGCCGGCCCCGTGGCCAAGTGGTTAAAAAGTTTGGTGCCCTCTGCTTGGGCAGCCTGGGTTCACAGGTTTGGATCCTGGGTGCAGACCTACCTCACTCATCAGCCATGCTGTGGTGGCAATCCACATACAAAAAATAGAGGAAGATTGCCACAGATGTTAGCTCAGGGCTAATCTTCCTCAAGCAAAAAAAGAGGAAGATTGGCATCAGCTATTAGCTCAGGGCAAATCTTCCTCACCAAAGGAAAAAAAAGGAAGACAAGACAGTCAGAGAAAGAAAAGGAGATGTGACAAAGAAGCAGAGGTTGAAGTCATAGTGAGGAAGTGGCCAGAAGCCAAAGAATGCAGGTGGCGTTTAGATGCTACAAAAGGCAAGGAAACATTCTCCCTTCAGAGACTCCAGAAGCAACCAGCCCTACCGACACCTTGATGTTAGCCTGCGGTTACTGATTTTTCTTTTGATCTCCAAAACTGTAAGATAATAAATTGTATTGTTTTAAGCCACTGACTTTGTGGTAGTTTGTTACAGCAGCAATAAGAAACTAATACCAATGTGATGGGTGGAACAAATGAGGTTTGACTGGATCTCTCCCCCTTTTCCCGTGAGGCCACTCCATCTGGCAATCTTGGGCTCTCTCATGGCACACTGTTCTCAGGTTGGTAGGACTTCTCATCCAGCAGTTGGCTACCTTCAGAGCATGTGTTCTAAAAGTCAGGAAACAGAAGTTCCTCTTACTTTAAATACTAGAACAGAAACGGACACCCCATCACTTCTGACACATTCTTACTAGTTATGTAGTCACAGGTCCAGACCAGATTCAGCTCTTGGTGAGGACAGGAACCAATACTGTTTGTCCATCTTTAATCCACCCTCTGGACGTACGTTATTTTCATTTCTCACAAATTCAAAATGCACTCACCTCCTCCTAAAATTCCCCAAATTTCATTCTATTATGATATCAACTTCAGTTTTTAGTTCCAAGATCTTGTCATTTAAATGAGCTCCAGGTTACAGTGAAACTTTTTGGGTGCAATTCCTTGGATTTGGTTTCTTGATTATTATTCCCGTTGATCTGAAGACGTTTGAACTAAAGGGACAAGTTATCTGTCATCCTCACACCTGACATACAAAGGGGAGAGTTATAGGATAACTGCAGTAGTAAGGAGAGCTCAGGAGGTATGGACAGTCACGGGTCCAGAGCAATTCTACAATACAGTCAGTCACATGTCACCAGTTCCCTGACTATAGCCCCATCTTGGCTCTACTCACTAAGCTCTTGGCTCCACTTTCTGAATCATATTTCCTGTTGTATAAGAAGTGGTCCTTCCTTCTTTCTTTCCTTCATTCCTCCCTCCCACCCTCCCTTCCTTCCTTCCTTCTTTCCCTCTTCTGTCTCTCCCTTCCTCCCTCTGTCCCTCCCTCTCTCTCTCTCCTTCCTCCCTCCCTCTCTTCCTTCCTTCTTTCCTTTTTTTTTTTTAATTTTTTGTTTATTGCAGTAACATTGGTTTATGACATTGTAAAAGTTTCAGGTGTACATCATTGTACTTCTATTTCTGCATAGATTACATCATGTTCACCACCAAAATACTAATTACAACCCATCACCACACACATGTACCGAATTATCCCTTTCACCCTCCTCCCTCCCCCCTTCCCCTCTGGTAACCACCAACCCAATCTCTGTCCCTATGTGTTTGTTTATTGTTGTTATTATCTACTACTTAATGAAGGAAATCATACAGGATTTGACCTTCCCCCTCTGACTTATTTCACTTTGCATTATACCCTCAATGTCCATCCGTGTTGTCACAAATGGCTGGATTGCATCGTTTCTTATGGCTGAGTAGTATTCCATTGTGTATATATACCACAGCTTCTTTATCCATTCGTCCCTTGATGGGCACTTAGGTTGCTTCCAAGTCTTGGCTATTGTGAATAACGCTGCAATGAACACAGGGGTGCATGTACCTTTACAAATTGGTGTTTTCAAGTTCTTTGGATAAATACCCAACAGTGGAATAGCTGGATCATATGGTAGTTCTATCCTTGATTTGTTGAGGCATCTCCATACTGTTTTCCATAGTGGCTGCACCAGTTTGCACTCCCACCAGCAGTGTATGAGAGTTCCCTTCTCTCCACATCCTCTCCAACACATGTTGTTTCCTGTCTTGTTAATTATAGCCATTCTGACAGGTGTGAGGTGATATCTCATTGTAGGTTTGATTTGCATTTCCCTGATAGTTAATGATTTTGAACATCTTCTCATTTGTCTATTGGCCATCTGTATATCTTCTTTGGAGAAATCTCTGTTCAGGTCTTTTGCCCATTTTTTAATTGGGTTGTTAGTTTTTTTGTTGTTGAGATGCATGGGTTCTTTACATATTTTGGAGATTAAGCCCTTATCAGAAGTATGGTTTGCAAATATCTTCTCCCAATTGTTAGGTTGTCTTTTCGTTTTGTTGATGGTTTCCTTTGCTGTGCAGAAACTTTTTAGTTTGATGTAGTCCCATTTGTTTATTTTTTCTATTGTTTCTCTTGCCCGGTCAGACGTGGTATTTGAAAAGATGTTGCTAAGACCGATGTCGAAGAGCGTACTGCTTATGTTTTCTTCTAGAAGTTTCACAGTTTCAGGTCTTACATTCAAGTCTTTAATCCATTTGGAGTTAATTTTTGTGTATGGTGTAAGGTAAGGGTCTACTTTCATTTTTTTGCATATGGCTATCCAGTTTTCCCAACACCATTTGTTGAAGAGACTTTCTTTTCCCCATTGTATGTTCTTGGCTCCTTTGTCAAAGATTAGCTGTCCATAGATGTGTGGGTTTATTTCTGGGCTTTCGATTCTATTCCATTGATCTGTGTGTCTGTTTTTGTGCCAGTACCATGCTCTTTTGGTTACTATAGCTTTGTAGTATATTTTGAAATCAGGGAGTGTGATACCTCCAGCTTTGTTCATTTTTCTCAGGATTCCTTTAGCTATTCGGGGTCTTTTGTTGTTCCATATAAATTTTAGGATTCTTTGTTCTATTTCTGTGAAAAATGTTGTTGGAACTTTGATAGGGATTGCATTGAATCTATAGATGGCTTTAGGAAGTATGGACATCTTAACTATGTTAATTCTTCCAATCCAAGAGCACGGAATATCTTTCCATTTCTTTGTGTCTTCTTCAATTTCTTTCAGAAATGTTTTACAGTTTTCGGTGTACAGATCTTTCACCTCTTTGGTTAAGTTTATTCCTAGGTATTTTATTCTTTTTGTTGCAATTGTAAATTGGATGGTATTCTTAATTTCTCTTTCTGCTAAATTGTTGTTAGTGTACAGAAATGCAACTGATTTTTGTATGTTGATTTTGTATTCTGCAACTTTACCATACTCGTTTATTACTTCTAAAAGTTTTCTGCTGGATTCTTTAGGGTTTTCTATATATAAAATCATGTCATCTGCAAATAGTGACAATTTCACTTCTTCCTTTCCAATTTGGATCCCTTTTATTTCTTTTTCTTGCCTGATTGCTCTGGCTAGGACTTCCAGTACTATGTTAAATAGGAGTGGTGACAGTGGGCATCCTTGTCTGGTTCCTGTTCTTAGAGGGATGGCTTTCAGTTTTTCACCATTGAGGATGATATTAGCTGTGGGTTTCTCATATATGATCTTTATTATGTTGAGATACTTTCCTTCTATACCCATTTTATTCAGAGTTTTTATCATAAATGGATGCTGTATCTTGTCAAATGCTTTCTCTGCATCTATTGAGATGATCATGTGATTTTTATTCTTCATTTTATTAACGTGGTGTATGACGTTGATTGATTTGCGAATGTTAAACTATCCCTGCACCCCTGGAATAAATCCCACTTGATCATGGTATATAATCTTTTTAACATATTGTTGTATGCAATTTGCTAGTATTTTGTTGAGGATTTTTGCATCAATGTTCATCAGTGATATTGGCCTGTAATTTTCTTTTTTTGTGTTGTCCTTGTCTGGTTTTGGTATCAGGGTGACGTCAGCTTTGTAGAATGAGTTAGGGAGCTTCCCCCCCTCCTCAATTTTTTGGAAGAGTTTGAGAAGGATAGGTATTAAGTCTTCTTTGAATGTTTGGTAGAATTCCCCAGGGAAGCAGTCTGGTCCTGGACTTTTATTTTTGGGGAGGTTTTTGATTACTGTTTCGATCTCCTTACTGGTGATTGGTCTATTCAAATTCTCTACTTCTTCTTGATCCAGTTTTGGAAGGTTGTATGATGCTAATTATTTATCCATTTCTTCCAGATTGTCAAATTGGTTGGCATATAGCTTTTCATAGTATTGTCTTATAATCTTTTGTATTTCTGAGGTGTCTGTTGTAACCTCTCCTCTTTCATTTCTGATTTTACTTATTTGTGCCTTCTCTCTTTTTTCTTGGTGAGTCTAGCTAAAGATTTGTCAATTTTGTTGATCTTTTCAAAGAACCAGCTCTTGGTTTTATTAATTTTTTCTATTGTTTTTTTGGTCTCTATTTCATTTATTTCTGCTCTGATTTTTATTATTTCCCTTCTTCAACTGATTTTGGGCTTGGTTTGTTCTTCTTTTTCCAGTTCCCTTAGGTGCATTGTTAGATTGTTTATTTGAGATTTTTCTTGTTTGTTGAGATAGGCCTGTATCGCTATAAACTTCCCTCTTAGAACCGCTTTTGCTGTATTCCATAAATTCTGGCATGTCGTATTTTCATTTTCATTTGTCTCCAGGTATTTTTTGATTTCTTCTTTGATTTCTTCGTTAACCCAGTCATTGTTCAGTAGCATTTTGTTTAATCTCCACGTATTTGTGGCTTTTCTGAGTTTCTTCCTATAGTTGATTTCTAGTTTCATACCGTTGTGGTCAGAAAAGATGCTTGGTATTATTTCAATCTTCTTAAATTTATGGAGACTTGTTTTGCGGCCTAATATGTGATCAATCCTGGAGAATGTTCCATGTGCATTTGAAAAGAACATGTATTCTTCGGTTTTTGGATGGAATGCTCTGTATATATCTACTAGGTCCATCTGTTCTCGTGTGTTTTAACGCCAATGTTTCCTTATTGATCTTCTGTTTGGATGATCTATCCGTTGGTGTAAGTGGAGTGTTAAAGTCCCCTACTATTATTGTGTTACTGTCTATTTCTGTTTTTATGTCCGTTAATAATTGCTTTATATATTTAGGTGCACCTACATTGGGTGCCTAGATATTTACAAGTGTTATATCCTTTTGTTGGATTGTTCCCTTGATCATTATGCAATGCCCTTCTTTGTCTCTTTTTACAGTTTTTGTTTTAAAGTCTATTTTGTCTGATATGAGTACTGCTACTCCAGCTTTCTTTTCATTGCCATTTGCGTGGAGTATCTTTTTCCATCCCTTCACTTTCAGTTTGTGAGTGTCTTTAGGTCTGAAGTGTGTCTCTTGTATGCAGCATATATATGGGTCTTGTTTTTTTATCCAGTCAGCCACCCTATGCCTTTTAATTGGAGCATTTAGTCCATTGACGTTTAAAGTAGCTATTGATAAGTATGTACTTACTGCCACTTTTTAACTTTTTTTTTTCTCAGTATTTTAGTAGTCCTTCTCTGTTCCTTTCTTCTTCTATACAGAATTGA
The DNA here is from genome assembly GCF_020826845.1 of Diceros bicornis minor. NCBI lineage: Eukaryota > Metazoa > Chordata > Mammalia > Perissodactyla > Rhinocerotidae > Diceros > Diceros bicornis. The sequence goes on from NC_080766.1 coordinate 12,100,184, forward strand.
TGGTCACTTTAGTTTGACCTCTGTCTGAAAGCTGTACTCTTAACTCCCCTCCTCCCTCCTTTTATGTTTTTGATATCATATCTAACCTCTTTTTTGTGCATTTGTATCCATTACCTTCTAATCATGGAAATAGATAATTTTTCCTATTTGTGGTCTTCTCTTTTCCCCTTAAATCAGTCCCTTTAACATTTCTTGTAGCACTGGTTTTTTGGTGACAAACTCCTTTAATTTTTGCTTATCTGGGAAAATTTTGATCTCTCCTTCCATTTTGAATGATAACCTTGCTGGGTAGAGTATTCTTGGCTGTAAGTTTTTTCCTTTTAGCACTTTAAATATATCATGCCATTCTCTTCTAGCCTGTAAGGTTTCTGCTGAGAAGTCAGCTGATAGCCTTATGGGGTTTCCTTTGTATGTAACTTGACATTCTCTTGCGGCTTTTAGGATTCTCTCTTTAGCTTTAATTCTGGACATTTTGATTATGATGTGTCTTGGTGTGGGCCTCTTTGGGTTTATCTTGTTTGGGGCTCTCTGTGCTTCCTGTACCTGGATGTCTGTTTCCTTCCTTAGGTTAGGGAAGTTTTCATCTATTATTCCTTGAAATAGATTCTCTGCCCCTTTGTCTCGCTCTTCTCCTTCCAGGACACCTATAACACGGATGTTAGTGCGCTTGATGTTGTCCCAGAGGTCCCTTAGACTGTCCTCACTCTTTTTAATTCTTTTCTCTTTTACCTGTTCACCTTGGGTAATTTCTTCTAGTCTTTCTTCTAGCTCACAGATCCGTTCTTCTGTATCCTCTACTCTGCTTTTGAGTCCCTCTAGTGAATTTTTCATTTCCAGTATTGTATTCTTCATTTCCGATTGGTTCTTTTTTATATCTTCCATTTCTTTGTTGACATTCTCACTGGGTTCATCTATTCTTCTCCCCAGATCAGTGAGCATCCTTAACACTCTTAGTTTGAACTCTCTGTCAGGTAGGTTGCTCATTTCTGTTTCACTTAGTTCCTTTTCTGGGGTTTTGTCCTATTCCCTTACTTGGAATGTATTCTTTTGCCTCCTCATTTTGCCTCTTTCCCTGTGCTTGTTTCTACGTATTAGGTAGGTCAGCTACGTCTCCTGCTCTTGGATAGGTGACCTTATGTAAGTGATGCCTTAGGAGGCTTCCAGTGTGCTTCCCTCAGTTCTCAATGTTCCAGGGGTGACCCCTGTGTGGGCTACGTGTGTCCTTCTATTGTGGCCTATTAGCTCTCCCTATAGGCGCCCAGGGAGGCTGAGTTATGCTCCTGGCCAGCTGTTGTTATGCTCAGCTGCTTGTAGTTGTTGTGGGCCCTTCCGTCTCTTTATCAGGTGTGGGGAGCCCCAGCACGGTTGGTTGTAAGTTCTAATACCACATTTGTGTTGCAGTATTTCTTTTAAGTGAGTAGGCCCCCAGCGTGGCAGTTTGTTAGGCTCAGGGCCTTACAACTACTATAAGCATCTAGCCTATTAGGTCTCTTGTCAGCTCTCTGAGGATTGCAGCTGGGTGGGGCTGGCCTCAGGCACAGGAGCACCCAATAGTTTCAGGCTTTGGAAGGTGAGGCAAACCTCCTATGTGGGTCTTTGAGAAGCACAAGTCTTCTGCAGCTGACAAACCCTGCCGCCCACAGGTCCACGGTCAACACAGTCCTGCCCCGTGTGAGCGCCCTGACCTCCCCAAGCGAACCCAGTCTCTCCACGGCAGGAGCCCCACACACTCCGCCACCGCCCCACACTCTCCACCCACTCCTTGTGCACACCCTGCCCCGCTCAAGTCGGCTCAGTTGCCAGGCTGCAGAGAATCCAGTCACCAATCTATGCAGGCCCACAAGTTGCCTGAGGGCTTGTTGTTGGGTGGGGCCAGTCTCTAGGGTGGGCTGCCTGCCCTGGCTGAGCTGGATTAAATCGGTGCTCTAGCGGGTGGGGCAGACCCTGGGCTAGCAGGCCTCAGGGAGAACTCCAATGGCGTCTGTGTCAGCATGCTCGCACCAGGCCACAACAATGGCCGCCGCCAATGTCCCAGTCCCTGGAGAGGTCTCACCCCTCACCGAGATGCACTCAGGGCCTATTAGGTGAGTCTCTTTTCACCACAGCACTGTGCACCTTTCTTTCTGGTGATTTTAGGATGCTTTCTGAAACGGGTGAGTTTGCGCGCAGGCCCTTTAAGAACCAGTTTTAGTTTCTTTGTGAACCGGGTTTTCTGGGGGTGCTCCCCAGTGTTTTAGTAGCAGGCAAAGTCAGATATTATGCCGCTGGTCTCGATTGTGCTGGGTCCACAAAATGCCCCCAGAGGGGGCGCTCCCGGCTCAGGGCCCCGCGCCTCCAGGGAGGCTGCGTACCTGTGCGCTGCTCCCGGCGGCCGTGACGCTGGTGGCTTGTGAAGGCGGCGTTTTTCCTTTCCGGAAGGGAGTCTCTGCCTCTTCCACCCCAGTGAGGATTGTCCGTTGTTGCAGGAGTTCCTCTTATCCAGTTTTCAGTTCTGTCTCAGGGGTAATTTTTCCAGGAGTAGTTGTAAATTGGCTGTGTCCACGGGAGGAGGTGAGCTCCGAGTCTGCCTACGCCGCCATCCTGACTCCGCCTCCTCCTTCCTTCCTTCCTTTCTTTCCTTCTTTCTTTCCTTCCTTCCTTCTTTCTTTCTTCTTTTTTCCTCCTTTTTAGCTGAGTATTTTTCAGAGCCTGCTTCTTACCCACGAAAAGTTGAGGGCCTGAATGTTTCTTCACACTTTGAACTCTCTCTCCTTTTCAGTCCAAGTAGGTAAAATCACTTTAAAAATCTGTGGACTTCAAATTATAACCCACTTCATTAGACACGTCACCCCCACAGGCCTCTTCTATTATCTTGGGCTGAGAGTCAGAGTACGAGAGGACAATGTCCGTTAGGGTCTTGGACCCCTTTGTCTAGCTGAGAGGGTTTATGAACCACTGCATCACATAATTCTGAGAGTTTGACAGAGATCTCAGAGCCTCATTCTTGAAAACGTGACCAGTGCCCTGAATTCATTCATTGTCTTGAGGAAATTTCTTACTTTCAGGGTGTTTTCCTGGGAGAGATTGGGGATGAGAATATATTTCATTTTTGAACACAGCAAATCCTGCCTCAGAGAATTTTCTCTAGATTCTAGAATTTCCTCTAGATTTGAGACTGAGCAGTTCGTTCTTTAGTTTTTCTCTCTACCTGTGCATTACCACATAGAGCTAAACCAAATTAGATAGTCCTTATAAGGTTCTGTCTGAAAATATTCTTACCCAAATCCACAAATCCAATAGAAATATATTCTATTTCCAGTTTACCACACATGAGAATATCATCAATTTTTGCCACTAAGAAACACATAAACCAGCCTCATAACAAATTCCTACTTGTCACTTCAGCATTCACTCACGATCTCCCGGAGGCCCTTCTAACATCTGCCTGCTGCCCATTCCCAAGCCAATCCCAAATGTCTTCATTTTTAAAAAGTTTTTAAAGCAGTAATCCACTTTCACAAATCAATTTCTTTTCCAATTATTTATTGTTATGTAACAAACCACTCCTAAAACTTAGTGGTTCAAAACAACAATTTATTATTATCTCTCATGTTTCTGAAGGTTTATTTGCTCAGCTGGATGTTTCATACTTTTGGTCTCTCTTGTGGTTGAAGACAGATGGCAGCTGGGTCTGGAGTCATCTGTAAGATTATCTGAGCTGGATTGGCAAGATGTGGTCTTTACTTACATGCTTAGAATCTCAGATTGGTTGCTTGGGACATCTGGGATCTAAGGCTCTCTCTCTGTCTCGTGCTCTCTCTCTCTCTCTTCCTCCCTCCATCTTTCCCAACCTCCCTTCTTCCCTCCCTGTGGTCTCTCCATACAACCCGCTCAGGCTTCCTCACAGCATGCTGGTCTCAGGGTATTCAAATTTCTTATATCAAAGCTGGCTTTCCCTAGAACATACACACCAAGAAAGAGGAATCAGAGGCTGTCAGTCCCCTTAACAAACTGGCAGAGTGTCACTTCTACCACGTTCCGTTGGTTAAGCAACCACAGGGCCAGTCCACATTCAAGTGAATGGGGAATAAGCCTCACATCTTGATGCGAAGAATTCGCACCAGTTTTCATTCAGGACATGAAATTTTCATCCTCTTTTCTAAGAATTTCTCATAGGTGGACAAGGATTAAATTCTGCTCCTTTAATTAGCATTTGCTTTTAGATATGGTTCTCTATCTCTTTTATGAATTATTCAATGCCAGGATAGATAATGTGAATAGAGATTAGACCATACATGGCACTATTGAAGTTAATGAATTCTCTTTATCTACTAACCTATGATAGTCCTACAAGAAAAGCTTGTTACACCATTCTGTATTTCATAAGCCATCAGGTAATTCAACCCCACTTAAATGTTTCTCTCCCACCCCAGTTATCCCCATTCTATGCAAAGACATGCTTTATCTGTATATTTCTCACTGTCTATTTGTTTGTTCTGAGCTTCTCAGCCCCCAGTGAGTGCACTTAAAGGGATGTGTTAGAATACAACCATTTGAGGACCATAAAATAACTGGGTCTGAATTGGGGGAAAGGTTATGCCATTATTCACTTCATATCAAAAATTCTAACTTTAGTATACTTAATACTTATAAGGTAGCACAAAATTCAAAATGTACCAAAAAAGTGTACACAATGAAGTTTTTTATTTTTTCTCAGTCCAAGAAGTAATTTCCTTTTCTAGAAAGAACAAAACTAAAGTTATCAATGTATTTTATATTCTATTAGATATACATACACATACACATACAAACACACAGAAGCAATTAAATATGTAAATGTATATGCACATATATGTGTATACGCGCACGTATGTATATACGTATTGTGTGTGTGCATGTGTATCCTTATTATACAAACGATAGCATACAGCGTGTACACTGTAGCGTACCTTCCTTTTCCTTGTTGACAATAATATAACATGGAGATTGTTCCATATTAGTTTTAAAAGAGGTTCATCACTGATTCATTTGATTTTTTCTTAGTTTACCTGTAGCTATAGAGTATGTCATTGTTTATCACAGTGTATGATAGATTATTTAACCAATTTCCTATTGATGAACAATTAAGTTGCTTCAAATATTTTTCCTATTAAAAACAATGTTACAATGAATAATCCTGTACATATGTCATCATTTTACAAATCTGAGTATAACGGTAGGATATACAATTATTGAGTCAAAAGATATCTATATTTTTAACTTGGAAGATACGGTCAAATTGTTCTTCATAGAGAAAATACTAGTGTACACATTCAGTCTATTACTGTATCTGTTATCCCAACCTTTTGGATGCATGGCATACTGTCAAATATTTGATCTTTGTCTATCTGAAAGTTGAAAAATAGTATCTCATTGTACTATAAATTTGGATGTATCTTGTAAGTGACATTGAACATTTTTTGTGTGATTAAAACATTTATAATTCATTTTCTATTATTTGATTGTCATGATTCTTTGCTTGTTTTTATTTGAGTGTGTTGATCTTTTTCTTATTAACTATATAAGCTTTTTATATGGAAGAGAATTATATTCAATAATTTTGTCATTTAAGTTATATAGTATTTTATCTCATTTTTTATTTTGCCTCATTTATTTCATTTTTAATTATTTATTTGAATATTTACCCTGAATTTTGTTTTAATACAAATTTATCAGTCTTTTTATGGCTTTTTAATTTTCTTTCATATTTTAATAGACTATCTTTTTGGTTACATTAAACGAAAATTCTCTCCTTATTATATGATTATTTTAACATTTTAATTCATGATACATCTTGAATTTATTTTGGTATAGGCTATGAAAAATATATTTAATTTGTCCAGATGGCTACCTAGTTGTCTAAATATTAGTTATTGTATAATCTCTCTTTTTTCTGTGATTTTAAGATGTCTCTTTTACTAAGTTCTAAATTTCCATACATATGTATATCTATTTATGGAATTTCTTCAGTCTTCAGTTCTTTTTCTCTTTCATGTAGCAGTACTACACCAGGTAACACTACATATTTGCTAGACCACTTGTGTCTTCAGGTGGTAAAGTTGAGTCTGGAAGGAACCAATTCTGCTTCAGAAGAGTTGATGTAACCTTCACTTTAGATGTTATCATTAACGACTAAGCACTCCCTGGAGAAGCATTTTAGGTCCTGTATTAATTTCCTAGGCCTACTGTAACATAGTACCACAAACTGTGTGGTTTAAAAAAACATAAATGTATTCTCTCACAGTCCTGGAGGTGAGAAGTCCAAAATCAAGGTGTCCCCAGGGCTGCGCTCCCTCAGGAACCTGCAGTGGAACCCTTCCTTGTCTCTTCCTCACTGCCGGTGGCTTGTTGGCAACCTTTGCCACTCCTGGCTTGCAGCTGCGTAACTCTAGATCTGCCTTTGTTGTCACATGGAATTCTCACTGTGCGTCTCTGTCTTCACATGGTCATACGGCCTTTTTTTTTCATAAGGGCACCAGTCATATTGGATTAGGGGACCACCCTACTCTATTATGATTCCATCTTAGCTAATTACATCAGGAAAAACCCTGTTTAAAATAAGGCCACATTCTGAAGTACTGAGGGTTAAGGCTTCAATATAACTTTTTTGGAGGGAGGAGACACAATTTAACCTATAACAATTCCTGGATCTTGTACCTCCCTTGGATTATTTTCTTGGTCTTCTGCTCAGCATCCTGACTCCACTGAATTCCTTCTGTAACTTCTGGATACACAAATCTCGTATGGTTATTCAAGATGTTTCTGTGACTAGTCTGTCTATAAATCTATGCCTACTACTCACATTTATCAGTACCATGATTGTGTAATAGATTTTTTGAATTGTTTTACAGAAAATACTTTATAAACATACATGTTTATATAGCTATATTAATATAATTTTATATACATGCATAATTACCAAGTTTTATTATACCAAATCAGTTGAGCATTTTAAAGTGTCAGTAATTTTTATTGTCTTTTTTATACATAGACTATCCTGCAGTCACCGTCATGGCCCAAATCCTGCTGTGGAGTTTCCATTATAGAGCAAAAGCCAAATTCCATGTGGGATTTGTCACAACCTGCCTGTATACATGTCACCTCTCTACCACTTCTTCAACTACGCTCCATTTGCTGACTCTGCTCCACGTTTACTACATTGACCCTCTATTTTATAATCACAATACACTAATGCTAAAAAATAGAAAAAAACTGTGGGCCATCACTTTCTAAGTTGGAATTTATGTATAAATTACTTTTTCTTTTATAGATAAATATCTGTACTTGTTAATAATTACCAATACATCGGATTCTTATGACTTGTAGATCATTAGATTTAAATAATATCACACAGTTGCTCTCTAATGCATTTGAACTTTTTGCTGGTAATGTCTTTGGTCAATACCGCAACTCTCAATTTTATAATTAAAACATCACATTTTGTTGTGTAGACTGACCCTTTGTTCGTTTTGAGTGATCCTTGCTTAGCCAATTGAATCAAACCCAGTCTGAATAAAGACTACCTTTAGAGAACAGGGATAATCAGCGTGGGTCTCTCAAAAAGAAAACCAGAGAACAAAAAAGTGACAATGACATCTAAGTCTACTTGGGGAAGAAGGACTTGGAATCTGGCAAACACATGTTCTGACAACCAGAGAGTTTATTCTATGGTAACATATGAACAGCTTGGCAGGTAACTACCATCATTATGAAATGTCTCTCGGCACAGTCTGCTTCTATGTTTACAAATCAACATTGTGAAGAAAATTCTGGCTCCAAACTCTGTGGATCTCAGGAAGCAGAAGCACTTAACATCAAGCACAAGCAATCAGGTCATCACAAAGCTGTGTGTCTTCCTTTAATACCCAAACTAACACTATTTTAGATTTCTTGAATGAGAGGAAAAACAACACTTCTGGATCTGGATAATATTAAGTTTAGGAATCTGCAACGCGGTTAGAGGGAGAGGGAGGTACACCCTGGAGGTACACCACATCAAGAAATCACTTTCATTAGGCCCTTTGTAGCAAAATAACTGGACTTTCAAGCCACCACTTTCATCTTGTCATTGTCAAGCTATGATGACATAGCATTTAATAACTTTGGCTTATTTAAAATAGTCCGATCATTGCAGTGACAGAGAGAGTGGTCTAAGATAAATGGGAATGATAGAGGAGTATTAACCTTTGTTATTGGTTGAAATTTGAACTTAAATTTGTAATATATAAGAATTTGAAATATATAAGAAGGTTTTTGTGTCTTTTAATAGAAAAAGAAATATCAAGTTAATTTTTACCTATTTGAAAGGGACTGATGTGTTTTGTGTTACATTCACTGAAGTGGAAAATTAGCATGAGGTTATGAAAAGAAATTAAAAAACTCATTGTGAACTAGAATGAAAAGAAAGGTAATTAATTGGTGCACTTTCCACTGCTCCTAAGAAAGACAATGCACTGCAAAAAAAAGAATTAACACTGTAGAAAATAATCTAAACAGCAAAGGTCAAAAGTACAGATTTTATTGAGAGCAATGCTTTAGATCGTGTGATTTGGAACAATGAAGTGCTCTTCAAGTTATGCAAATCTGGATGTAGAATTTCATTTCCTTTATTTCAAATATCTTTACAAATTCTGAAATAAATGTGTTCTAAGACTACTTCTAAATTAAACAAAAGATCAATAGATAACCTTGTACATCACTCAGCTGACTGGCATTGCTACTTGATAAGCCATAGCTGTTATTCCCTTTGTTCTTGAACTGTCAATAAAGTCATTCTTGGTCACTGTGATGGTTAATTTTAAGTGTCAACTCGTCTGGGCCACAGTGCCCAGATTTGGTCAAACATTATCCTGGATGTTTCTGTGAGGGTGTCTCTGGACGAGATTTACTTTTAAATCAGTGGACTTTGAGTAAAGCAGATTTCTCTCTATGATGTGCATGGACCTCATCGGATCAGTTGAAGGCCTGAATAGAACAAAAGACTGACCTCCCCTGAGCAAGAGGGGACTTCCTACTTTTCCAGTTGACTGCCTTTGGGTTCAACTGCAACTCTTTCCTGAGTCTCCAGCCTGTCAGACTCTCCTATCATATTTTGGATTTGCCAAGTGTCCACAGTTGCATGAGCCAGGTCTTTAAAATAAAATAAATAAATATACCTCCTATTGGTTCTGTTTCTCTGGAGAACTCTGACTAAAACAGTCAACAAAAATATTTTCCATTATTGTCTTCTTTCTTGACTGCCTAAAACATTCGTTTAAGACACTAGATTCAGAGAATGTTCAGAAATCTGGAGAAATTCTCATTTCCTGAGAGTTTCCTATCTTGTTGGAGGTCCAATGAGATTTACCATGCATTTAGTTCTTTCAAAATGCTTTAATGTTTGGAATTTGCTTATTGAAGTTGCTTAAATCTTTCCTCACAGGTAAACTAAATTGGACACAAATGCAAATTTGAGACCCAAAAGGCTTTCAGAAAACTATAATTTGTAAAGCCTATTTGTTAAAAGTTGACGTTCACATTTAGTTGTCACAATCATCCTCTAATCATTAGATCACGTGCGAGGCCCATTCCAGATAACTTACTCTTCTTCTGTCTTGGGAACTCAGGCAAGGAGCACATAGGGCAGTGAGTACCGAGAAGTCTCCAGAAGGGCTCCTCAGTTGGGAAATCACACCTGATCCTAATAGAAGCAAAAGTCTTGTACCTGCATGTGAGTTTTCTATTGCTGCTGTAACAAATTTGCATAAATGCTTTTAAGCAACACAAATTATCTTCAAGTTCTGAGGTTACAAGTCTTACATGAATCTCACTGGGCTAAAATCATTGATTGGCTATATGGACACATACCAAAATATTAAAGGTGGTTATCTCCATCTATGTTTGTGATGTAAAAGTCTAAGTAATAACTGTCTCTTATTTTTACTAATGTATATTTTCTAGTTTTAACTGAATTTACTAATATTGATTCAGAAATCAAAATACAAAAGCTAAACTTTGGAAAGAGAACAACATGCATTTAATATACCATTAATTAACTTAAGCATAAATATTTAAACAAAAGAAACTGTAATATTCAATTAGATTCCAATGTTAATTTCTAATCCATTTTCAGTAAAAACTGCATGAAATTCTTAGCTAGAGAAAATTAATCCCTTTAAAGACAACATTAGATTTATTGGCATTATTATTATTATTATTAAAATCCCCTTTATTACAATTCATTTGTATCTAAGTATATTGACAGATGACAAAGAAATATGAAGAATCCTATTCAAATCCCACACAAGAAATAAGGGACTCTTTAGGCTGATATATAGGAGGATGGATTATTTTAACAGCTTTATATTTCCTGGGACAAACAGGCTTATACATAAGGTCATTTATTTATTTTTCTCCCTAAAAGTGGTCCCATGAGGGGATTACATCCAGGCATTTAATGATTTCTCACTTCTTTATCTTTTACGTGGTAGTCAAAAGCATTTGACACTGCTGTTGTCAACTCTCTTTGGAAATACTCATTTCTCCTTGACCTCTCAATAGTATTCAACTTTGTTGGCCACAAAGGAGACGTGAAGAGCTCTACATATAGGTGATTTGCAGTTAGACTGTGAGAACGCCATTTGTTAACAGTTAGTAAACCCTTTCTCCAGATTACTTCAATCACAGCAGAATTCAGGGAGGTGTCTAGAAATTTTGTCGATTTTCTTTTCTATGGTTCTCTCACCCAAAACAAAATGGGCCCAGTGGAAGACTTTAATATGTGTGCACTTACACAGTTACCTGCAGCTTCTAGATAATTTCACATTTAGTCATAGATTGGTGTTCTCCATTATTTAATGTAAGTGTATTTCCTTAATTTTGAATAAATAAGTTAAACACTATTTGGAAAGCTAATATTCTTGAATATTATAAAAAGTAAAACATACTGAAATCCTATATATCTTAGTGTGCAATTGGTCACATTTTGTTTTTATATTGTGCTTTTTTCTTTAACATAGCTAAAACTATAAATTGTATTTCCTTTGTAATAGCATTAGTGAGATATATTTCACACTATGTAATTCACTCATTTAAAGTGCAATTCAGGGGCCAGCCCGGTGGAGTAGCGGTTAAGTTTTAATGCTCCACTTCAGTGGCCCAGGATTCGCAGGTTTGGATCCTGGGCGCCTACTGACACACCGCTTATCAAGCCATGCTGTGACTGCATCCCATTTAAAGTAGAGGAAGTTGGGCACAGATGTTAGCCCAGGGCCAATCTTCCTCAGCAAAAAGAGGAGGATTGGCAATGGATGTTAGCTCGGGGCTAATCTTCCTCACAAAAAAAAAATTTAAAAAGTATACAATTCAATAGCTTTTTTTATATTCTCAGAGGTGTGCAACCATTACCACAATTTTAGAATATTTGCATCACTCCCCATAAAAACTTCATATCAATCAGCAGTCTCTCCTATATCCTTCAAGCCCATGCCTCCAAGTCCTATGCAAGCACCAATCTGGTTTCTGTATCTATAGATTTGCCTATTCTATACAATTCATGTTAATGGATTCATACAATATATAGTCTTTTGTGACTAGCCTCTGTTTTCCTGTTGTAACATTTTAATCCCTTTAATGATTTTTTTCAGGATTTTTAAAAAATTTATTTTCTTAATGGTTGCTCTATGGCATACGATGAACACCTTAATTATCAGAATCTACTTCAGATTTATACTAACAATTCCAGTAAGATATAGAAATATTATACATATAAAGCTCTATTTCCTCTTCCCATTTTTATGCTCTTATTGTTATACAAGACATATATTAAAACCCAACACCTACATGGTTAAAATTAGACAAGTATAATATATTTATATAATTTTATATCTTTTAACAAACCTAAGAGAATGGAGAGCCAGTATACTTTTATAAAGTTTTTTAATATAAATTTTCTTACTTGTAATTTCTGATTCTCTTCATTTGTTCCCATGGATACAATTTATCATCTGGTGTCATTTCATTATTCCAATACAGCTCTGTTCCCACTCATATCCTTTGTGATGTTAATATAAAATATATTACATTTCTATATATTATAGGCCCAACAGTACAACTATACACCTATTGCTTTTTAAATCAGTTGCTAGAAGCAAAAAGAAGAAATTTGTAATTACATTTTTTTTATTTACCTAAATAATTACCTTTACTGGCACTCTTTATGGGTTCATGTGGATTTTAATTACTATCTGGTATTATGTGCTTTCGGTGTGAAGAACTTTCTTTAGTTTCTTGTAAGATAGACCTGCTAGCAACAGTCTTGTTTTCTTTTCTTTTCTTTCAGCACTTTGAATATATCATCTCACTGTCTTCTGGCTTCCAGTGTTTTTGATGAGAAGTCAGCTTCTAATCTTGTTATGGTTCCACTATATATGAAAGTTGTGTTTTTTCTTCTTTCTTTAGAGATTTTTCTCTTTGTTTGTCACTATTTCGATGATCCTATAGTTGGATCCACAGGACTTTGCATTTACATTGCTTGGAGTTTATTGAGCTCCTTGGTTGTGTAGAGCAACATTTTTCATCAAGTATGTGAAGTTTTCAACCATTATTTATTCAAATATTTTTCTATCCCTTTCTCTCTCTCCTGTCCTCTGGGACTCCCATTATGGGCATGTTGGTGTGCCTAATGGTGTCCCACATTTCTCTGAGTCTCTGTTGATTTTTCTTCCTTCTCTTTTTTCTCTCTGTTCTTCAGATTATATAATCTCTATCAATCTATCTTCGAGTTTGCTGATTCTTTCTTCTGCTGGCTCAAAACCATTATTGAACTGCTGTAGTGAATTTTTTATTTTAATTATTGGACTTTTCAAACCAATAATTTCCATTTTATTCTTTGTTATAATTTTAATCTCTTTATTGGTATTCTTGATTTGGTGAAACACTGTCATCATATCTTTCTTTATTTCTTTAAACATGTTTTCTTTAGTTCTTTGAACATATTTACAGTAGACATTTTAAGTCTTCATCTGCTAAGTTGACCCCTTGCCTCTCTCAAAGGAACTTTCCATCACCTGCTTTTTTTCCTGTATATGGTATACACTTTCCTGGTTTTTTTGAATGTTTCATAATATGTTGTTGAAAAGTTGACATTTTAGATATTGTAGCAACTTTAGATTATGAACCCATTTCTGAGTCTCGTTGTTGTTTTCTTGTGTGTTTACTGCCTTGGCTGGACTATTTCAGTGAAATCTATTCCCTTGCACTGTGTAGCCTCTGATGTCCCTCCTCAGAGAGTGCAAACCTGGGCAGACATACAGTCACCCTGGGGTGACAGTGGTTTAGCAGGATTTTTTTTGCTTCTTTCCCTGATCTCTCTATAAAGATCTAACTCATCTGTCTATATTGGTATCACATTCAGCTCTTAGCCTCCACTATTTGCCGATTGAATATTCTATCATTTTTGTCAATGTCCTGGGCATATGTTGCTCCATAGTATGATCCAGTTAAATTCAGGCCCCTTGCAGGAGTAGGTTTTAGTCCAGTCTTAAGGCTTCTTTTGACCCCATAGGGCTCTTCTTAGCTGTCTCTTTTCCTGGTTCTCTCTTTTAAGTTCTAACTGATCAATGCTTTAGCTTGTTGCTCTCATGGAGCTACCAGACTTCTCATAATTTCTTACCACAAAAACTTCCATTGTTTTCAACTGCACCCTTAAGCTTGGCTTTCTTACAAATCAAGTCACTCCCTTAACAGAGAGCAATGAATTTGCCTTTTTCTCCTGGGATAACCTTCTGTGTTATTGCTCTGAAGCTGGGGGGCAGAAAGAGTAGACCACATCTGTCAGAGTGGTAGCCCTTCTTTTTTTCTTTTATTTTTTTGTGAGGAAGATCAGCCCTGAGCTAACATCTGCCAATCCTCCTCTTTTTTTGCTGAGGAAGACTGGCCCTGGGCTAACATCCATGCCCATCTTCTTCCACTCTATATGGGAGGCAGCCACAGCATGGCTTGGCAAGTAGTGCGTAGGTGTGCGCTCAGGATCCGAACCAGTGAACCCCGGGCCCCCGCAGCAGAGTGCGCGCACCTAACTGCTTGCACCAAGGGGCTGGCTCCCCGGCAGCCTTTCTTTATGCAAATGTCACTCATGGGGGCAATAGTTCCTGGTCTTCTCAACTTGCTTCTTCCATCATGCAAGCGTGCCCTATGAGCAAGCTGTGGCAGGGGTGATTGAGGTCTAGGATTCTTGTCTTGCTGGGGTAGATATTCTACTCTACTAGTGGGTGCTTGGTGGAGAAGGGAGCCCCAACCTGTCAGCTGCTCTTCCCTGGAATAGAGCTTCTACAGTACGGATCTTGGAAGAGTAGAAGAGAGATAAGAAATGGTGGCAGCATTCCCATTCTGGGGAGATACCATGGCCTTAGACTTGGACCTGGGGTGAGAGAGAACCCTTTGTTCTTGGCTATATGTGTTAGGAATAGACCTTCTCATTTTCTGAGCTGGGGCAGGGAGTGGGGTCAGGAATGGCAGATTGCAGCACAAATGCATGAGACTTTCATTCTCCTTGCCAAGATGTAGAAGATTTTTTTGAATAAAAGAAGTTTCTCTATTGGCTGTATGCTCTAGAGCAATTTCCAGATGTTTTAATTTTTTAATATAATTTTCAACATTTATGATTGTTTTGCTGAGAAGAGAGTCAGAATACACAGGCAAAATCAAGAAGTTCTGAGACATCCAGGCACAGCTTACTGAGTCTTTGCTCAGTTACAAAAGAAGTACTTTGTCTCTGTGTCACAAACCACCAAGATATTCAAGATATCCCAGTTCCAGATAAGCCAAGGCACAGTTATGCTGAAATGTTTTGTATCCCATTGGTAATATAACCCAAGCTACATACAGATGCAGAACAACATATTTTATGCATTTTCAATAAAAATATAGACAAGCTGTTACAAGGAACGTCCAGGGGGCTTTCAGAACTTTAAGCAGCATATTATAAATCAATATTAATATGTTTCATTGGTATCTTGGCCAACAATCAGTGCCATAGTTCTATACACCCCTAGAGATCATCAAAGGGTTACCTCGGGTCAGCTGCAAGTTAACACTAACCTTACACAAAGAGAGCTGTTAGAGGCAGCCCACTCCTATTCTACTAGAAATAGAATCAGTATACATGTATGCATATTGATCTTTAATTTTCTTTCTTTTTTTCCCTAGAATTGATTCATTATTCTTTCTAAATAAAATTTTAAAAAACGAAGTAGATCAGAAAGAGACCAGAAGATTCTTAGTAGTTGTTAATAGATTATATCTGTGGCTTAACGAAGTAAATGTTTGGTTGTCATTAAAAATAATGCCAGGATTATCTGAGAGTTTCATGAGAGCTATATTTTTTCATTGTATTTTAAATAACCATCAATATTCTATAGCACATATCTTTCAAAATGAGTTTTATTTTTTATTTTCTATTAATTTGGAATATATTTTTAGTATTGTACCTGGATTTATGGGCTAATGTTCATATTCAGTCCATATATTTCCTACAAACCTACAAATCTGATGTTGAATGGCTTTTAAAAGTTAACAAATACACATGAAAATATTTGGGTATCAATAAATTTTGGTGGTAACTGAAGGTTAGTTTATAATAGCACATACATAATTATCCCATCAAGATGGATATTTATGCTAGATAAATGCTTAAATTGGAATGGAGAATGTATTTCCTTAAAGATATTTAATTAATTTAATTTATCAAATGGTAGAAAAAATAATTTTAAAAATATATATTAATTTAATTGTCTAACATTTCCGCTGTTTATCTGAGCACGGTATAATTTCTATATGTGCTAAAACAAGCACTCAATACTTTTATATTAATAATAAAAAAATCTAAGAGGATAATTACTTGAAAGAGTGCTCATTTAAATGTAAATTCATTCTATTGTGATAAAGAACATTCCACAATTAAAAATTACTTTCTGAGAAGGACTTTATTCTGACACCAATTCAATCACCTTAATGTTATTATATGGCTCCAGTAGTTTGAGTTAATAGAAAAGTTAAAAAGGCATTAACTCTATGTTTCTTATCCAATATGTTATTTCTGCTGACTTTGAATCTAAAAAAGTAAGAATCAATTTCTTCTTTTTCTGATAGAATTTAATTTTCTCAACCAGCATTAAATAACAATCCTACACAATAATTTATTTATTTTTAAATTAATTTTTATGTTCCCTTGAAGAGTTTTCCCCAACGTCGCGTGATTTTGTGATTAAAAAAAGCTTTGTTCTGCCTCCCTTGGCCCATGTTGGACCAAACTGAGAAGTGAGCGTGGATTGTCTGCTGCGTCAGCCCCTTCCTCTCACGCTGTTCTCCATGGCACCCTCCACAAACCACCACGCTGCTTTTCTTGTTCTTAGATTGACTTATTATTGCATGGCTCTAGTTTCTACCCTAAGACTGGATAACTGTGTCTTCAAGGCCTCCAATGGGTATTTAAATAAAGTTGTGCCTCACAAGACAAGTGTATGGCAGATGCCATACAGGTGTTTAAAATACCGTAGATACTACATGCCTAATTTGTAAGAATAAAAATTACCTGTGGCCTACATATTTGAAATTTGTCAGAACCTCCAAATATCTTTTAAATCAAAACATATCAGAATTCATGTCTTTGCTGACAGTCAGTCTTCATAATCTTAAGAATGAGATTCTGTTAAAGCAAAATTGACAAAGTAAAAGAAACCCTAAAGTTGTTTTTATTTTCTCCTTGTGACATAAAGAATCTAGAAAAGTGTATATCCAAATACATTAGTTATAATACGACAAATGCCTATACACAGGCCTGAGTCGAGGGACTTGCAATGACACATAAAAATCTGAAACCATTGCCTTAGTATAACCGTATCTCTTTATGCACCCAGGGGCAAAGAGAAGAGAAAGAGTCCGCGGATAAAATTACCTATTGATCTCTCAACAAAGTGCATCCTTTTTTATTATAATAAGTTTCCTTTTTCCCTTCTGAGTGTTAGCGTATTAGAAAACCATTTAAAGAATATAATGGCTAACTGGAGGCTTAAGTGTAAGTGTGATTCTCTATAATGAAGGCAGGAATATGCTTCCAAATGTTTTAATTTTCTTTAAAATTGTTATTATAATCTACATCTTAAATTGAGACTTTTATCATTACTTACTTACATCGATTCGTAAGAGAAGCCTTACAGTCAAGTCTTATTTCACTTGATGCCAGGATTGGCAGGGTGGCTCCTTAGGTGCTGATGTTCTACTGCTGATCTGCTTTTGCCTATTTTCTCCATATATTCTGTCACATGTCAGCTCAGTGTTTCCAACTTTCTTGTCCATGTCACTGTACTGGAGTCAGTTCCCTGAAAAAGAATCAGAGCAAAACTCAGAGATTTGAGACAATGTAATTGGTACGTGTGTGTGTGTGTGTGTGTGTGTGTGTGTGCATGTATTTTTTAGGAGATTAACATAGGTAGAAAGGATGTAGGATAAGTATCAATTGTTTGTTTATAGCATAAATGTAGAGTCTTATTCTCCGAATGTTAAAATTATACACTGTTGAGGTGATAAAAGGAATTCATGATACACAAATGACAGGTCCTGAAAGATAGCTGATGTGACACCTGTGAACTAGAAATTGAGTAGCCAAAGCAAACATAAAACTCTGCAAGGTAGTATAGTAAACACTGGACACAAAATGGAGAGAAGTGGGTCAGCCTGTACATGTAATAGTCGTAGTACTTCTCTCGTGTCCTCTAAAACTGAGAATTTCACTCATAGGACAGGTGGAATATGATATAATTTATAGCCTTACAGAGTTTGAATATTTTATAATTGTAGACAATTTAATAATGATTCTGGACAGACGGGAAACTATGGTAAATAACTGGTTTTCTATGTGACTGTTTTTTTGCTCTCCTGATTCTTCTGACTCTGGGGTTCTTATCCTGAGCTCATGCATCACCTAAACTAATTCCTATTGGAAACAGTAGCACAGATCGTAACTTGAATCATGTGTGTAACTGATGTACTCTTTGGGTTTTCCCATATCCTCTGAATATCTATTACTATTTGCCACTTTTGCTGTCTGTCTCTATCTTTAGGTGGGCAAGATTTCTACCAGGTTTTGACTTCTACTCTTTGCCTACCTGTACCACTTCTGGTATCATCTTGTCATATGTTGGAAATTACGACAGTATAGACTAAGTTTACTGTAACAATCAGTATAGATTGAGTTTACTGTAACAATCAGCATAGACTAAGTTTTGTGGGGTTTTTTATTTTTGTTTTTTGCTGAGGAAGATTTTCCCTGAGCTAACATTTGCTGCCAATTTTCCTCTTTTTCTACATGAGCCACCACCACAGCATGGCCACTGACAGACCAGTGGCGTAGGTCTGCGCCCGGGAACCAAACGCAGGCTGCTGGAGCACAGCATGACAAACGCTAGGCCACCAGGGCTGGCCCAATGTAGACTAAATTTTGATGCACTAACAATCTTAGAGCTGTGATAGCTACTACAAGAGAGAGAAAGAGAATCCCACACGAGCTTTACCCTACCTCAACTGGCAAAGACATACATTACTCCTACTCACATTTCATTGGTCATAACTAGTTATATAACTCTGCTTAACTGGCATTGAACAGAGAATTATAACGCCTTTATTCTCAAGGAGCGGAGAACTGGTTATTAGCGAGCATTATTAACATTTTCCACAAACACCAATGATATTGTCTCATGTTTTGACTCTACACATCACCCAAGAAAGTACTTTGCCTACAACTGGCAACCAGTATATGTTATATTTTTTAAAAATATCTTTTTAGGGCCGGCCCAGTGGCTTAGTGGTTAAGTGCACGCACTCCGCTACTGGCGGCCAGGGTTCAGATGCTGGGCGGGCACCGATGCACCACTTGTCCGGCCATGCTGAGGCCGTGTCTCACGTACAGCAACTAGAAGGATGTGCAACTATGACAGACAACTATCTACTGGGGCTTTGGGGGAAAAAAGAAAAGGAGGAAGATTGGCAATAGATGTTAGCTCAGAGCAGGTCTTCCTCAGCAAAAAGAGGAGGATTAGCACGGATGTTAGCTCAGGGCTGATCTTCCTCACAGACAAAAAAATATATATCTTTTTATCTTTAAATGCAACTATATTATTACAATTGTTTTATTTGTTTTAGAATATTTAACTTAATACATTGTTAAGTTTTTTTTCTCAAAGAAAAAAGGCACTCACAACCAAAAGGGTGTATATTTTCTATTTTCAAACACACCAAACTCAAATCAGAGCCATGTCAAACTCCACCTGCCAACTAGGTCGAAATAAATTTACATTGCATGGGAATGCACTAAACCCAGAATAACAAAAGAAAAACTCTTGAAGATAAATTAAAAAGTCAAGAAGAGGAAAAACAACATGGAGAGTTATAACTATATTCATTTTTAAAGGAGCAATTTATATTTAATAGAAGCACAGGTACGATGTGGAAAGAGCAGTAGATGGGAGACAGAAGACCTGATTCTAGATGACATCCTTTGCCATTAATTAGTGAGGCAACTTGGGATAAAACACTAATCCAAGTCTCTTTAATCTAATTTATTTTTATTATTCCATATACGCTTTTGAAAAGCAGTTATACTTCTGAGAGCAACAGAATAGAGTATCTTAATATCTTCTCTGTGAAGTTTAAAGTTTAATTTATGTCTTCTAAATTTCTAACTTTATTTTAATGTTCTCGTACAATGGAATTATTTCTATTATCACTTTATTGTGAAATACTATTGCAAAGCTTTAAAACAACGAAAAAAATAACTTTACAGATTGATTCATAATTTGGAGGGTGTTAATTTATCTATTAACACACATAAATATTTTTATAAATAGTATTAAATTGTCTACTATATAATATGCATATTTTAGGAAACAATATAACTATTATATTTTAATAGATTTTGCTACAGAAAATTGTTTAAAAGATCATTTAAAATTGAAGAGATGCTCAATGATTCTCCTTGAATTAAATAATAATGGAAAATCTAACACTTACCTTAGGAGAAAAATACTTTATTGTTCTTATATAAATATATATGAGTACCATGAGGATTTTTAATTATGTTCAAAATAGTTTGGTAATGTTAAATTAGCAGAATAAGTAGTGTAAACAAATAAATAACCTGTCATCATTTTTTATGCAAGTTTGAAAAAACTTAAAGATGAAATTTCCAATTTTGATGATTAAAGCATCTACCTTTATATAATAAATACAACATTAATTTAATAAGTTCAAACAAATTTCATGTAAGAACAAAATTAAGTTAAAATACTTGTATTTAGTTGAGGTACAATGAATCAGTTTGGGATTTTTAAATGTGCCAACTTAAGCATATCAGAATATTAATATGTGGGATGTTGAAATATTTTTTATGTTTGAGTGCATAGCAAAATGAAGTGTAGAATTAAGACTTTTAGAGATAGTTTAGAGATATTGTTCTGCTCCAGAGTTTTTTCCTCCAGATCCACATACTTCATTGTCAATTTAATATATATTAAATATTATATTATATTATTAAATATTATATTATATTATTAAATATATGTTTATATGTGTTATTTTGTAAAGAACATTCACTGTTTTTAACACAGTTAATAGTAATACAATATATAATAGTTGCACAAAACTAAATGGTTATGCAACATAAAAATAAACGTTTCCAGACTTACGCTGCTTTTTGTCTCTAATTGGTTATGAAGGACTTCTGAATCTCTGCAAAATCTGACCCCCAATATTTCTGGGACAACCTGAGACATTCTCATGTTAGGTCATAAAAGTGTCTGAATTTCCAGTACTTCACCAGTCAGAAATGTTTTTTCTGCTCTCGGCAAGGGACACAGCTCCCTGATGTGGAGTGTCCGGCGTGGTCGGGATTCATGTCTTTCCTCTGAGTATGGCCATTGCCCAACTCAGTTGCCACAGTGCTCTCTCTTCTCCAGTTTCTCACGTCTGTGAGAAAGAGAGAGTGTGTGTGTGTGTGCGTGTGCGTGTGTGTGTGTGTGTGTGTGTGTGTTGGGAAGGCAGGCCCAAATGACTTCCTCTTTGTTTTAGATTCAGTTAGAGGAGCCCCAATGCTCTCCCAAATGTGTTTGCTATTTACATATTTTTCCTTTTGCTTTTTCTTATTGTCTTTCTCTCACAAACAAATTGGACAATACAATTAAGAAATGTTCTGATAGTATTTTATAGACATAAATTTGAATCATAATAAAACAAACTTAAATGCTTGCCACAGAAAAAAATTATGTATCATAATTTATAGATTATTTAAGTATTCCACAAGTCAAGGTCACAGACTCAACTGTAAAAGAAACTTCTTCCTTAGTGTTCTCTTTCATTAAACCATCAGAGGTCCCAAGTTAAAGAGTCTATGCTTTGGCAACAGCTACCACGAGCCGTGTGCTTTATGTTTATTATTTAATTTCCCATTCACTACTTACCTGAATGAAAAAACTGATAGTGTTCCAGGAGGGAATATAACTTGTTCAAAGTCACATATCTAATAAGCGGTGAAGCCAAAATTTAAACGTAGATCTGTCAGATTTTAGTCTTTCCTCTCCCCACAACACTAGGATGCTTCCCTTCAGAACATATACCTCACAGCCAAACTCCTGCAACATTTACATTTAATTTAATTATGGAAAAATTTACCTGTGTTTCAAAAAAGGAGATACAATATTTTTCATAGTAGAAAGGAATTAAATTAGTGTTTCTATGGGAAATGTTAGCTATACCACAAAGAAAAAAAAGTTATTAAAATATGTATAATAGAGAGTTTAGCGACTAATTGTTCTTTTTCGTTAACAAGCATATTAAAAAATGTTGCTTGAATATTGCTAATCTTTTGTCAGATTTATCTGATATAATCATACAATGTGAAAAATATTATTTGGTTTAGGGGGAAACAGAATGAAAATTTATAAAAACATTTTTGTCTTCCCTTAGACCCTAATCCATTTGAAAAAGTACCTTTAATATAATTGTGTCATTAAATCACAAAAATGGAAATTGCGTTAACAGCAGGATGTTATCTTTTATTGAGGGCAAACAGCAGGGTTGCTGCTAATGAGAACATCATCAACTTATCAGCAAAAGGTCAGCTTAAAGAGCTCTTTAGGCAACTCCTCCCTAAGTAGTTCTTTTCCCTTTGATGGCACATGGCACTGACAGGCTAGTCTCCTATGTGGCTCCATTATTATGAATCAGTCTCTAGTACTAGGACAAGAAGTATATAATTGCAAGATACACATTGAAGTTGGGACACATTATTCAGAAGTTAGTTTCTTTCCCTAAAAGGAATATTAGGCTTATTTTGGTGACTTGTTGTTCATTTATTTGTAACATTTTGATATTATATTTAAGAGGGTTCTCCATTCAAGAACTTGGAAGGCCTAAGGGCATTTTAAATGATGGGCAAGGGCATGGATTTGGATAGATAGGCCTTTGTACAGACTGATCTTATTCTTATCCTTGTTCTATTACTTGCCTGCTCTACAAACAGAAAGATAAAATAGTAATCAAAATAACAGTATCATTTATGAGATAGGCAGGAAGCTAGATATGAGCTGGGAGCAAGGTCACTCCACCAGGGGCAGCGTCCTAATTGCTGGGCCTCCGCTCTTCAGACGTGCCGCACTCCCCCGCCCCACCCTAGCCAAGAGTAGCCCCAGCCTCATCATACCCTCATTCATTTGGACTCCACCCCCCCAGGGGGGGATCACCGCCATGACAGTTCCAGAGATGCCTATGTAAGGAAAAGCTCCCCCTCCCGACATGAAGGTGGAGACAACATCCCAATTGGCACACATTCCAAGACCCTCACCCCCCCCCCCCCCCCCCCCCGCAACCGGGACGGACCTTCCTTAGCCACTGACCACCACAACTTCGGTGCAGTTGCTCCCTCCAGCCTGCCTGCCCCTCCCCTTGGGGGTGTACTTTGGCTTTGCTCATAAATCCTTCTCTGTTAAACTTCTGCTGTGTGTCCACTCTCAAATTCCTTTGTGTCTGTGGCCCAAGAACCTGGGACCCCACCGCACCGAGCTGACCGGTGCTGGTTAACATTTACTGTGAGTTTATTTTCTGCCATGCACTAGTCCAAGTGTTTTTTTTTTCTTTTTTTAAAATTTATTTTTTTATTGAGGTAACATTGGTTTACAACATTATGTAAATTTCAGGTGTACATCATTGTATTTCAACTTTTGTGTAGGCAGTATGCTCTTTGCCATCAATGTTAGCAGTATCTTTTTGAATACCATGTCTCCTCAGGCAAGGGGAACAACAGAAATAATAAACAAATGGGACTACACCACATGTTTTATAAACACCTTTTATTTTGTATTCACGGCAAGCTTGTAACAATCCTAATGATTAACTTTTGTTTGCTTTTCTGAAGATTTTTGAAGACTGTCTTGGAGCTCATAGGAGTTTAATGAATATTTGATTAGAATTATTTTATTAATGATATTTATTAATTAGACTCAAATGTTTGGACTATAAGGCCATGGGAAGCTGTTGATTATATCATCTGAAAGTCTGTGCTTATACCAGCAAAATATAGCAAAGAAATATTCAAATTAATAATAATAACAACAATAAGAATAATAATAAAATTAACCACTGATTCTCCAAAAGCAAGGGTTGGGGGCAAGGGGGTTCATTTCAGGCATCTCATTTTTCCAAACTAGGTCTCTCTTTGCTTGTGTTTTTTTTGTTGTTGTTTTTGGTGAGGAAGGTTAGCCCTGAACTAACATCTGTTGCCAATCTTTCTCTTTTTGCTCAGAAAGCTTGGCCATGGGCTAACATCTGTGCCCATCTTCCTCTACTTTATATATGTGGGACACACCTGCCACAGCACGGCTTGATAATTGATGCGAAGGTCTGTGCCCGGATTCCGAACCTGCAAACCCCGGGCCACTGAAGTGGGGCATGTGAACTTAACCACTATGCCACCAGGCCGGCCTCTCTTTGCTTGTGTTTTGAAATGAATAAACCTAAGGGATTGGTCAAGGGGCTAATGAAGAAAGCAAAATTAATTCAAACTTTACTTCAAACCTCACTTTTCTAGTGTTGTGATGGTTAATTTTATGTGTAAACTTGAATGGGCTGTAGTACCCGGATATTTGGTCACATATTATTCTAGATATAGCTCTGAAGTAATTTTTAGACGAGATTAACATTCAAATCAGAAGACTTTGAGTAAAGCGGATTATCCTCCATAACATGGGTGGGCCTCATCTAGTGGAAGGTCTTAATGAAAAAAGACTGATGTCTCTAAAGGAAGAGAAAATTCTGCCAGCAGACTGCCTTTGGACTTGAGCTACATCAGCTCCTCTCTCCGTCTCCAGCCTGCTGACCACTCTTGCAAATTTTGAACTTGCCAGGCTCCACAGCAGTGTAAGCCAGTTCCTTAAAATAAATCTTTCTCTCACTCTCTTTATATATGTATAATATTATACATATATATATACACACACACACACACAGACAAAAACACACACACACATCCTATTGGTTCTTTTTCTCTGTAGAAGCCTGACTAATACATAGTTTTAACACAAACCTGTAATGGCTACAGAGTGTTACTGAAAACCTTTTCTGGAGAAATGGGGATGGTGCCATGATATCCTTATGCCTTAGGACAATTTGCTTGTGAACTTAGAGGGATTTTAAAAAGAGGGGATGCTTGTAAAAATCCCAAACGTAAACATCTCCCATAATATGTAGCTATTCTGATGACCACGTGTAGATGACTTGCCTATTGTGTGAGTCTTAAGTGAAAGTGTATCTAACTTTAACTATTTAACCAATGTTTTTACAGGTCTAAATATCTTTTAATAATCTTGGAATCACCTGTAACAGGAAAAGTTTGAATAATGAGTGAATAGATATTTAGTTCACCACTGTTAGATATCCTCGTATAGAAGTTTGGTTTGTGTTTCTTAATGAAAGGTTTTGACTGAGAGATGGACAAGACTGATATTGGCATAACATCGAGGTAAATATAATGTGAAAACATGATGTTAATTTTGATCTATTCTCTCCACTATTGCAAACACAGAAACAGAAACATAGGCCTGTAATTCAGAAAGAGGCAAAGAGCTTTGTCAGGATTGAGTTAATTCAAATATCTGATGATCAAAGCTTCGGAAACTCAGCCTGCAAGTATCCGAACACTGAAGCTTCTCCTCTTTCCTTTAGCATGAGACGTTCTAACACTCCAGTTCAGTGTTTCCTAATCTTGGCTGCACATTAAAAACGTCTGGAGAGCTTTTAAAAATCTCTGTGCCCATACTGCAAACAGAAGTAATTAAATAAGAATATCTGGGGAGTCTATCCAATATCAGCACGTAAAAAAAACTTCCCGTATGATTTTAATGTGCAGTCAAGGTTGAGGACCGCTGCTCTTAAGTGGAATGTCTAGGACTATGACAAAAATTCACTTGCTCTGGTTTAGATCCTTAGGACAAACTAGTTGGAAAAGATTCAATGGAAAGATTACGTTCTTACTTGCTCAGCAGCTGGGCAATCAAGGATTTCTGGACCAAATTTGTGATAAGCAATGCAACAAAAAAAGATTTGTTGCAACAAAAGCTTTTTTTGTTTATTTTTCCTCTTGGTTATTATATAGCTGGTCTTGCTTCTTTTTATATTTAGAAATGCTCCATTATATGCTGAATATTGTATATAAAAGAATAATAAAGATTCCAGGTCTTTCCTGTGTTAGGAAAATAGAAATTTGCCTGGAGATGTTACGCAGGTTACATCAGACTATCAAATGAAAACATACTTAATATAGTGCTAGGAAGTAGTAGGAGTACAATAAATATTGTTAAATCTTCCCATAAATGTTAGAGTTATAGGAATTCTGAAGAAGTATGCATTGAAGGCCTAGAAGATTAAGGCTTAAAGCAGTTGCCTTGGGAAGCGTGGCTAGGAAGAAAATACCAAATGATATTGATATGACAAAATTTAGAGTCGATATGATGGTTAATTTTATGTGTCAACTTGAATGTGCCCAGATATTTGGTCAAACGTTATTCTAGGTGTTTCTGTGAGAGTGTTTTTGAATGAGTCTAACATTTCAGTCGATAGGCTGGGTAAAGCAGCTTGCCTTCCCTAACATGAGTGGGCCTCATCCAGTCAGGTGAAGGACCGAAGAGAACAAAAGGCCGACGTTCTACTAAATCAGAGGGAACTCCTCCTGCCTGACTGCTTTGAGCTGGGACACCAGTCCTTGCCTGCCTTCAGACTTGAACTGAAAAGGCAGCTTTTTCTGGGTCTCAAGTCTGATGGTCTTAGGACTGGAACTAAACCGTTGGGTCTCCAGCTTGCTGACTGCAGATCTTGGGACTTCTCATCTTCTATAATTGCATGAGCCAATTCCTTAGAATAAATCAATCTCTATCTCTATCTCTGTCTCTCTGTCTGTCTGTCCCTCTCTCTCTCTCTACACACACACACACACACACACACACACACACGTACATACTATTAGTTCTGTTTCTCTGGAGAATCCTGACTAATACAGTTGATGAATATGCTATTGTAATTGAAAACATTTGACCTTAATCTTTTCTTTGTCAAATATATATACATATTCTTTATAATTTTGGATATCTTTTTCCCAATTCCTTGATAATATTTTGGTCTTTCTTTTTAATCAACTTAAGATGTTTTGCACTTCTTTTTTAGAGAACTAAATTGTCGGTTTTCAAACATTTTAAGTAGGGATTAGTCTACAGTCCATAGAATCTTCTGGCATTCACCTATGCATGCAATCTTATGCATGCATTTTTTATTTGTCTCTCTTTTGATAGTTATTAAATGAAGTAAGAAGATATATACAAGGCCATTTCACTGTGAGGTTACAGACCAGTGGAGAGATATACCGGCAAGTAAATCCACACCTGTAACACAGCAGGAGACATGATATGACAGGGCACACAGGTGTTGCATATTTGAGACATAAAACTCATGGCCAGAAGGGCCAGAGGAGACTTGAAGATGGAAGTGATATATAGGCAGATATCTAGAGGATGAGGAGTAATAAGGATAATAATATGTATTGCCATTTAAAAGTACCAATCACTATTCTAAGAGTTTTGCATGTGGCAACTCATTTAATCATTACTTCCTCTCTCAAACAAAAATAAAAACTGTTATTATCCCTTTTTAAAAATCAGATATTCAAAAGTGATTATAGATCAAAAGGGAGGAGGTCAAGTAGGAAAAAAAATGAGGTCAGGGAGAAAAAGTGCCCTTGGCAGTCGATCAGCAGGGCTTAAACTGCAGAGAGGAGCTGGCACGGCAGAGCACAGCAAGTGAAGGACATTTAATGGATCTGAGTGTAGTTTGTTCTGTGTTTGTGTGTGTGTTATGTGTGTGTTTGTGTGTATGCCTGAGTGTTTTGGAGAGTGAGGGATAGTAAGTGATGAATAATGAGCCTAGAATATTGGGCAGGGCCATAATGTTTAGGTTTTTGGACTTTATAATAAATTTCATTATTTTCACATAATATAAAAATATAATGTTTTCTTCTTTGTATTTTATTTGTTAGAATTTGCATCCTGCTTTTCTACAAAATTTTAAAGCGATCATTTTATTATGTTATTAATTTTCTTTTTCTGAATAAGTATACCTATCTTGTGGTATTATTGTGAGGATTAAAAATAGTATTGCAGGGAGATTTAAATTGCTTAACACAGTTACTAATATTTTTATCTGAAAGTCAGTTTTCTTATCGTTTCTCTCTTCAGCATCCTATGTGCAGTTTCTTTTTTTAAAGTTAAAATATAATTGACATGTAACATTGTTTAAGTGTAGAACATAATGATTTGATATATGTATATATTGTGAAATGATCACCAAAATAAGTTTAGTTAGCATCCATCACCACACATACTTACATTTTTTTCTCTCGTGATGAGAACATTTAAGATTTTTTCCCTTAGTAACTGTCAAATATATAATACAGTATTCTTAACTATAGTCACCATGCTGTACATTATATCCACTGGACTTATTTATCTTATAACTGGAAATTTGTATTTTTGACTACTTTCACTCATTTTACCCACTTCTCACCCCCCCCCAACCTCTGGCAACCACTAATCTGGTTTTTTTTTTTTTAGAATCTGTATACCAGTGATATCACACAGTATTTGTCTTTCTCTGTCTGATTTATTTCACCTTGGCTAATGCCCTCAAAGTCCATCCATGTTATCACAAATGACAGGATTTCCTTCTTTTTTGTGGCTGAACAATATTCCATTGTGTGTCTGTGTGAGCATGTGTGTATAACATTTTATTTATCTATTCATCCATCAGCGGACACTTACATTGTTTCCACATCTGGCTGTAGTAAATAATGCAGCTCTGAACATGAGGATGCAAATATCTTTTCAAAATAGTGATTTCATTTCTTTTGAATAAATACCCAGAAATTGAGTTGCTGGATCATGTGGTAACTCTATTTTTAATTTTTTGAGGAATCTCCATACTATTTTCCATAGTGGCTGCACCAATTTACATTCCTACCAATAGTGCACAAGGGTTTCCTTTTTCCTACATCTTCTCCAAAACTTATCTTTTGTCTTTTTGATGATAGCTATTCTAATAAGTGAGAGGTGGTCTTATTGTGGTTCTGATTTGCATTTCCCTGAGGATTAATGATGTTAAGCACCTTTTCATGTACCTGTTGGCCATATGTACGTCTTCTTTGGAAAAATGTCTATTCAGGTCCTGTGTCCATTTTCTAATCAGATTGTTTGTTGTTTTGCTATTGAGTTGTATGAGTTCTTTAAATACTTTGTATATTAACCCCTTATCAGATATATGATTTAAAAATATTTTCTCCCCTTCTGCAGGTTGCCTTTTCATTTTGTTGATGGTTTCCTTTGCTGTATAGAAGCATTTTAGTTTGATGTAGTTCCATTTGTTTATTTTTGCTTTGTTGTCTTTGCTTTTGATGTCAAATCCAAAAAATCATTGCCGAGATCAATGTCAAGGAGCTATATGTTTTCTTCTTGGAGTTTTATGGTTTCAGGTCTTGTGTTCAAGCCTTTAATCCATTTTATGCTGATTTTTGTGTATAATGGAAGGTAGTGGTCCAATTTCATTCTTTTGCATGTGACTGTCCAGTTTTCCTAACAGCATTTAATGAAGACACTGTACTTTTCCCATTGTATATTATTGGATCCTTTGTCATAAATTAATTGACCATATACCCATGGGTTTATTTCTGGGCTTTCTATTCTGCTCCATCCATCTGTGTGTCTGTTTTTATGTCAATACCATACCATTTTGATTACTGTAGTTTTGCAATATAGTTTGAAGTCAGGAAGTGTGATGCCTCCAGCTTTGTTCCTCTTTCTCAAGATTGCATTGGTTATTCGTGGTCTTTTGTGGTTCCATACAAATTTTAGAATTGTTTGTTCTATTTCTGTGAAAAATATCATGGAATTTTGATAGAGATTGGATCAATACTATAGATTGCTTTGGATAGTATGAACATTTTAACACTATTAATTCTTTAAATACCCATATGAAGTTTCAAAGAAAGAGCATTTATTAATTTTCGGCTCCAATCAGACATTGACTGACTCACTACAATGTTACTAAGCTTATTCTTTTATGTAAGCTAAAAGAGGACTCAACCCATATATACATCATAATATGTATTACATTGATACCTAATCTTATTCCTTTACTTTAACTCTCTTCCTCAATTTCTGCACTGGCCAAAAGAAAGAATAATGGGCCATCTCTATGCTGAAAAATTTAGTAAAAATGTATGAATCAATGTTGGAATTCAGAGTTTTTCTACTAAAGTATACACATTTCTGGGGTAACGCACTTTACACACCTTTGTGTGAATGTTCGTTGGCTCTCTTTCCCTTATGATTTCAGAAACAGTGTATACAGACTTTATGACTAAACCTTCTGACCTAACGGCATTATTTAGAATTTCAAGGACACGTATTTTTGAAAAATATTTTCTTTTCTACAAATACATTAAATAATATATTACTTAAAAATAGATTTTTAAAAAAATTTTGTACCCAGGTTTTAGGCTAGGTCAATATTGATGACTACATCATATAGGATTAGCATATGTCATGCTCCTTATATCATAGATCTTAGTTCTGGAGTGTGTGTCAAAGAGTATTTCAGCTTACTAAGAGAGATTTAACCATTTAGAGATTACTATATAAAAGTAGGGATACAGAAAACTTTACGCATCTCAGAGCCTTATGCTACACATTTTCCTAGAAATAAATAAGATTACCAAAGTAGATATGATTAGTAAATGTCAGTAAAGTGAAGATCGTCATCAGATGTTTCTGCAAAGCAGATTAAGTCAATTATATAATGATTTAATCTTTACTCTGAAACTCCTTTGCACTAATGATAATGTTTATATCAGTCTATTTTTGTGAACCACTTAATAGCCTATAAGAGCTTAATCATATAACGCTGACAAAAGATTTTACAACCAGTAAAGCTTAGGGTAATTAAAATTGAAAAATTTATCTCTAACATAATCTGTTATACTCCTGGCGTAGTCTTAGTCTTTTTGAGCTGCTATAACAAAACATCACAGACTGAATGGCTTATAAACAATAGAATTTATTTCTCAAAGTTCTGGAGGCTGAAAGCGCCAGGTCAAGGAGCCAGTATGGTCAGATGAGGACCCTCTTCCAGACGGCAGACTTCTCATTTCGTCCTCACATGGGGAAGGGGCTAGGGAGCTCTGTGGAACTTCTTTGAAAGAACACTAATCCCATCCATGAGGGCTCCAAAAATACCTCATGACCTATACTTTCTCCCAAAGGCCCAGCCTCTTAGTACTATCATATTTGGCATTAGGATTTCAACATATGGATTTAGGGGGACACAAACACTCAGACCAAACAGGTAGGTATAACTCTACTGTAGATATGAAGACCATATATCTGACAGTAAGAGATCTAAACTCTCTGAAGTATGCTCTCTGACCTAACCTGTGTTTGCATTATGACATAAGATAACATTGCTGGAGAAAATTATAGAAAGAAATGGTCAAAGCACTGATGGACCCAATGTCTTTCATCTTTCTTGATCTGTAGCCACACATTTTGCCGAGTAAATGGCAACATCCTTCCTCATGAGCAGAGTGACTTTCTTCATCCCTCGGCTCTGGGTTTCGACATATGTCTGCTTTGCTCAAGAGACTGAGGCAGAAATAAAAATTCTAAACCTAGGCTTCAGGAAATTTGTGTGTGTGTCAGTTTCCATCGCAATTTCGTGTTCCTGGCATTGCTTTCATGACATCCCTCTGCTGTCCTGGGAGGAGTTACGAGATAGGGAAGAGCTGAGTTTAGCCAGCTTCCCGGTCTAGGTCAGCTGAGCAGAATAACTTAATTTTTCTCGTGAAGTTTATTTTCCAATTCACAAAAAGGTCCTCTGCAGTAGTGCTTGTGCCTGTGGTAGCTGAGGCCAAGTCGCAGGTTTATTCAAAAGCATACAACTGTGACACAGATGGACCTAACTAAACAATAAGAAAATGGTGTTTATACACAAAAGCCAACATAAACAAATAATGCCGAATGGTTTGATCTGCTCCTCTTCTTTGCCTACAGGAAGAAATATAATCAGCTTTCTTTGTTCTAAAGTAACTGCTCAAAGAAAACAAGTAAAAAGAAGAATGAGTAATATTTGGAAAAGCTATACCACCCGCAGAGATTAGGTAGAATGACTTGCTCTTTCCTAGGATCACACATTATTTATATGTGCTTTGTAGAAGAATGTTTTGATTTTTAGCTAGGATTTCAGGCAGTTTTTCAAAAAAATATGGCTCTTTATAATCTTTGTGTAAACATCATTATCCTTTTTACTTATGGGAAGACCTTTGTCCCTTCATGATGCATAAAAGGAAAGCAAACATTTAAACTTCCTACCTAACACAATAATTGCTATCTGCAAAGTGTCCACTCATTTGAGCTGTTTTATGTGCTTGCCAAAATTATGGAGTTATTTATAATGCTTAGGAAGGCTCTAGAGATGATTCTTCATAATCTTGCTCAATTGTTCACTAAAACAGACTCAGTGTATTAATATTGACTTTACCTTTTTTTCTAATTTTTTTTCTTGTTTAAAGGAAAATTTTCACTGTGATGTAGATTAGCCTTCAGATTATATTTTGCTGAGATATAGTGTGTGTGTGATATTGCTAACACCAGATACTTATTTTATTGGAAACAGTAATACTGTTTCTATTTATACTTTCTTTAGCAATTTTGACTATATAGTATACGGATAAAAACCAGAGCTAACTAAAAACAGATTCTGAGCAGCCAAAATACAACCCAATTCTACAAATATATATTGAATACCTACTCTCTGCCAGGCACTGTTTTAGACCAGCAATGAATAGAACAAAGTCTCTCCTTTCCTGGAAATTACATTCTGGTGGAAATTTTCTACAATTAGTATGTGACTCTTTTATGATTAATTAATTATTCAATAATCCAACAAGGACTTATTTAACACATGCTCTGTGCGAGGTCCTTTTCGACACTGGGGTACAGCCTGAAAAGAACAAAGCTGGTACAGCATGTTTCTCTCACACATGAAAATGTGTAGCACAAGAAAAATGCAGTCATGGAGCACACTGCTATGGGGTTTGGAGAACAGAGACAGTAAGTGAATAACAATTATGCAAGTCATTATGGGTTGTGATCAGTGTTTTGTTTAGTTTTCAGGGAGATGAGGAGGTAATTAGGAGAAATCACATGTAGGATGATCTTTAATGGCCTTTCTAAAGCAATGCCATTTGTGCTAAGAACTAATAGACAAGAATGAGCAGGACGTGCAGAAACTTGGGAGAACATTGCACAAATTTAGAGTACAAAAAACAAATGGACTATGCATATATGAAATGATATTCAAACACAATAGCAATCAAGGAAGTGTAAATTAAGGAACAATTTGGTATGATTTTAACCATTAGCTTGGCAAACATTTTAAAGTCTGATAATATCTAGAGAAATGAGAACTCTCATACACTGTTTGAGGAAGTTACAGTAAAATGGAGATCAGTTAAGAAATATTTACCAAAGATAAAGATGCCATGCCCTGTGATCCAGCAGTTTCTGTATTCAGTTTCTGTACCTTCTGTATACACTGGAGAAATGCTTATGTGTTTGCGTTGATGGTGGCGGTTACACAGGTTCAATTGCTAAGGAATCACAGGACACAAAATGGCAACACGGACAAAGCTACAGTTCATTGCAGGAAAAGGATACAATAGAGCAGTAGCATTAAAGTAAGGGTTGATATCACAACCGTGTTTAAGACATGAAAGAAATACACCATGGTGAAAGAGAAGCCAGGGGATGTGCTGGAATGCTCCATGATGAACCTAGAGTGATGCTCAGAGCAAGCTCTTCCTGGATCCTGAGAACAGTGTTAAGAAGCACATTTGTTTTTAATCCTGAAGACAATGTAGAGCCATGGAATATTTTAACTAGAACCCATTAATAATCAGATGTGTATATAGCCAGAGGGAGGGATGCTCCGAAAAGAAATAGGTAATACAGTACTCTCCATCTTCCTATTGAGAAAAATACTACACATGCCTTATTGAGTAGAGACAAGCAAGTAGGTTTGCTGAGTGATTAACAGCCAGTTTTCTAGAGAGACGTAGAGGAAAGCCTGATGACAAGGCTTCTGACTTATTAGCTTGAGACTTTTAGGAAACTTTAAACTTTCTGAACTTCAAATTCTTAGTGTGTAAAATGATACTGTCGGGGGAAGAGGGAGAATCTCCCTCTGCCCTTTTCCTTAAGGTTCTTATGGCTGGCCAAATAATCAACAAGACAGGTTAGCAGGAGAAAATAATACCAAGTTCAATAACATGTATACATGGGAGAAAGCAGGGACACTGCGTTTCTCAACACAATAGCAGAAATTTTCGTCTTAAATACCATGTTCAGCCAACGACAAAGGAGGATTTTGGGGGTTGGGGGAGTCAGTTACAGGAGATTACCACTAAAGCACAGTAAACAAGAGTAAGGTTTATTATGCAGCCCCAAGGCCTCACCTTCCACATTGATAAGTCTCTAGAAATGAGCTCATCCCCTCTCTTCCCAATACAGAGAGGGAGATAGTTTTACAAATGGAGACTTCCCTTGTAAATGATTGTCTGGCAACTCCTCGCAGGGCCATCCAAAGAATGTGGCCAGAGAGACAGAACACCTGATAAGATGGGCTTGTTGGTGCCTTTTCTATTGTAACCTCTATCCTACATTATCTTTATAGCAGTCATGATAGATCTGTTCTAGGAAGGAGCCACCATGTCAAATTCTTTAGGCAGTTAGTGGGAGGGGTCAAATGTCCCTAGAGAAAACAACCAAGGTAAAGAGATAGATTTCAGGGTGGCCAAATCTTGATCTCCCACAGTCCCACCTTTGAAACTACAAGTTTCACAGTCTTTTTGAAACTTAAAGAAGTTTCATAGTCCAGAAGCTGAGTTGGTAGATTGTTTTATCTCACTGAACACATTCTTTAGTCCTGATAATAGATCAGTTTAATTAAGTTCATTTTAGAAGGTGGTGATGTAGGTGGGCTCTCAAGGTTACACCTATATTGTGGAAGCAAGCAATCAAGTATTTAATAGAAGCATTTCTATGGAAACAAAAGAAAAACAAGGTTAATGGTTGGAGCAAATTGTAAACCAGTTTTTGAGGTCAGAGGACAGCCAGTTAAGATGAGTTTTAGAAGTCAGCGTCAAAGTATCTTTTGCAGTTTAAAATGTCTCTGATGGTGTCATCAGGTCATCTCTTAAGTTTATATCAAGTCTATCAGCTTTAGTTTGTAAAGCTTTAGGAAAAAGGGCAGGTTCAGTTTTTAGTGATTTTAAATGAAAATGATGGAAAAAATCAAAAACGTTAGTTTCGACATCTGTAGCCAGATATTTTAGGAGACTAGAAGAAATCAGGATCCAGTCCAGTCAACAGATATAAAACAAAAACCTTAAAAGACAATTAACAAAACTAGGATCTAATATCAGCAAATGTATACTATATTTTTTACTGAAATATAATTTTTTTCTCTAAAATCACCCTCATTTTTATTAAGATGGCCAAATTAAAACTAACTAGTTTGCAAAATAAGTCTAGTTTTAATAAAGTTGGCCCAATTATTTACATAAGTACAGTAAGAATAGCTGTTGATCACATAGGCTCCTTTAAATCTGCTTTGCTGGAACTTTTTATAAGGAATTTTAGATTGAACTTTAAAGGCCTCTCGAGGCCAGGAAAGCCAAGCCAAGGATTTTGTCATCAGACTTCGCCTGTAGTACCTATAGATTTGGGTGAATTCTTCTCTTTTGAGGTTTTCCCAAAATATTTTAAGGTTCCTTGTACCTGTCAGATAAGTGACATTCTTTACTTATCCTGGTAAGTGCTGCTTGGAACATAAGGTACCAGGCCAATATTTTTACGTGGCTTTATTTCATAAAGTCCAATCTTTATTCCTCAAAAGCTGTATGGTTATATCATAAATATGATGTTCCAGTCACAGCCTTGGTAATATAACCAGTGTTTCTAATTGTGTCCTGTTATAAGGAGAACAGATTTTTACTGAACTTATGTAAATAACTATATTGCCATGAAAACAACAATACTCACTTATTAAGAGTTTTTAAATTTGAGGGATCAGATAGAGAGAAAAAGATAAATATTTCAATTTTACTTACA
Organism: Diceros bicornis minor; assembly: GCF_020826845.1. Classification (NCBI taxonomy): domain Eukaryota; kingdom Metazoa; phylum Chordata; class Mammalia; order Perissodactyla; family Rhinocerotidae; genus Diceros; species Diceros bicornis. Next base: position 12,135,988 of record NC_080766.1, read on the forward strand.
AAAGTATCATTTACCAAATTGCTATAAGTCATAGTTAGCTCAGGAGAAAAGAGAAAAAGTTTTTTTTTAATCTGAAAAAACAAAACATTAAAAATTTAGCAATACTTTAAATGAAAAATCATAAAAATTATAATCATCTTTATCAGTTTATTTAGTCTTGTGTAATCCATTCTCGATCCCAGTCTTTTTGTTAACAGCTTCATGAAGTCAGTTTTTTTATCAGATTTTTGTAATTTTTTACCAAGTTCAGTTTTATGATCAGAAAGTTTGTCAGAAACCTGTATTTCAGTGTAAATATCAGAGTCCTTTTCATGAATTTTTTTGAAGTTGAAACATATTTTGCAAAAGCATTAGAGCAAAGAAATAAGTCTATAAACAACAAGACCTCAAAATGGCAATTGACAAAGAAATTTGGTTAATTTTGTGACATATAACACTTTAAAATAATAATAACCAGAATTATGATTAATAACCAGGACAGATCAGAATTTTAGTAATGTTATGCAATTTTAAAACGCCTATATCAATAACATTAACCCACATAATACCACCTAAGCAGGCTTATCATCACTTGCCTGACAATGTTTTCTACGTAATTTAACATACTGAATCAGCCTAATAACTTTAGTATCTTTTTTCTTATAGGAAGAGAGCAAATTTTTTTGTCTTCCTCCTTATAGGAGGAGAGCAAATTTCTTTGAGAAGTTCCAGGGCCCTTTGAAAATTTTCAAAGAAAAAAAGTAAAAAAAAGACTTTATTTAAGATACGAATTTTGGGGAAGCTTGTCAAAAATATAAACAGTCAAGTCAATACAAACAGAGCACTAACAGTCCAAAAAGCTTTAATAGAGAGACTTCAGTCTTTTGAACACAGGAAATTATTTTAACGTTTTTTTTTTTTAGGTAGACTTACTCAAAGGTAAAGAAAAATCTTTTATAACCTCTTTATCAAGTTTAAGCAAATTATCTTTTTACGAGAAATTTCAATTTTGCACCAGCTTACTTCTGCTATTAAAACTCATTTACTTAATTAAATTTATTTTAGTCTTAGCCAACTTCACTATACAAAAACTCTTTTTTCAGAATTTCTCTTCTGCAAACCTGTTATAACTTTCTTTTTATATTCAGAATTTGTCTCATGTCTTTTTTTTTTTCTTTTAGTACTTGAGGACAAATTTATCTTTTTTAACCAAAATATTTTTATTCTTTGTATTTTTTTATACATCTTACTTTCCTTGTACACAGACATATTTTTTTAATATTTAGTAGCTTTAATCACATATATTAATTAGAAATTTTAACCCTTATAGACTTTGACTTTTAAGTAAAAACTAAGTAAGCAGTTATAAACTTTTTTTTTATTAGCATTTTCTTGATTGGAAAATTTATGAACACTGTATAACTTTTAGAAATATGTTACTTTATAGTACAATCTTTTAATAAAACACATGTTTACCATTAGACCCAAAACACCTTTTAGTTTTTCTGTAATGAAAAGCCAAATGTAGACAAACATAAGCTTAGCAATCAATGTCTAATATCTTATGTTGTTTGGAAATGATCTACTCAACTGAATTTTTATCATAAAATTTAGCAAAACTCTGTAAAGTTTTAAGTCACCAAAAAGAGTTTGGAAGCTGTAACCACCATAACACATAATTATTGTTTAAAGTTTATCCAACATTTTTCTTTTTCACAACTATTTAGTTACTTATTTCTAATAACTATTTAGATTGCCTATAAGACTTTATAAGACATTAGATAAAATTAGCCATGATTTAAATTACTATTTTTGTTAACCAGTTTTGTAATAGAAATAACATCAGTTTTTTTTCTACAAAATTTTATGTAAATTTTATCACTTCTTATACCTTTAGACATAATTATCATTAAGATTTTTACCAGTAGGTCTTGGTCTTTTAATTTTGGACAAGGGAAGCATTCTCAGTCAGACATTTTAAAACATACTCAGGCAAAGTTGATGTAACCTCTTTATATAAAATTAGCTCAAACATTTCAACCTTTATAATCTTATCAACACTTACACTTTTACATGTTTTTAATTTAATTGTAACAGGGTCTTAAGGCTAGTCAAATTTTTCCCTTCTTTTTATTGGCCTTTTCTTAGGTACCAAATAAATAATTATGTGAGAGCTTTCAAAACATTTTTTTCCCCCAATTTACAAGTTTTCCCAATTTAAAGGATCTGTCGTCTGGCCATTGACGAGTAGGATCTTCATTTGTATATTTATTCTAATAGTGACTCAAACCAATAAGCCTTTTTAAGGAAAGACCCGGAGGTAACTTTCTACGCTTAGAATAAATCTACCATGGACGCAAGAGGCGTCCCTGGTGAGGGCGCAGATGATGTAGCCTCCGTGATCCACAGAATTTACTCTCAAAGATATTCAGAGAAAGTAAAGACCTTTGTTGCACAGGCAGTAAGGATGGTGTAGTGAAAACGGTGTCTCCGGTCTCCCACAATAGTGTGGGACGCCTCCAGTCACAGACCCGCTAATCTGTGACACTGGGCAGGCGATACTGGAATGGGATTTTTCCAGCACTAACAAGCAACGAAGGTTAAGACGACAAAAGCCCTTAGGGACTGGGCCCTTTATGACAAACTCCCCTGAGAGCTTGGCACAGCCGGACAAAGAGACAGTTTGGAACCCCAGTCTACTTGACTGGCCACTAAGGTGTACTCTGGTAAATGCATTTTTTGTATGGTGGAGACCAAGCAGAATATTTTTATTGGTCACAAAGTCAAGTTTTTTTAGGATACAGAACAAGACCGAGACTACTCTGGGAGGAAAAGGGATTAAGATTAAAACCAAGAGTACTCTACCAAATTTAAACTAAGAGTTACTAAAAGCACAAGAAACTAGTTTTTTAAATATTTTTTTTTGTCAATCTAAATTTAGAAAGAGAAAAATTTCTCACCATTTTTTTTTATTGGACTCCTCAGATGGAGATTTTGGGAGGCTGACGAGGTAAGAAGTCTTACCTTTTGTTGGCTTTCGTCAGGCATTCCCATATCTCATTATCTGCAGTAGTCTAGGGAGAGGGCAGGTCTTCCAGCCAGAGAAGGCAACTTGCCAGCCAGTGTGGCTCCTGGCGACTACGCCAAAACTGCCGGGGGAAGAGGGAGAATCTCCCTCTGCCCTTTTCATTAAGGTTCTTATGGCTGGCCAAGTAATCAATAAGACATGTTAGCAGGAGAAAATAATACCAAGTTCAATAACATGTATACATGGGAGAAAGCAGGAACACTGCGTTTCTCAACACAATAGCAGAAATTTTCGTCTTAAATACCATGTTCAACCAATGACAAAGGAGGATTTTGGTGGTTGGGGGAGTCAGTTACACGAGATTACCACTAAAGCACAGTAAACAAGAGTAAGGTTTATTATGCAGCCCCAAGGCCTCACCTTCCACATTGATAAGTCTCTAGAAATGAGCTCATCCCCTCTCTTCCCAATACAGAGAGGGAGATACCTTTACAAATAGAGACTTCCCTTGTAAATAATTGTCTGGCAACTCCTCGCAGGGCCATCCAAAGAATGTGGCCAGAGAGACAGAACTCCCGATAAGATGGGCTTGTTGATGCCTTTTCTACTGTAACCTCTATCCTACATTATCTTTATAGCAGTCATGATAAATCTGTTCTAAGAAGGAGCCATCATGTCAAATTCTTTAGGCAGTTAGTGGGGGAAGTCAAATGTCCCTAGAAAAAACAACCAAGGTAAAGAGATAGATTTCAGGGTGGCCAAATCTTGATCTCCCACAATACCAAACACACATACTAGGAAGGATGTTAAATGTAATAATTTACATGAAGTGCTGAAGAGAGTGCCAACTATATAGCAAGAACTTAATAAATGTATAGTATTATTATTGTTTGGTATTAATAAGGAAAATCATAGGTGTTTTCTTATCACTGGGGTGGTGGTACTAGAATTTGCATTTTGAAGAATAGTCTGAGATTACATATTACAGACTCTGCAATATACATATAAGTAATAATACATATCTGAATTCCAGATATTCGAAAAATTTGTCTCAAGGATTTGTGGTTGCAAAGCTGCAGTTTAGTGGAAACATAAGAGAAAAAAAACCTGGAAGTCATGGCGGCGGTTACTGACTGAGTGCAGAGACTGGACACCGAAGGGCGACCCCTGAGGTGTGTGAGCCTTGCAGGTGGAGTATTTCCTCTTTCCGTTCAGATTGACTTATCTGAAATGATATTTTAGAGACTGATATATAATATAACTCTATTTATCAATGAGAGGCATCCAGCTGGCCTGCAAGACCTGTCTTTCCAAGGGCTATGCCAGGGCTCAAAGTCATTATAAGTATGAGATGCAAAGAAGAAAACAATTTTGGCCCATTATTTCATAACTTTCTTTTATGAGTGTTATGCAGCTATACCATTTAAATTAAGTGGAGGGTTTTACTTTTCTTTGTGTGTGTGAGATTTGTTGTGGACAAAACAATATACCATGAGGAAGAAGCATAGAATTACAGAAACAAGAAGGTTAGGTTTATGATTAGGCTTGAGTTTTGGGAGAAGAGACGTTATATTTATTAACACAACAATCATCTTGAGTAACCCTCTCTGTTGAGAATCACATAAAATTGACAGGAACCCCATTTTATGTCCTATAGGAAGCCTGTTTTCCCCTCTGTTCTCTGGGGAATCCTGATCAGATAGGGGAGGATTGTATTTTCCCTGGTCCTCTGGTTCTGAGTGCCCGGTTCCTGCGTTACAAGCTGGTCTCTTCTAGATACAGCCCTAATCACTTTAAGCTCCCAAGTGCCCATCTATGTTGTTCAAGACTCCTCTCTTTTTTCTTATATCTTTTTTTTCCCACTTCTTTCATTTTTGCCTGAATCTCTACTTTGGAAAAGGAAAATGAGATCCATCTTTCAGAAATTCCTCTTGTTTCAAGATCACTCAAATCCATGCCAAAAATCTGGTCCTATATTAGTCAGGTAGAAAGAGTATCCCATAATATGCAACCAAAACCAAAAACAACACCTAAAAAGAAGCCAGTTATACAAGCTTCAACTCAGCATCCTGGAAAGAAATGCCAATATTTTTTTTTTACCTTACTGATCAAATGACAGAGTAATGATGCCTAACAGGTCGCCACAGTGGAAAGCATCCAGGTAGGGGTGGAATGGTAGTGGAGAGGAGTGAACAGCACACAGTTGGAAAGAGAAATCACTGAAGAGTTGTGAGCGCCATGAGAGGCCCAGACTGTCAAGTGGAAATGAAGGGGAATCAGTTCCTCTCATGACGTCTGGGAATCAGTGTAGGAAGAGGAACAGCGGCTTATGAATGGAGCAGATAGAAACAAGCCTCTGAGATCACATTTGCTTAGGGCTTTCATTTGATTATCATATCTGCAAATTTGAGATTAGAGATGAGGGTTTAAACCTGTGGATCAAACATATATTGAATAATGGCAGACTGCTATTGAAAAACAGAGACAGGAAGAAATTTGTGTATAAGAATGGGCCATTGGAAAGCGAAAATCTGAATGCTAGAAGTAAAGAAAAAAATCAAAAGAGGAGCTGGAAGACAAAATTAAGGAAATTTCCCAGAATATAAAGAAAAATACACACTTTGAAATTAAAATCAAAAGTCTTGAGAGATTCCTCCAGGAAATCCAACACGATTATAGATATTCTGGAGAAGAGAGAAATGGATGGCTGAAATGAATAAGCAGGAAGCCTGCTCCCCAGCCTCCGCTACACAAGCATCTTTTGGCCAGCAGATTGTTAAATGAAGTGAAATAAAATAAATTAAAAAAAAATCCTTTAGGCATAATATAGACTCTGTTTCTCTGCAAACCTTGTCTTTAAATGGCTGGTTTACATATTTTATTTTCCTGCCTGGCTTGTAGGTATTTGAGTTTGAAAAGTCAAGTGTAGTCAGTCATCTATGCTGTTAATTTTAGATAGATTCAATGCAAGTATTATGACCCCTTAATTCACCGAGTTACTTTTGTTTTTCTCTGTAACACACGCTTAGTTATATCAAATGATATATCAGCATCTAGTGATATGATTTACGTTTATTTCCTTCCCTTAAACTATGACTCCAGAAAATCATATCATTACACATCTTAATATGCATCATAATATATATTCTCAGAATATACTTTACTTGGACCTCATATATTATTTTATTATAATGTTGGATAATTTGAAGATGTATTTTATTATTATTTCTATTTATATTCATAAATGAAATTGGTCTCTAATTTTATTTGGGATACCTTTAGTTGATGTTTTCTAGCAAGGTGACAATAATCTCAAACATTAATTAAAAAGATTTCACTTTTCTGTAACCTGGGGTACTGTTATTTTTGGAATAATTCATGTTTGTTATAATTATATATTTTTCTTTGCTATTAACATATTTCTTTATTTTGAATTTTATCTCGTGATTTGGAATATAGATACATTTTTCTGTGTTACTTTCAGTTACCTGTAAACTAAATATCTGTGGATATCTGTTTAAATATACCTGTATTTTTATCTGTACCTATAGCCATGTCTATAGAAAAGAAAAAGAGGGAAAGAAGAGACTTCCTATTATCTCTCAATAATGTACAAGAAATTTCATCAGGCTTTGTTTTCTTATTCCTCTACATTACACTTTTTTGTTGTATTATTAGTTTCAAATTTGCATGGATTTTACATTTATTCTTGAGAAGTATATCTTGATTCTTTGTGTTCCTTGTGCACTTTCTTTAATAAAGTATATTTAAGGAAGGTTATAAAGGCAACACGTTCAAACTGTAGATTCAGAAAACGTTTTTCCTTTGGCTAAGCATAAATAAGAGCTTTTGTTTTAAAAGGCTAGACATAAAATTTTGTGATCACAATCTTTTCTGTTCACAAATATGAGTATGCCACTTTATTTCCTTTTAGATTTTATGCTACGAAATACAAGTGTGATAACCTGGATTTTCACTTTCGAATAATTGTCCAACTTTTCTCTAACTTATAAGGTATAATCATATATCGTAGACATCTATACACAGGCATTTGTTTGTTTGTTTGTTTGTTTGTTTTTATTTATTTTTCCCCCAAAGCCCCAGTGGATAGTTGTATGTCATAGCTGCACTTCATTCTAGTTGCTGTATGTGGGACGCGGCCTCAGCATGGCCAGAGAAGCCGTGCATCGGTGCTCGCCTGGCATCCGATCCCGGGCCGCCAGCAGCAGAGCGCGCGCACTTAACCGCTAAGCCACGGGGCAGGCCCAAGTTTGTTTGTTTTGATTAAAGCTGATTGGAACTCTGTGGACTCCTTTAGCTTGAAGAGTTGAAGCATTCTTCAGTTGGTAGAATTTTTATTTTTTATTAAAAAATAAATATTAAATAAAAGTTGAATAATCCAACTCCTCTGTCTGCCATCTTATTTTCCTCATTATTAGTATATTACCTCTATTCTAGTTTCTCATTCTTTCTCAGTTTTTTTCAACATCTTACTTTCATAATGTGGCTCTAGTTCTGTTGTTATTGCTTTTTGATAGTACAATCATGTGCCACATAACAATTTTTGGTCAACAATGGACCCTATATGTGACAGTGGTATAAGTGACGCATGACTGTAATTTCCTACAGCAGCAAAAGGAAAGAAATACAGCTCTCTGATATTCCCCCAAACTGACACCCCATCACCCCCAACAAACACAAATGTACCTTTTCTCTTCTTCTCAATATAGGGTAATCAGGAGGGGCTATCTTTCCAAAATTTTTTCTGGAATCCTCTCTATATGTGTTACCTTGCACCTTACCATTTGACTCAATAATGTATCCTGGACCTCCTTGTGGGGAAATAGTTTTAAGTCTGTTTCACTCTCTTTAGGTCTGGCTTGGTCGTTGGGAGAATATTATCATTTCTTCAACACATTTGTGATCCTCCTTTAATGACCAGCCACTTTTAGGTGTAGAGTGGGCTCCTGCTGCGCTGAAAGGAGTCTGACTTCCTCTGGGAGGAGCCACTGCCCCCAAGCCCACTCTGTGTGTCCTGGGGTTCTTGAGCCCTGGCACCCTTCAACACCCTCGAAATGGACTCAGATGACTATTCTCTCATTTCCCTCCTGGCGAAAGAGACTAGGGACCAGCCACTCATGGCAGAATCCCAGGGACCGACTAGGAGGCTATGAGCCTGGGCCTGTCAGAGAGATACTAGGAAAGTGAGATGTGGTTTCATGAAATTAAAGGTGACGAGAGCCAGAAGAACACCCGTGCCCTCGCCAGAGGTCCACTTCTGAAGGCGACTTGGTGGACTGGACTCTCCTCGGGGCCATCTTGGGAGCCCTGTGCTGAAGATGGGAGGGCCATACAAGGGAAGGAGCCTTGGTTACTGTATCATCCCAAGGGAGTGACCCCCTCCCATGAACACCTGGAATCAACAGGGACATGTTGGCTCCACCAAAATCCATAACATTTTAAGACTGCCAGTTCTTATTGATTTCTCCTGAGTTATTAGGATTGGCATCCGAGTCTCAGTTAATACCTTTGGGGACACCCTTAAGTCTTGGGGACCTGCTTGTCCCCAGTGACAAAACAAGAGGAGTGAGAGAGCCTCAGAGCAGGAAGATCATGGGAGCTCTAGATGTCCCTGCAGAGAAGGAAACTTTAAAACAGGAGAAAGGGCCTCACCCAGGGATGGACCCCACCACTCTGCCCTGACTTGCTCCCATGCACAGAAAGGGACATCGCCTGGCCCTGCCTTGTCCCCCTAGATGTGCTGTAGGGCCAGGTGGGCCTAGAGCAATAGGCTGCCATCAGCCCTTTCCACCTCCCTCAGTGCCTGGAGAAGTGAGATCACTTCCTACTTTCAGAGTTCAGTTAGGGGTCTGTTTCCTAGAACCGGGCTGGCCTCCCCTCCCCCAACCAACTGATCAGCCTGGTTGCGGCAGAGCCTCTGCACCTGTGCGCTCTTTGCAAAGAAATTTGGATTTTTGTCTTTTTAGTTTAGCTACTATGACTTAATTGATTATTCTGATTCAAGTAGATAAACCACTCGAATTTGTACGATATTTCTTCAAATAAAGTTTCATTTAATGCAATTCTTATCAATAATTGCTCTCTATGTCCTCAGACCCTCGAGAATAAGATAGTATAAGGATTGTATTCAGATAAAATCACACGTCACTATTACTAAAGCTATCACTGAAGACTGAAGTGGCACATAGAGAGGTAGAAAACAATCAAGACCATTTCTGTGTGCTCTGAGCTGCTATTAGAAATCTGTAAAGTAACTTAATATTTGCCTGGATAAATTAGATTGGTATTAAAAACCAGTGGGGGCAAAAAAGAGAAGAAAAACTTCAACACACCACCACCCATACTTCATAATATTTGTATTTACTCCTAAATTCATAGATTAATTTAGAGGATAATTTGCAGTCATTGATTTTGTTTTGTAGCTTTTTGTTAATGTATGTTGTATTGTTTAAGATAGTGTTTGTTGTTGAAAGATTTCTCCATTTTATGCAGTCAAGATAAAAGTTTTCCCTTGGTGGCAACCACATGCACACACACACACGAAGCACAGTGCAGATATAGAACACTTTGTTATTTCAGTACTTAAGGAAAATGGAAAATTAAGAGATTCAATTTTGAAAACTTATTTTAAATAGATTAAAGAAAACGATCATGCAAATCCACCGGTATGTACACAAAAGAATCCTAAATATATACACAGAAAAGGAGACGTCTGATGTATCTGACAAAATTCCAACTAGAAACACTGCACCCAAATGGTGCAGACGAAGAGACGGAGGTGCAGCAGTTTCTGGAGCTGAGACGGGGAGAAGGGACGGACCAAGGATGGGGGGCTCCCAGGTGCCAGCAAGAGGGAAGCTGTTCCCAGCCCTGGGCTGGAGGGAGGAGCGAGAGGTGGTGTCCTCTGGGCCCAGGAGGGGCTGTCATGGGAACAGGGAAAACTGCCCCCACCCGCTGTCCTCCTGGCCTCCCATTCCCTGCTGGACCATGAGGCAGCCCCCCAGAGGCCTGGCTAGTGCAGGCAGGGGAGTCAGCCCTGGGCACAGAGCAGGCCGGGAAAGGGCCCAGAAGCATCTGGAGAAGGACCAGCACACTTGATTCTGATCCACAGTGTGTGGGTTTCTTTGCCTTCATCGACATCCATTCGCATAGCACACGTGGAGCTTTTGCAAGGTCTTCGGCACTGTGCCAGGTGTCTGGGAAGCAGCGATGGACAACACAGCCCGATGAGGACTGTGGACCCCAGAGCTTACATCCTGGTGAGGGGCGAGGTCAGGTAATAAAGAAAAGGAGACGAAGGATGGAAATACGTGCTCTACAGACAGTTCCAATGCGGGGAGGGGTAAGGCGGGATGACGGGTAACACCCAGTAGGTGACGTTCATGCTGAGATGAAAGGTAAGAGGAGTTAGCCTGGCAGGTCAGGGGCAGAATGTTCCAGGCAGAGAGAACAGGAAGGAGGTGGAGAGGCCTGAGAGGTGGGCTTCTGGGGCAGGGGAAATGGGACTAAGATGACAGGGAGGGGGAGGGGGGCAGTGAACAGGGCCCACTGCACAGAGGTCTCTCTAGTGCAGTGTAGTGACACCAGGGGACGGTGTAGATCTGGAGGGGAGAGGGTGGGTGGCTGGGGACACGGTGTGGTGTGTGTGCTACACGATCTCCCTATGTGGCGAGTGGAATGTGGCGTGCGGGTAGGAGGCAGGATTTTGATGAGGGGTCTCACAGGGATCTGCATGGAGCACTGGGGTGGCTGTCAGGGAGATGGAGGAAGAGGACAGATGGGGGCTGCGTTTGGGCTGTTGGGGGGTCAGAAAAGAGGAATGACGAACGACTCAGAACTTCTCTGATAACCTGTGTACTGTCTGCACTACATTAAGTAAGTCTTAGGAAAGTCTCTGCAGGGGAACCCGAACAAGGGTCAGCAGGGCGCAGGTGTAGTCCGCCCAGCTAAAAGTCTGGTTTTCTAAGGAGTGGAGCGTGGAGTAGGCGTGTCCACTGGGACTTCCACGTGGCTCCTACCATCGCCGAAGGCCCTGGGGATCAGACGGTCTCACCTCTCAGGAGCTCCCACCACAGGGACTCCAAGGGCAGGTCCAGGAGGGGCTCCAGGGCAGCGGGAGGATTCCCCAGGGTCACGCATTCACTCCCTGAGTTGAGCCGATAACGATGCCACTTGTGAAGACACCAAGACGAATGCTAAGTTGACTCCAGCAGAGTGTGCGGCCAGTGGAAGAGAAAGACTCACCGACTAGAAGTGCTCATGAAGGTGGTGCATGCACTCATTGCTGGCACTGTGTCCAGCTCTCTAATTGTCCCTGCAGTAGGCTGGGGGGTGAGGTGTGGTCAAGGGGGGCTCCCTGGAGGAGGTAGCCCCTGAGCTGCATAAAGAAGGGTAAGTAGGAGTTATCTACAGTGCTTTACGGACTCTGAGGGGCATATGAATCGCTTGGAGATCTTGTTACAAAGCAGATTCTAATTCATCACGTCTTGTGAGGGCCTGAATCCCTGCACTGCTCCCAGGTGACGTCCACGCTGGGACTGGACAGAGAATAGCAAGGATCTTGAGAGGATGATGGGGAAAAGTGTGGGAAAGATAAAGGGGGCAGGGGTGTTTCTGGCCCAGATCCACCCAGGCACAGACGTCAAGGTACAGACAGCCTGGCAGAGCTGATGTGTCACTTGTGCAGGCGACCTGCTCCCAATTATCCTCTCGAACGCTCCTGTCTACCATGGCCGGATCCTGTCCCAAGTACGCGTCCTGTTTCAGAGGAGCATGATGAACCACAGACTTGGGGTTGCTCTTGGGGAGTCCAGCCGTGGGGGACCCACTTTAGCTCCAGAATGCCCTAGTCAGTCGATGGCCCCACGCCCCCTCGTTTGCTCAGCCCAGACCCCTGGGGACCCTCCTGACCCGCCCTCGTTCCTCACCCTCTGCATCCAGTGCATCAGGCGCTCTAGAGATTGTTCCTTCAAACTCCCGCTGTTCTCTTCACTCCATCTCTGCCTCCACCCTCCAGGGCAAACCTCCCCTCTCTCTCTCCTGGGTGACTGTCACGCTGGTGACCGTCCTGCCTACTGGACCCACGTCACCATGCTTCCTCCCATCGACCTCCTCTCAGCAGCCAGAGCAGACTCTTTAACCCATGACCTGGGCGTGGCCAGAACGAAGCCAGGTTGGACATGTGTGTGATGAAGGTCCAGCCCACCCCGGCCCTCAGCCCCCTGTCTCCTGGCTCTGGGTCACGGACGGCGAGGGTGAGCACACACCCCAGCGCAGCCTGGACAGCTCAGGGACTGCTCGGTTTGTGCCTGACGTACTATGGATAGCTCCCCTTTTCACTCATAAAACGGCTCCAGCGATGACAAGAAATTAGATGGTCACAAAATTAATGACTTGCTTGGATTCAAACTTTCCAAATAGAAGTGCAACATTTTTAAAACATGTAAGCTCATGAGAAAAAGCTCATGAGAAAAACAGACAATGTGATTTCCATCTAAATCTAAATGCAGCCTTGGACAGTTGAAGAAACACCACTATTTTGCCAATTTAATCAGAGTGGGGACATGACATTTTTGGTTAAGATGATTCCCCATTCCTTCTTGCAGGACAAATATGAACCATCTCTGTTTTGAGAAGGTCCCAACAAGAACTGAATGATATGTGGGGTCACATAACACTGAATATGTTGGATTAAAGTCAAGGCCTTTCCAACTTCTCGTGGAACCAGAAGGGACTGTTCTTGGAAATCTTTTCACAAGAGTCCAACGAATGTAAACTTCAGGGACTGAAATCATCTTGTGAATTATAGACAGATGATTCCCATGTTTGACTCTGATACAGGCACATTTTGTGGAGAAGTAAGACATTGAGTCTCAAGCTATAATGTAAAGACATGAAGTTGCTACGCCCAGAACGGGGCTCCTAGAAAGACAACACAAGGAGGAAGACAGGGCGGTAGAAAACTCTTCCTTCTGGGCCCCTCCCTGCCAGGCTCTGATTCAGTTGCTCTGGGCTGGGGCCTGGACATCTGCATTTTTTCCACATTGCTCTCGTGATTCTGATGCACAGCCGAGATGGGAACCGCGGCTGTGCACCATCAACTCCAGACTATGTTGAAAGGACCTGTGTCCTCCTCTGACCCAGCACTTGGGTCCCTCACTTCGCACAGCTCATGACCCCCTGGTCTAAGACGTCATCAGTCTGTCCTCTCATGTCCCCTCTCTGTCCTTCTCCACCTGCTGTCTGCTGCTGACCTGCAGGGTGTCGGCCACAAACAGATTCGTGTCCCCCCAGCTCCCTTTGGAGGCACCAATGGGGAAGCCCAGGAGGAGACTGGAGGGAGGGAGGAGTGTGAGCACTGACCCTCCTGGCTCCTTCCTGACGAGGTGGCCTTGCACTGGCTCTGTCTGCGGCTGGAGCCCAGCTCCTGTTAAGGGCTGACTCTGCGTGGCTCTCTTCCTCGGGGTTCCCTTACCTCTTCTCCTGGTTCCTTGAGGCCTATGGGTGATGACAACCGGACTGTAATGACCCCATATTATTGCCTATTGGTTTTCATTGCTGCTGTAAGAAACTTCCACAGCCTTGGTGGCCTGAAAAAACACAATTTACTATCTTACAATTCTGGAGGACAAAAGTCCCAAATCAGACTCACTGGGCTAAATGCACGGTGTCAGCAGGGCTGGTTCCTTCTGGGGTCAGTCTCCTTTCGACTTTCCAGCATCTGGATGCCACGTACATTCCTTGACTTGTGGGCCCTTCCTGCATCTTCGAGTCCAGCCACCCAGCACCTTCCCTCCTCTCTGATCTCTGCTTCCTGCCCCACACCTCCCTCTATGTCCCTGCTGCCTCCCTCTTTCACATACGAGGTCCCTTGTCATTACATTTGGGCCACATGGATACCCCAGGAAACTCTCCACATCCCAAGAGCCTCACCTTAATCACACCTGCAAAGTCCATGTAAAGTAACATACTCAGAGGTTCTGGGTTTTAAAAGGTGGACATCTTTGAGGGCCATTATTCTGTCTTCCACACCACACCTTATGCATTGCAATTCTCCTACACTCACACCTTTGTAAATAGTCTTCTTTGTATAAACTTTCCTCCAAGTGACTTATCTCCAGCATTATCTATTTCCCTGACTCTGTGCACCATATACAGCACTTTTTTCAAAACTAGATTGAGAAGATAAACTCACTTAGCATTTCAAAAACATCTTTCCAAGATAATGAATAGGTTATAGTGGTCTACTGACTTAGAGGTAACCTGTGGATATATAAAAAGTACAAACGGGTATCTTGGTGATTTCTATAAACTAAAGCTTTCTGGTAGGACAATAAAATGAAGACATCATCTATATAAAGTTTACCTACTTTTGACTAACTCTGTTAAGGTTTTTGTATAATTCAGTTTTCCTTATTGAGAGACCAATCCTGTTTTTTTCATTCAAGAATCATATTTCAGGCAACCGAGAACCTCCCAGGATATAGGGGCTTGTGCTCGGCTATGCAACCAACATGCCTTGTTGCTAATTTAATGCAGATTGTTTGTGTGGGGCAGAATACTGCCCTCCACGCTGCCCTCCAGATGGCCGTGTCCTAATCCCTGAGACCTGTGTATATGTGGTAATACATGCCAAAAGAGACTGCAGATGTAATGAAGGTTATGAACTGTAGGAGGTTTCCCCAGATTATCTAGGTGGACCCCATCTACTCACGTGAGCCCTTAGAAGTAGAGAACTTTCCCAGGCTGGAAGCAGAGGAGAGATGCAGCAGATGGACAGTCAGGGAGATTCCAGAACGAGAAGGAGTCGTCCTGACCTTCCCGTCTCTGAGATGCAGGCAGTGAGCGCAAGGACCAGAGAGAGGCCTCTAGAAGCTCAGGGCGGCCCCCAGCTGACAGCCACGAGGAAACTGTCTCTATAGTTTGTCTTTTCCGGAATGCCCCATTGTTGGAATCATACACGTGTAGTCTTTTCGGATTAGCTTGTCTCACTTAGGAATATGCAGTTAAATTTCCTCCGCGTCTTTTTTTAATTTTTGAGAAGGTCTTATTTGGAAGCTTATAAAAAATCAATATGTCACGTCATTTTTAATATATTTATTTTATTTATGTTATGATAATGATATAAAGAAAAGAAACGTTTTCACTAAGCCCTGTACAGTTGCCCCCAAACCCGCCTTAACTTGTCCCACTGTGCTGTAAAAATATCACCATCTCTACGGATGCCATGTGGTGGAAAGGGGTTGAGAAGCACTGCTCTAAACTGTCGATCAGCATTCATAACTTCAGGCCTGTTGATGGACTGCAGTGGCTGTGTCAAATGTGCAAGGGCATCTTTCTGGAGAGATGGTCCATAGTTTTCATCTGGTTCTTCCATGTCTTTTCGGAATTTAGTAGCTCATTTCTTTTTAGCACTAAATAATACTCCATTGTGTGGGTCGAACACACTGTCAGAATGCAGCTTAGCTCAAGTTACTAGAAATTTTGATGTTGGCTGCAGATTTGTAGTAAAAGCATTGAAGGCGAATGATGCATTTTAGGTATTGGGGCAAAAATTAATTTTTGCAGACAAAGCCCTTAAGGATGATACTGCCCTCAAAGATTTGAATTATGAAGAGAAAAAGTTTGCAATAGTTATAGGGACAAGTCCCACAGCGGTGATGACACCAGCCCCAGCTACAGCCCAGAGATCAAATCCTGCCACCACTGCCACAGTTGGCTCCCCCACAGCAGCAACTGTGGCTCAAGCCCCACCTCTGTCCCTGCTTTGGCTCCGCCTTCTGCACCTGCGCCCACCGCTCCAGCATCAAGGACGGCGTCTTCGGAACCTGCGCCTCCTGGAGCAACTGAACAAGAGAAACCTGCACAAAAGCCAGCGGGGACACCAGTGACCACTAGCCCAATACCAACCGACGACACAGGAGGAGATTCTTCTCCGCAAAACCTTTCGGAAGATGCAACAAGAGCACTTGTGACAGGGTGATGTTATGAGAATATCGTCACAAGATCACGTCAATGAGCTGGTTTCAACAACCCAGGCAGAGCCATATCTTTTTTCCTTTCACTTTAACAGCTAGTCAAAGAAAACTGTATTCGTAATAGACTCTTTACTTTTAGGGTGGTATTAGGTTTACAAAACAACTGAGCAGAGAGTACAGAGAGTTCCCATATCCCCCCACCTCTTTCTCCCTGTTATCACCATCTTGCATTGGTGTGGTCCATTTCTTACAATGTATGAACCAATATTGATGCATTCATTATTATTACCTAAAGTCCTTAGTTTACATTAGCGTTCACTCTACGTGTCGAACCCTTCTGTGGGACTCAATACCACATCCTGGACCTCTTGATGAGGACAGTTGTCAGCCCATTTCACTCTCTTTAGACCTGGCTTGGTATGTGGGAAAATACTGTCATTTTTTGGACCCCCATTTGATTCTTTTATGATGACCAACTACTTGCATTAGCAGAGTTGGCTCCTGCTGCACTGAAAGGAGTCTGACTTCCTCTGGGAGGAGCCACTAGCCTCAAGCCCACTTTGTGTCCCATGGGGCTCTTGAACCCTGGCACCCTTCAACACCCGCAAATACGACTCAGATGACTATTCTCTCATCTCCCTTTGGCTAAAGAGACTAGGGAACAGCCACTCATCGCAGAATCCCAGGGATGGACTAGAAGGTCTGAGCCTGGGCCTGCCAGAGACTCGAGGACAGCAATGTGGGTTCTTGAAATAAAGGGTGGCAAGAGAGCCTGAAGAGGACCCGCGCCCTCCCCACAGGCCCACTTCTGAAGATGACGTG